>NC_136486.1:51293746-51341246 GCF_053919585.1 Euprymna scolopes | reverse complement strand
TTTAATTTTTATTTTATTGCTTTTTCCTTTTTTCTCTTCTCCCTTTTCTCTCTCTTATTTCCTTTTTCGTGGTATTTAATATACATATGTAATCACAAAATAAACAGGCGTTTCATTTATATCAAGTATATTCATGGGCAAACACCCACTTTAAAATTCGAACATCAATATTAGAGAATAGTTCAAATTCAATAGGATGGGGATTATATAGTAATTACAATCAACTTCTAAAAGTCTAGAAATCAATTAATTGGGCCATACAAAAGGGGCACAATAGGATAAAGAATGCTTATCGGAATATAGCAAAAATACACACAATGAAATAAGATTTTAAACAATCAGATTTTTCCAAACAGAAGAATTATACAGATATATGGTTATTTACAGTGAAAAAATATAAATAATATTGGGGAACATTTTAGTTATTACTTTCTGAACGTTGCTTAGATTTCTATAAATGATTTAAGGTATTTTTCGCACTGCTGAGTCAGGAAATGGCATCCCTTCCTCTCCAAGCTGTAAGATTGTGTGCTAAGTTTATTTGAAAAACTCTGATTTTGTGCCAAAATCGATTACATTGTTGAGGTATTGTCAGCTGATTTTTCTCAACACATATCATTCTAAATATGTTTTAAGGATAAAATGATTAACCGTCAATATAGATTGATTGGTTGACAGAAACATAATCGTCAAATTAATCTTCAGATTTCAACAATAGTAAGCCATCATGACTGTGTCCCTGCGATCCTGATACCTTGTCTCTGTTTCCTTTAGGTCCTGATTGAATTATGTCGAGCGTAATATGCAATGATGGAAAGAGTATTTTTTCTGTTCACCAGAGGGTCCTTTATGACGTTCCTTTCTTTGCAAGACCCCTATTCCTCCCGCAAAAACCAATGAATCAGTTTGAAGGCATAAATGTCATAAAACCTCGAAATCTTCCAAAAATTTACGTCAAAGTATGACGTAATTTTTGGAAGATTTCGAGGTTTTATGACTTTTATATCTTCAGACTGATCCATTTTTGACATTATCACCCAGAACTATAGCATCTGCATACTTTTTGTCATTGAAATAATCATTTCCAATCAAAGCATGACATTTTACACTCACCAACTTTTAAAATGCTGCACGCATGCGTATATATGAACAAAACGTAAAAAAACGACACGGAGCCATAGCTTGAGAACTGTTTCTGATTGACACTTTCGGATTGAGCAAAACCAATATGATATTTGAATTCAGTGCATCAACTTTGTCAAAAATCATACGCAGAAAAAAAATTTATTATTTACAAGTGTATAAATTAACTGTAATCAAACAAAGAAAACAATCATTTTAATAGAAGGGCTACCAAAACAGATATGAATAGAAATTTTAAATATTTATTCATTTAAAATATTAAAAATTCAAAATTCATAAAATTGAAGAATTAAACTATAAAACAGAAACATTAATAATATATTGCAGTTTTACAAATATTCTATTTTGAAGCAAGTTTAATAATAATTATAAAGTAATACATTTAATAATAATAATAATAATAATAATAATAATAATAATAATAATAATAATAATATCACAGCTTCCGTATAAGGCTGTGATAGATAACTCTGGAGACAGAAAGACGGATCGCCCCAGCAAGAGGCACTGTAAAAAAAACAAAGCAGGAGAAGACAAGAAAAGTGGAAAGAAAAACAGCAATATGGATGATTCGTAGAAACAACAACGGAAGAGGATCAAGAAAATATTAAATGTAGACGCTGAAGACAAAGAGACGAAATAGTAGAGTACATCATAATTGAATGCCAACTAGTCTCAAAATAATACAAGAACAGACACGACCGTGTGAGGAAAAAAGTAACTCAGGGAACTTATCAAATGACTGATTTTCTTGAAAGCTGACCATATTTTGAATTTTTGGAAGAAAAAAAAACATAGTTACCTTTATTTATAATATTCAAACAGGGAAATAAAATATCACAGTTTAAAGGGAAATAACTCATAGATTAAATGACAATAGTCATTTTTTAAACGCAGCTTATGCTGGTTATACTAATACTTCAAATAAATTAAATCAAATTTTTATCAAATTAAAAATAAATAAAAACAACTTTATATAATAATTTCAAATAGAATACTTATAACAATTTTATTATTAATTCCATAAAAATTAGATCTAATTATTAAAACTTATTTTATTTTATGTAATATGCAAATTAGATAACTTTTTGAATGTTTATTCCTTTTGAATAAATAGTATATATAGAAATCACTCTTAAATAAACGTACATGAGTCCCTTTTTAGTATTAGAATTTATTTGTAGAATAGTGTGAATTTTATATATTAATCAAATTGTAAAAACAAGAAATACGATCTTATTATAGTATATATATATATATATATATATATATATATATATATATATAATAAAACACGCATCACGTGCCAAATCGGAACGCAATATTACAAAAATGAACATATTTTTACTTGTTTAGAATTTATAATTTAAATATATTTGGGGGGCAAATCCATCCGAAGTATTTTGTATACTTTTCTCTTTCTTTTTTTTTTACTCACGTCCCATATATATATATATATATATATATATATATATATATATATATATATCTATATATATATATATATATATATAACTGGCCCTTATAAAAGTTGCGAGACATTTTTTACAGGCATTTAAAATTATCGTAGATTTGAAAATTCAGTATGTTATTGCTATGCATCTTAGGAGATGACTGACAAAATTTAAGCTTCAAACGAACAGCTACAACTGGAATTGGAATGCATCCTGTTGAAGCTTGATATTCACAGGTGGTGAATTTCAAAAATGCAATCTGGACAGGAGGACAATTTAGATGAACGATATGTAATTAAATTCTGTTTCAAACATGGACAAAATGCCACAGAAACGTATGGAACAGTTCATACGTATTTTGGACTTAAATGAATATAGCATCAGTTTTTTAGTTGCATAAGAATTTCAATGAAGCAAGAAGTCTTTGAGTAGTTATGAGAGGTGTGGAAGGAGTAAGGAAGATAAAACACCAGAATTAATTAGTTAAACAAAGGAGTTCATGGATAAGGATCGTCGAGTGTCTATATTTCCGAGGAACTTAAGATGCGGAAGATTTGCGTGAATGCACCAATCCACAACTTCATCGCGGTCACAGACCATTTGACCAAAATGCGTTCAAGACAGTTTCTCCCCCTCCATATTGTCGAAACCTTTCTCCCGTTGATTTTTAATTATTCTCTAAGCTCAAAATAATTTTGGAGGCTGTCGGTCAATTGAGGAGATGAAAGAGAGAGTTACATTTGTTATTGACACGCTCACACAAGATGACTCTCATGAGGCATTCCAGAAGTAGTTGGAACCATACAACAAGTGCGTTGCAGCCGGAGGAGATTATAATGAAAGGGATTAGAGTTTCATGTGTGGTGTACTATCTATAAAAGTGTCCATACAAAATAGTCTGCAAAATTTTTGAAGGCACTGCGTATATGCATATATATATACATATATATATGCATATATATACATATATATGGATATATATATATGCATATATATGCATATATATATGCATATATGTATGCATATATATATGCATATATATGTATATATATATGCATATATATATATATATATATATATATATATATATATATATATATATATATATGAAGGGAGAGGGAGAAAGAAATGAAAATAGATTGATTCATGAAGAAAGATGCACACAATACTCAGAAAAATTCTGAAAGCTTCTACAATTAAATATGTGTTAGTTTCGAGGGTTTCCAAAACGCCTAACAAACAACTCGAAAATAACTCGACAAGATAATTGAATGAGAGATGTAAAGAAATAACAAAGAACACGAAATACAAGTTAAAGTCGAAAGAATAATTTTGGTACGTGAAATGAAAATCTCCTTTCAATTCCTTCAATATACAACAATACACACAAAAAAGGATTTCTCTAATAGTCTGAATATAATTAGCGTTAAATTTTCACGAAGAATATGGTGTTCTCAAAGTCTGACAAACAAAAAGGAAAGTAAAAACGTTTTAAACAGACATTGCTTCTGGCAGGATGTATTGTCGAGGAACCCTATGGAATTGGATACTTTACAAAATTCTCTTTTCAAACAACGAGAAAGCTATTTTTTAAAGTAAGTTTAAAATCTCAAGAACTTACCTACATAACTCTATACATAATTGCGTTTCAGTTTATATATATACATGTATATATATATATTTATATATATATATATATATATATATATATATATAAAGAGAGACAAAAGTGTGTGTTTTGTATGCGTCTGTGTATGTACCTGTATTTTTCTTTAGTTTCCCTTTTGTCTCTAGAGAGAAAGTTGATACCTTTGTACAGCTATCTATAGTATGAGAAGTCCAGAGATAACAAGATAAAGATATGTGTTTTCCTACAGTTACAGTAGGTTCCTACTATTAAAATCCACATCTGCAAGAAGTATATTTATGAAAACTAAAGCTGTATCTTTGCCTTAAACTTTCCGCTATAGTTTTAAATTCTTAGAAATAACGGCAAGGGAAGACACGCGTCCAAATCTGTCTCATATGTTATGTATCCTCTCTTTGGTTTTCATACATAAAATATATTTCCCGGTGTATAAGGAATATTTGATATTCAAAATCGTACCCTATTTCCAAAAGAGAGGGATTTGAAACCACAGCAACAAGATTTAGACCCCCTTCATCAAGGCCAGAGGTTTTTGGTAAACACAGACACACGCGCGCACGTACACACACACACACACACACACATGAACATATCTATGTGTGTTTATTTATTTATATACATATAAATATATATATATATATATACATATACAGTAAAGTTAACGTTGCATGACTGATAGTGAATATCGTTGCTGAATACGGAACTTATGTCTCTGATTATAAAATAGTTATTCATTAAAAATTATTAATAAGCTTCTATTAATCCGGCTTGTTGAGAAATAAAAAATTAAAATTAGATACAGTTGCGAGTATTCTTATTTAAACAGGTATGAACGTTTTCTCATACCGTTTGTACAAAATGAAGGCACGGGCTTATTTCAATCGCATTAGAAACGTGCCGCAAGGATCACAGGGTAAAATTTTGTTTCGATTCGTTCGAATTGTAACATATCAATGTCACTGGCAATGTTTGTTATACATTGAAAATATTTGCCCATGGATTTTAAAAACCATTGATGTATCAAAAAATGTACAACATTTTTAAACAATACACACACACACACACACACACACACACACACACACACATATATATATATATATATATATATATATATGTATATATATATATATATATATATATATATATATATATATATATATACTGGCAAAAGTACCCGTCGTTTACTGGGTTCAGAAACAGCCTACAGAAAATGGACTCTGAGGTATTAAAGTATGACAGGTTATGAAAGGAAAGGGTTGTAAATTTGGGTGGTATCAAAACCAAAGCAAAATATGATGAAAGTAAAAATAAAATAGATAAACACCATAATTTATTATATCATACCTGTTAACACTGAAACACTTATCACAATATTCTGTGGATCTATATTAAAAAATCTTGTTAAACTTTGTGACATATTTCCATTCTATAGAGGTCATAATTTATTATACCATATTTCTTCAAACAGAAACATAATTACCAAATTATCCTTACACAGATAGATATGAAAAGTCTTTATTAAAGTCTGTGCCTATTTCCATTCTACGGAGGCCAGGCACGAACGCAGACCCCACAATTTTATTATACCATCCCTATTTAAGCTAAAACATACTTATCAAAGTATTCTGATGTACATCTATATCAGAAAAACTTGTAAACTTTTTTTTTATGTTTTATTTCCATACTTTGTGGGCCAGGCGCGAACGAAGACCCCACAATTTTAATGAACCACTGTTCTGCCAGGTCAAACATACCCATTCCTCTGTCTCCATACATATTCTATCATTATATGTAATCAGTTTTTAAAGATAGTCAACCATTTAGGAGCCTGTTCGTGACCAGACACACACACACATACACACATTCAGCTTTTTATATATATATATATATATATATATATATATATATGTGTGTGTGTGTGTGTTTGTGTGTGTGTGTAAAGCATACATATATATTTGTAAATCATATATATATATGTAAATCATATATATATATATATATTTATATATATAAATATATGCGTGTGTGTGTATGTATATGTATGTACTCGTAATAGTTTACTAAAGAAAACAAAAAACCTAATAGGGAAATTGTTAAAATGAATGTTTAAAAGAATATGCAAATTAGCTAGATCTTTTACAGAAGAATGAAATTCCGCGACCCATATAAAGTAAAGTTGTATGTCCTTTTTAAATAAATAGAAAATGCGTCTTTAATATGAGTATCAATACACACAAAAAAACAAATTCTTAGGAGTATATATATATATATATATATATATATATATATATATATATATATATAAAATGTAAAGTTGGTTCGTTCTAAACAAATAAAATCATGTTTATACGTTACCAATTTATTTGAAATTTTCAGACAACCCATTTTTAGAGTCGAGGTATGTTTTATGTTATTAAAATAAATTTACCTAATTAAAATTAAAATATTAAATAATAATAAATATATTTATTTAATCGTTTCTGCGAATCTGTTCTGTTGATAAAACTGAACTTCCGGTTCGATTCATTTCACAGCCACGAATTGACGAAAGGTTTCATTTTCTGTTTACTCGATAAGTAAAAATAAAAACAAAAAAATACATATTTCATTTGTTTATCTTCCAAATTTTTTAATTTACACATCTTTTCTTTATTATATAAGGCCAAAAATAAAAGTTTGTTGCTTGCTTTTGAGGTTTTTTTGTTTTTCTATATAAGATTACTCATGCACTCATGCAGAGAGTGATCCGTGCTGAAATAATGTTATTATTTAAAAAGTCATTCTTAACATGGGGAGTTAAGGATGTTTTGTACCTATTCTGTACTTTAACCTTACAATTGAATAAAAAAAAACATCTTAAAACGTTATTTAAACGTGGAAATATGATTTAAAAAATAGCGCGGATCGCTCTCTGCATCAGCACCATTTTTATTTATTGCGGACTGTTATTCTCATCTTTATTAGTTGTTGTTTCACGAATTTTCGGCCAACTATTCCTCTGGCCTTCATGAAAAGAAGTCCTTTTATAAATGTTCAGTAACTTTTTCCTTTTATTATTCTTAAAGAGTAAAACTTTTCTTATTCATGAAAGGAGTTAAGCCTACGTAAATAAATAAATGTTTGTACACGTGACAAATTATCAATAAATGGTTTAGTTACTTTTTAAAAAAAAATGTTTGTAAAAGTGCGAAAGGCGACGTTGAATTAAACAGATTATTAAAAAAAATGTAAAAAAGAAATCATTATTTCGACATTTGAAAGTGGTGCTCACTTTTTAGTTACAACGTTCTGATAAATCAGTCACCCATTTTGTAAGCAATAAAAACGCGGTATATCAAAACCATAGAAAGTAAAAATAATGAGTCTCTACCGCATTTGTAAGTCAGAAATATATTTGTTTCTCAAAGAAAAAAAAATAGAGAGAACAGAACTTTTTTTATTGTTTTCATGAAAATAAAGTTTCGAGATTTTTAATTATTTTTTTTGTTTTACTTATTTAGTCAGTTTGTGGGTTTTTTTTAAAATTGTTTTTGTGAAGGGTGAGTTTTTTTTCAAAACTTTTTTGTTTCTTTTTATTTTTTTTAAAGTATTATAAATTTCACTAACATGCTCGAGAAATGTTTAATAATTTGTTATTTTTTTTTAGATTAGGTCCACCTCCATAATTTTCCTTTCAATGACGACATTTATAGGTTTCCGAGTATGCTGAATTGCTGAACACGCAAATTGCATTGAAATTTTGCGGAAATAAAGTTGTATTATGCATTGTATTCTTCGGCGGCCGTCTTTTTACGTGCACACGCGCCATAAACAAATACACACACGTAAAAAGATGGCCGCCGAAGATTACAATGCATAATACAACTTTTATATCTTGATAACTACTTATTTCTGCAAAATTTCGATGCGATTTTCGTATTCAGCATAGTCCAAAACCATTTCAAGTCGTTATTTAAAAGAAAATTGAGGAGGTGGACCTAATCTAAAAATTTACCAATAATTTTTTATCCCGTACGCCTCCCGATACATTGCTTCGTCAACATGCGACCATTTTATATCTCCCGAAGACACTTCCGTATTAAGAAAAAATAAATAAATAAATAAATAAAAAGTGACCGATTTACCAGAACGTGGTAACTAAAAAGTGAGTACCCCTTTCAAATGTTGAAATGATTTTTTTTTTCAATTTTTTTTCATAATCTGGTTAGTGTTCAATCAATAATAATCCAGTGAAAAGATTTCAAACAACCTATCAGTATAGAAACTCCACCACGTAAGTAAATAAATAAAAAATGTTGCCTGCTCATGCGTTAGCCTTGACTAGGGGGGTACTAAGGGAACGACCATTAAATAATTCTGCGGGTCGCCATGGAACTCAACGCTCAAAGAGTACCAAAATAGTTTTCATTATCTGAAGAAATTTTTTTTCCGAAAAGTGGGTGATCACTTTTCCATCTAAATTTAACTTAAAATGAGCACCCACTTTCTGGCCACCTGAGGAAGGGGCATTTATTTTCGTGTTTATTGGCTTAAAGGTTTTTTTGACAAGGCAGTTTGGTACGCGAATGCATATTTAACAGTTTTCGTTTATGCTCACGCATAGCATAAACAAAGGCTACGTCTGTGAAATGGAAAATAGTCCCAGAGTTCAGGGGTTAATACCATGCAAAAGAAATCAAACAAAAAGACTTTTTAGCCAAGAAACACACAGAAAGAAAAAAAAATAGCATCCATTTTTTTTCTATCGAATTCATTTGCTGTTTTTATTGAAAACTATTTTCCCCCGGATTTTTTATATATTTTTCCATTAAGAGCTGTGCGTCTCACGTTCGTAAATAACAAAAATTTTTTTGTAGATTTTGGTGTGCTAAAAACGAATCTGCAAACCGTTTCCGTCGCAAAAAATAGTTTTTATGATATGAAGAAATTACTTTTTCGAAAAAGTGGCGAACACTTTTCCATGTAAATTTAACTTAAAATAAGCACCCACTTTCTAGCCACCTGAGAGAGGGGGGATTTTTTCCCATGTTTATTGGCTAAACAGCTTTCGTTTATGCTTACGCATAGCGTAAACGAAGGCTACGGCTGTTAAATGGAAAATAGTCCCAGAGTTCAGGGGTTATTACCATGCAAAAGAAATCAAACAAAAAACTTTTTAGCCAAGAAACAGAAAAATGCCCCTCTCTCAGGTGGCCAGAAAGTGGGTGCTCATTCTAAGTTAAATTTACATTGAAAAGTGATAACCAACTTTTCGAAAAAGTAATTTCATGAATGTCATGAAAACCTTTTTTTTTGCTTCGTAAACAGTTTGCAGATTCGTTTTTAGCACACCGAAATCTACAATAAAATATTTCGTTATGTATGAACGTGAAACGGGCCTTAAAGTAAAATAATACCGGATTTTTTTGAGCAGATTTGCCGTTTAGTTGTACAAATATCCTCAAACCAGGTTATCACTAAAAGGGATTTTTAAAAGTCGTCACCTGTATCGAGCAAAAGTTTAAAACCACCGATTATATGCCAGCCTACATCATGGTAACATATATTGAGTGAGTTCTTAACAGTATTTTGTATAGTTTTTTAGTTTAAACTCATTTTCCCAAAATTTCCCCAAACTTAACGTGTTCGATACAGTCTGCCGCCATTTGTATTTTTCAGATATACCGATAAACATTGAATGTTTTTGAACCGATTATACATTACATAAAAACACTAAAATCTTATCCAGTTAAGTAGAACACTTACTTTTCTTGCCTTTGATAACATTTATTTGTTATATATTTATTTTTTGACAACTTCTTTGTATCTGTGTTTAGTAATATAAACCCTTTTCATTTAATGTAACGTTTAGTCGGCTCGAAAAACAGTGTTTATTGGTGTATTTGAAAGCTACAAATGGTGGTGGACACTGTTGATTACTTTAAGTTAGAGAAAGTGAGTTAAAACTAAAAAAACTATACAAAATACTTTCAGAAACCTACCGATTATGCCAGCCTATGTCATGGTAACATATGTTCGGTGAGTTTCAGACACTGTTTTGTATAGTTTTTAGTTTTCAACTTACTTTCCCAAACTTAACGTATTCAACAGAATTCGCGACCATTTCTGTTTTTTGAGCCAATTAAACATTTTACATTACATAAAAACACTAAACAATTATCCAATTAGGTAGAAACGTAAATTACCTTACCTTTGCTTTCATTTATTTGTTTTTGGACGACTTTTTCGAATCTGTGTATAGTAACCCCCTCCCCCCACCATCAACCAAATATTAATTACTAAATCACATTTTTTAAAACAACAAAAAAAAAGCATTTAGCGTTTAAACATTTTTGCTACGTTCGGCTTCATCCACTGATTGTTGGTCAAGTCCAAAACATGAATGATTGACAGAAACTCTCGAGGATCCAGATCAAATTCTGCAAGAGTACCATTTTTTTCAGTTTCGCCTTCTTTTTAACTTTTTGCAGTGGATTGCTGTACTAATATAAGATACATGCATTTTCTCTTTTATTAAATTTTTCCATTACACCAAATTGAGCCACTGCAACGCGTGGCAGGGTACAGCTAGTATATATATATATATATATATATATATATATATATATATATATATATATATATATATAAATAAGGGGGTAGTCACAAACAATGTGTATTTTTTAACATTATTTTATTATTCCGTGTCTTGGTTTTTCATTGAGAATTATGTTTGGATCATTGTAATAATATTTTTAAGTCACTGAAATCGTTTTTACGCGTTTCAGACGTTCTGTGAAGCGTCCTCGTCAGAAATTAATTTCAAATGTGTTGGGGATGTAAAAATGGAATTTTCGTAGTTAATTTGAAGTGTGTTCAAGGGGTGGAGGCGTGAAAGTGTCTATTATTCATTGGCATGTTCAATTTTTATTACTCTTTTATTGGGCTTGTCGGGGGGGGGCGCTGACCTCGGCTGTAATCACTCTTGTGTGGTGTTTCTCTCTCTCTCTCTCTCTCTCACTCTCTCTTTCTGCTTCTGTTTTCCCCTTTTCCTTTAGGGTAGGGTGTGTGTGTGTTGGGGGGTTTCTTTTATTGGTTTGAGAATGTGTGTACTGTTTTATAGTATTATGAGATTATTTGCTTCCCTAGGAAGGTGACTGTGATACAAGGTCGTTACTAATGTGTATGTGTGAGGATGGGGGGGGGAACCAACTCTTCTTAAATTAGGGTAGGGGTGCTTTCATTCTATTTTGATATTTATTTTTTGGATTCTTGGATTTTAGTATTGTGATTTTTCGTTTTAGTCTTATATTATGTTTGTTTAGATAAAGGGGTGTATTTAAAAATAATATATAGGGGATTTTTTAATGTTTCTATTTATTTGTCTCCCCATGTGGGTATGGCGAGACCCAGGATAGGTTCCTAGAGTGGGGAAGATTTTGTTCCCCAGAGGGGGGGGGGGCAATTGGAGGGGGTATAGGTATGGGCGGGGGATGATAGAAGGGATGATAGTTGTCTCAGTCATGACAGGGTTCTCCTCCACTGACTGAGGAGGGAGCGAGGGGTTGGAACAGATATTATACTATAGTTCTAGGTGTTTCCTAGTGTTGTTGGTTTCGAGGTTAAGTAGGGTTGGTATTGTTCAGTGTGTTGTATTAGAGATAGGGGTGTTATGTCTGTGTGTGGTTGTATGCGCGCACGTGTGTGTGTTTTAATGTGTCGGTTGTGATTTATGTGTGGCTGTGTATATGTATATGTATATGGATGTGCATGCGAGTGTGTCTTGCATTTCATGTTTTTGTGTGTTGATACTAAGCTCTGTTCAGTTCAGGAGTGAATCTGGTGATGATTTTTTTTTTCCTGTGCAAGTAAATAAAAATAATTGTCTGTTTAGAAGATTGGCATTATTTTTAAGCTGTTTCCACTGCATATATATATATATATATATATATATATATATATATATATATATATATATATATACATATATATATATGTATATATATATGTATATATATATACATTCTTACAGTTAACGCACGTGTCTACATATACATTATAGAAATTATTAATAAAAAATCTAAAATGTATTCTTTTTGTTTATTTTTACTTTTATGTTTTATTCTTTTGTTTTTTTTTTTTCTGGCTGTTTTTTTGTTTTTTCTGGCTGTTTCTATTTTTATTAAAAGATTGGTCTCTTGTCGTCTGACGATATCTCTTTAGACTGAGAGAGTAGATTTATCGTAGTGACTAATAGTAAGTTTAATTACATTGAATAAAATAATATATATATAAATATTGTTAATGTTTTTTTTTAAATAACTTAAATTTAATTAAATACTAGCAATCGGTGCCCGGCGTTGCCCAGGTGTTTTGAGGTTAATGCTGAGAAAAAAAAAGGTCAATTTTTTTAAACGTTGACCCCTATTATGACCTCTTAACATTTATTGTTTAGGGATCAAGTAAAGTTAATAAGTTAGATCCATGTCCAAGAAATCTATATTTAAAATATCACGTGTTTAGACCCAAAATTGTAGGAGGAGTTTGGTAGAGTTCTCAAAGGTCAAATCGTTGAATATTGAGCACTTAATCGCCAAATTTCTGTTGAAAACCTATCACATCGATTTTCCCAAATCTCAGTACCCTGTATATCAAATTTCGAATCTCTAGGCTTAAAATTGACAGAGTTTTAGCGTAGGGAAATGCACACAGACGCACAGACACACACAGACACTATCACTTATATATATATATAAACATAAACATCATATATATAAGGATAATAGTACGCCATATATTTAACAAAAGACCATTATTTACTCAAGTGAAAGGAAAACCCGGGGGAACTTTACCCAAAAATAAATCTATATTTTTTTTGTGTGTATTGATAGTCTTATAAGCGAGTAATATATAAATCAGCCACCTTGATTCTTAACCAAACAGAAAGTTCTAGTTGGGGGATTTCCCACTTTTTTATGATAGCGAGGCCAAAATTCGCGAATTTGGCCTTTTTTAAAAGCAGTTTGGCCTTCAAAAGTTCTGTTTGGACTTTTTCTTCACCGATGAAATCTGGAGACGCAACGGGAATTTTCGGGAAAAAATGTTGTTACTATGCACATCTATGTATTGAAATACAATTTGTGGCAAAATTTCAGGAAAAACTAATGGATGGTTCTCTCGCAATAGTCCGGACAATTCGCTAAATTATCTCGTCAAAACCTTAAATCTCGAATCTTTGTGCATTTTTTTGGGGGGGGGGGCTAATTTGGCATAATAGTGTCCATTTAATAGTATTATCTTGAATAAATAAAAAAATAAGGAAAATTACCAAAAAAAACAAACAAGAACAACAAAAGTGTGCCGTATTTTTAAAAGTTTTATTGCGTTGTTTTTATTTGCTTTTTTTATTTCATCGGTGAGGAAAAAGGCCAAACAGAAATTTTGAAGGCCAAACTGCTTTAAAAAAAGGCCAAATTTGCGAAATTTGGCCTCGATATAAAAAAAAAAGGGAAATCCCCCTACTTGAACTTTCTGTTTAATTAATAATGACTCGCTTGTAGCGTTGATTTTTTTCTTTTTTTTTTCGCTATAAAAAAATAACTACTTGATGAAATTACGTGATTTTTTCTGTAGGAAAACTTTATCCCATGACGAGTACGTACAATATATATATTTTTTTAAATATTTCCATTTTTTAATGTCAATGGAAAACTGCACAAGTAACCAAACCCGAAATGTAAAGACCATGAGTGAACGCGCGTTTTTTTTTTTTAGTTTAGTTTCATAATGGCGGCCGTGATGTCGGAGGTTCGATTGTTAGATTGTAGTTTCGTATTTTTTTAATTTGTAAATCGCAAGTTAGGAAAAAATTAAACCCTTCCAAGATGGACAATAAATAAAGCCATAATATTTTATGGTAAAGGTAAGAGCGTAGAAACCATTGTTTTTTAGGAGATGTGATTATTGGATTAACCAATCAGAAATCGTCTGTGGCACACACATCTCTGTTTTTATAGATATATAGAAGATATGTATGTTATAGATTGTTTGTTCGTTTTTTCAAGGAAAGTCATAATATACAATCCATTTTTAAATCGTATATAAATAATAATCTAGTTGGAATATCACACAAAATAAATATTATCGATTAATTCTAAATCTTTTACAGGATTCGAAACGACCTTATATCTTGCCGTTCTAATTTCCACGCGATAAACGAGTAGAAATATGAAAAAGGATAAACGAAAAACAAGTTAATAATATCTTTAAATAAATTATATTGAAAGCATTTTAATGTCTATTAAAAAAAATATAACCCTAGTTAACAAAAATGCTGACCTGGAATCTGCTATGATTAATTTATTGCCTCCCAGGAAACGAAGCAAATAGCTCCAAAGTCGTCATGGTGGTCAAATCGGTGCACAATTCGAATTATTACAGGAGTTCGTATTTATTTTGATACTTGCATTTTACAAATGAGTCACCACTTATCAAGGCCCGGAGGCCACTCGAGGATAAGGGTTAATGAGTGTATAGTAGACAATGGGACAATATCGTATTAATCGTTAGTAGTGGAAATTTTGAAATTTGGATTGCTTAAGGGTACGGCTAATCAAGGACTAGTTCACGTTGGACTTGAGACGACCACATTGTAGTCAGTTGCAAATCAGGAAAACGGAAGAGAGCTCCACGGGCGTGCAATTGTAAGAAAGAAACTTCGTTCATGTAATCTACGTTTAGGTTTAGGTACAGATCTTTCTACTGCTAATGATTACTACGATATTTTCACATTGACAACTTTACACTCATTAACTCTTATCCTCGAGTGGCCCCCGGGCCTTTATAAGTGGTGAATCCTTTGTAAAAAAAATGTAAATTTTGTGAACAAAGCTTCTTTTAAAACTTCCTACTTTTGGAACTCTATCTCGCAGATCTGATTCACAGCTAATTACAACGTGGTCCTCTTCAAGACCAATGTAAATAAGTTCGTGTTTAGCCGTCCTCTTAAATAATAAAAGTTTACCTAATTTTATGGCACTACCGATTATTAAGTTGTTGTCTCGCCGACCACCATATACTCATTGACACTTTAAGCGGTTCTGGTAAGTGTTGACTCCCATGGATGAAAACTAATATAAGTATACGAATCTCAAGCAGGGGACTGGCATGGATTTGTTGCTAGGTTATTATATAATCTTGCTGCATTTTCTTTCGTCTCATTTAGGATGTGCGAAAAATAAAAACAATATATCACAGACAACTGAATATTAAACCAACGGAAAAAATTAAATAGTTTTTCGTATTCCAGAAGTGAGAGGAGGGCAAACGTTTTCTAACATTCATTATGAAAAAATGGAAAAAAACATTTATCCGAGCTTCCAATTATCTCCCAAAATGGTAGGATTTGACAAGTAAAAAAAATAGTCAATATTAATTTTGCTAAGATTAATTCATGTTTTCATCTTTCCTTTTCTAGATCCAATAGTGTATTCTACGTTATAAACATTTTTGATATACACTGATAATTATAGGGCCATGACAACAACATATTCTTTTCCTTGTTTTGATTCTCAGGTATGTATCCATTGATATCATATGTTCTTTTTATGTAGTGATGTGGTTCTCGGTTGATTAACTGTGCCTATCCGTGTCGGATATATACTAGGGAGTCAAAACGACGAAAAGAATACGCTGTTGTCATAGCCCTACTATTAATGCACGTTTGATAAAGACTTAAAAGGGAGTCGATGCAAAAGGTGCCCTAACAACCGTGGAGACCCACATGCAAAAAAAATAAGAGTGTGGGTCACAGCGGATGTCGTCCATTGAAAATTGGAATCAGGGCGTTCTGTTTACAAGATAGAATCTTGTTATTTTTGCGCCATTACGAGTGTTCAGTTATGCAAATAGGCGTGCTTAGCATCAAGTTATTTTAGTTGAGAAACAACAATTTTTGGAAATTTCCTCCGAGAGGGGTGAGACAGTTAGGTTTACAAAGCGAGTTGGAAAAAGGCCAGTTTTCAGTGAGAGAAAAATAGAGAAAGTTGCGTTGGCTTCGTTTGTGTCGAGTTATTACGTTAAGGAGATTCGTGCTTTGCAGAATTGTTAATACAGTTTGTGAACTGGACTTTTTTTAAGTTGACGTTGATAGTGTCAGGCTATTCTGTTGAGAATATTTGTGTGTTTTGGAGTATTTTAAATACAATTCGAAAGTCGGACTTTTGTTTTTTTTATTTTCTCTGTGCATTTTCGAATTTCCAAACAAAAGGTTAATGAGATTGTCAGTTGATGCTGAAAAACACCGTAATTTTTTTTAGTGCATGAATTCCCAAAAGCAAAACAGCAAATAAATCAACAAAATCCGTGTCGGCACTTTTTCTTTTTATCAAACGTTTTTATTATACTTACTTTCGGCACCAGTAACAAAAAAAAAGAGAGACATGTTCATTTTACCAGGTACTCGGTTCTCCTTCCTCCAACCGCATGCTATCACAACTGGCCCATTCTCGTCCTTGCTATTTACTTGTCCATTTTCTTCGACATCGACGTTTTTTTTTTCAGCGGATGTACTGCATTTTTCTCTTCTTTTTTCCTCTCGCGCACACTTCCTAACTTGAATATGCGGTTCATCAATTATTGCTGCTGATGATTTCTTCGCATGTTGACCATCCTTCGCTGCTGCTGATCTTTTCCCATGCGCCCATATGCACTGTTTTACATTAAGATAATTGCAAATGATGAATTAAGTGGTCAGAATTGGTTTCATTATCTTAGTGTGAGATTTGAAAACGTATACGACATAATCACATTGACAGACCGGTTTCCCTTAGATAACCGAAGTTAAGCACTGTTATGGGCAGTACTAAAATGGGAGCCATTTGGGAATTCTATGTGTTGTATATACTCCCCGGTTATCTCGGCATTGTTTCCATTGATCTTGGACTTATTGCCAGTGGACTTTTCTCACAATTACACGAGCGGCTACCTTACGAGCCTATCTATTATTTCTCGAGACAGAACAAAGGCATCGAGTTCAAAAAGAATTTGTTTACATTGGACTTTTAAGAAAACAATGTTTTACTCGATTGGAGAGCAGAATACCTACCCACACGTAAGAAACATTTACAGAATAACGAGTTTTATTTGATTATTTATTATTTCTTTATTTTCATTTTTTTCTTCTTTTTTTTTCTTTTTTTTTTTACAGTTCAAGGGGCCGAGAAATTGTACGGAAATACTTCGTTGCCAAAATATGTTTATCTTTCCGTCCAGGCTAACACGGAATTCAATTTAACGAAAGAAGCAACCGGCTCACACAACAACGCTGACATGCCGACCAATCTGATTGCTGGCCTGCAAGTCGATCCATCAGTCAATCCACCCGGTACCCCCAGTCTTCTGAAAGCATTTGAGCGCACCGCTGGCGTCACGTGCCGAGGTTCCGGTTGGGTGGGCAATTGATATCCGCCGTATCACTTAGTCGGAGCTTCATGTGGAGAACAGTATTGAAGAGGCAACGAGGCGAGAAGTGATAAAGACGGCGGCAGAATGTCAATAGAAGAACGTTGTTCTTCTTCATCATCAATCGACACCGGATGATAGTGACTATGGCCATGTTTCACAAGAACAGGAACTTATTTTTGCTCTATCTCACTATCGCACTTTCTTTATGATTCTCTTTCTCTATATATATTTTCCTCTTTCATTTTCTCTCTATATATACATATTTACCGGACCATTTAGAGCAATGCTAAGAATGTTTCCTAATGGTCAGGTTTCAATCCGCGATCGAGTCATAACAAATAATTATAAATGTTACCTCATATCTCATTGAAAAACACTCAGGTTTTACGGGACGGATCAAGAGCAAGTGGAGTAATTTAAAAATTATTCGAAAAGCGGGTATCTGAGAACTTACAGTACTTAAGCATTCCTCACAGCTCGTCTCATTCCAACCTCCTGAGGATAGAGTGAAGTTAGGAAACGTGTCGATGAAACACCACGGAATTGATGGTTGTTAGAATCAGGCATTTCAGAAGTCACTCGAGGGACGATTGGATAGCCACGTCTTACATGATCACGTCCTGTCGCAAGAACGTAGATGTGGTTTTAAACGACATATTAACAACGGGAGTGACCAAAAAATGGGTGTTCACTATAGTAGAAAATTATGATTCCAAATTTAAGCCTACAAAGGCTGATAATATCTTTAAAAATTTACGAATGAGTGAAAAATAAAAAGTAAATGGGCAGCATTGTTCACATCCGTCGATACTTTTTTTTTTATTAATATTTTGCAATCTGAAAGTTATGTGTGTTTTAAAGGCTCTAAAAGGGTAAACGTGTCAAATAGCTGACCCTAATTGGGTTTCCAGACTCTACTAAATGTTTGAAACCCAATCTTTCAGAAAAAGGTCGAAAAGGGGCAAATTGATAACAATAGCCAGATTTCACAAACAAAAAGCCAAATTGAAAAGACAAATAGTGTGTGCGTAAATATGTAAACATTTGTGTATTTTACACGTCATTATTGTTATTTTTGTGTGCTTGTGTAGATTGGTGATGTTTGATGTCGACGCATTTCATATATATTTATATATTGAAGAGTTTAGCCTCCAAATAATCGCGTCTTTTTTATTAAGATTTGTTCCGAAAAAAAATAAGGAATGTTATTGTTGCAGAAATAAAATTGTTGCCAAAAAACACGTTCGATTTATTCTGTTAAATAAACTTCCGTATTTTTTTCGGCATAATAATAAAATACGCTTATATTTGGAAACTAACGGCTTCAATTTAGTCCAGAGCTAACATCTTCAATTTCGCAACATTTTCTATATAGCATTAATGAAGGTAATGTCCAAGGTTCAATAAAAGTTAAATTGGTTGTTTCGCACCGCCTTTCACATTCCCATTAATTTTACAACATTTTCGAGTAATCTGTAAACGAATAACAGATGTAAAATTTTCGCTGACAAATATTCTTGCTAAAACATGCGTTCTTTAGCTGGCTGTCGGAAAGCATAACGCTATTACGTAAAAATTATTTGTCGAAAACAATTTTACATGTGATATTCATTCATGTAATACTAGAAAACCTATAAATGTCAAATCGCATGGAAAGGATGAAATAATTAACAAATAAACTTTCGTAGATTTAATTGTACTTTTGTGTGTGTGTGTGTGTTTTAGGAGAAATCTGAATATAAAAGACGCAAATAGTTGTGAGCTAAACTTTTCAATAAGACGTCGAAGATATAGTCGTTGACGACGACGAAGAATATTCTCCTAGTGGATAGCATGTTTTAAATTTTATAAAAGAAAAGAAGTAAACGTGTTATTTAACGTTCGTTTAATGAATTTCTCTCTCCTGTATTTTTCGATCTTACATGAATGAAATGGTATGTGCATTAAATGAACTTGACGAAATAATGTATTTTAGTGACGCCATATTTTAATGTTAGTAAGCGTTTGTTTGTAATAGATGAATCATATTTGCATTAAACTTAATGAAAATGCAGAAATACATATATGAAAAGATATTTGGATAGAGTCTGGGTGGATCTAGAAAATGAAAGGATAAATCCTGTGCAAAAAAGTTGTAAATTCAGTTTTTGTGGGGGGATTCAAGTGGGTGAAAACGATTCAAAGCTGTAATAGTATTTTTCATATAAATTAGAGGTTTTTTTTCGGGTAAAAGATTTTTGAACAATATGCATGGCTAAAAGTCAGACCTAGAGGTAGCGTGCTTTCTAATCCAGAATAAAATTAAACGAAACTACTAACAGCACCTGTGGAAATTACACAGTCGATATGCAATCTATTGATGTTGGCATTCTGTGGATGTTCAGCATAAATGGAGTCGCCTTGATATTACTGTATCCTTTTTGTTAAAAGTGCAAGAGTACTTATCTAAGCTAGCAGGGACACCTAGCGTAATCCGGTCGTAAAATACGCTTAAGTATGATATTTTAATTTAGGCAGATTTCGTATATATTATTATAAATTCAATTTTCTATCGATTGATATTAAATTGTGAATTCAAAAATAAAAAATGTATATACATATGACTTGGTGAATTAAGTTGAACCGAAACTGAAAGCAAAACTTATAAAGAATTCATAATACAATTATTACAAGAAACGGAAGGTTATAACAATTAAACGACAGTCTCTCGGAATAAAAAAGATCTAGGTGTGACACACACAATAACACACACGCTATCGTGTTAATATATAGAGGGTTTAAATTAAGACTGAAACACCTGATCTATTTTAAAGCGAATAAAATCAGTGTTAAGAACTAAAATATCAAGTTCTTCAAAACTCCGCGGAAGAAATTTCTAAATGTTCCTGATATGTTCTTTGTCGAATAATAAATTGTGTGGCAACCCCCATTTTACAGAGTTTAAATTTTATTATAAGCTCTATTCCATTTTTTGTTTAATGAGTTGTTTTATCTGGCTTGGAATATCCTATAACTATTAGTATTAATAGTTATATTCTATTTAATTTTACGAAATTACTCCATTAGTAAACTTAACAATACCTCTTTTGAACCTATCCCTCTCCCTCCCTCTCTTTCTCTCTCTTTCTCTTTCTCTCTCCATATGTATATATATATATATATAGAGAGAGAGAGAGAGCAAGTTTTGAGAATATATATATATATAACAATTAAATTACACAGATTTTTACATGGCTAATCATCGTAGTTATATGACGGATTGTCACGAAGATTAAACGCGAAAAATTATGCGTAGCTCAATTGCCATATATATATATATATATATATATATATATATATATATATATATATATATATATATATGCTACCTAGGTTTACTTACCTACATGTTAGTATAAATACTGAAAATATTTACGTAAAATTTTATGTAGATGCATAAAATACTATATATATATATATATATATATATATATATGTATGTATGTATGTATATATATATTACCTCATCATGACATAGAAAAAAGGATAACATAACTAGTGGTAGCAATATATGTGATCGAACAAAACTAAAAGGAATGTTGGTAATTTTAGCTAAAGTTTGTAGTGTATTTGGTCGAATATGAAATGTCTAATATCCTTAGAGAAAATAAAAACGATACCCTAACCAAACAAAGGCTTTATTTGTCGCTTCCATCTGGACGGTTTCGTTTATTCTTGCACTTGGATGGTCATTTCTGGACGTCAACTAAAGCACATGTGACAGGCGACATCGTATCTGGTCCGTAATGGCCGTTTACTTATACGACCCGGCCATTTGTCGCTTAGAATAAAAGAAAAAGGCTGGCCTACTTCTTCTGCTCGCAGCGTTGACATTGTTTGACTTAGTTTTCTCCATGTTCCCCCTTTTGTAACACACACTAGAAAGGAAGCGAAGCAAAAAAAAAAAAGCATAACTTGCATTCTTATTTATTTTTCCCTTCTTGGCGTATTTTCGAACAGCGCTTCATATGCACAAGCATTTTACCGAGAGAAGCCATTGTTGAGCGTCGACAAACATTCTTGTCTTTATTGTCTTCGATTTTGCCTGCTTTTCTGTTCATTTCCGCTCAAATATTTTTACTATTAAGTGGTATATTCGTTGAGTGCCTTTCAAGTCCTATCTTTTTAACATTTATATATATATATATATATATATATATATATATATATATATGTACCACACATTCACACACACACACACACACATTCACACACACACACACACACACACATGCACACATTAGCAGCGTCCCAAAAGTAACGCCTTCTATTTTTATTCCGCCCGAATTGATCAACGTGATTGCAAATTGCACGGTCATGATGAGTGACATTATGTATTTATGAAACGACATTTTCATCTCTATGTTTCAGATATTGAGAGTGCACGACTCTACGAAACATACACTTGTCATGAACGAACGTCGAATGCAGAAATGGATCATCTTTAATAGAGATGGCTATGTAGAAAAATAGTTGTTAATAGAATTTTTTTTTCTGTTCTCGCAGCTCTTCAATCTTTTGAGTAAAATATAGATAGGAGGTTTTAATATTGAAACTTTCCCCGTATGACAAAGTGCGCCCGGACGCCCATGCATAGCCATCGTTCATCGTTATAAAGTGCATTGAGGATGTTGGTGAAGATGTTAAAATATATATATATATATATATATATATATATATATATATATATATATATATATATATATATATATATTCTAGATCACAAAAGTTCGCTCGTTTTAATGGTACGACTATCTCCCGACTTCTAGCTCTTCAACATTTTTAGTTAAAATATATGAGGTTTTAATTTTGCAACAATATATATGTATATATTCATATATATATATATATATATATATATATATATATATATATATATATATATATATATATATATATATATATATGAATACACAGAGAAAGAGAGAAAGAAAGAAAAAAAACTATTTTAGGGAGCATATAATTTTATAAAACTTTTGAATAATACTGAGCGAACTGCCATCATTATCAATTGTTGGTGTCTTTATAGTTCAATCATATATTATGAAAACATTTGAATAATACAACGTCCACTACTATTCCAGACCTGAGGAATACTTATTTATATGTCGAAAGCATTTTTTTTTTTAGATATAGATAAAAAACACAGTTATTTGACTTTCTAATTTCTATAATAAAATTCAAATACGAAAATACTTTTCTTGTTAGCCCAGATCACACAGTCATATGTAGCACAAGATATTTTACCCAACGGCGACTAACATCTCCATTGATTTTATGTTACAAACGAAAATATAGTTTATAAAAACAAAATGCAAACCTGACAAAGACATGTTTATAAGTCGAAATCTTGTTAATTCTATAAGATTAATAATTTATTTAGCTAGAAAATACAAACATACATCTTTATTTTACTTTCTACTTTCTATAATATATATATATATATATATATATATATATATATATTTATATGAGTATATATGCATGCATGTATATATACACACTTATATATGCATGCATATATATACATGCATATACACACACACACACACATATATATATATTATGTTTAAGATATATATATATATATATATATATATATAATATATATATATTATGTTTAAGATATGATGGAATATATAGTGGATAATTATATTTTAAAAATAATACATATGCCGCTCCCTATTTGAGGTACCAAATTGGTACAAAGGGATTTTTTTCCCAACTCGCATTAAGGTAGAAATACACTTTCGTATAATCCATTCAAAAAAGTATCTCAAAAACAAAAACAAATAGCATCTATGCACACACACGCATACACACACACACACATATATATATATATATATATATATATATATATATATATATATGTGTGTGTGTGTGTGTGTGTGTGTGTGTGTGTGTGTGTGTGTTCTTGGTTATTGTATATTGTTATTTTTTTCGTGTATATATGTATATATAAGTAACTTCTTCTGCGTGGGAGTTCGTTCCCTATGAACTCGAAAATGGCTCAGCCGATTTTTTTTTTATTTTTATTTATCACGAAGGTATGTGATGTGTGTTGGAGTCTTCCCACGTAGTTTTTTTTTTATCGGAATGTTCTAACAAGTATCGAAAATCCAAAATCGAAAAAGTCTGATTAAATTAAGAAGTCTGATTTCAACCAAAGTTCGCACTTTTATACAACCTTAGATTGCAAATGCATTTGCGAAGTTTTATAATTGCAAAAGCAGAATGGTCCGGATTACAAAATGAAATATAAATTTCCTCATAAGACAGGGATATGTTCGGAATGAACAGAAGCATTAAGGAATTAGAGCACAATTGAACCATGATACTTGTTAACTTAAATTCAAGTGATTATGTAAAAATAATTTAATAAAATCAGCAGTTGTTTTTTTTAACAAGATAGTTTCAGGTTCGAAATGAACTTTTCTGTTTAAAGCACAATTAAACCTTGATATTTGACTTTTAAATTTTTAACTTTCAATGAAGCCATTGCTACAGGAAATGTTATACAATCAACAGTGGATACTCTACTGTGCAATGTAGAATACAATGTCTTGTTTACTAAGTAACTTCGAGGAGGCATGTGAATATTCATCGGAGTACACGGTGGTGAAGGCCCCTAATTGGAGCAAGTAATGAACTGCCTTCATTAAAAAAGTTTCGATTTCAATGACAAGCAAAGTATACATGAGTGGAATATTTCTCGATACTCATTCAGTCGCTGAAAACGTCGGGTCTTTCTGCTAGTATACATACATACATACGTAATACATGCATTTGAGGAAGATTTCATCAATAAGTAGAATGATGCGGTTCTCGGTTGATTAAAGGTGTCTGTGTCGGATATATACTCGAGAGTCAAAACAATGAAAGTTTTAGCGTTACAAACAAACATACATACACACAGACGTTTCGCTTTTATATATATAGACTAGCAGGGCTACCCGGCGTTGTCCGGGACCGTATAATAAACAATGAAAAAACAAAAGCAGATATTGAATATATGTTTTATTCTTAGGGGAGAGGAATCTTTCATCTCTATGTATTATTTGTTTTATCTACCCTAGGACTGGTATTGTTCATGTTTTATCCCTAGCATAGGTAATTTACAGCATGTATATGAAATTGTTTTACCTTAGGGAGAAGAGAACAGGTAATATACAACATAATGTGTCTATATTACATCCCTGGCAACGCCTAGAAACCAGCTAGAATATGTATTTCAGTCAATCTATATTACATCCTGGGCTATGCCGGGAAACCAGCTAATCTCTATTTAGTGACTTGACCATCAAAATACCTCCCTAAGCGTGTCTTTCTTTTGAACTTAATAGATATAGGTATCTAGAAATGTGTGTGAAATTTTGTTGAATGCATTGTTCACTATGATTTTCTTATTGTTCTACACAATATCAACTGTAGCGAAATAACACAGTAAACTTAGTGTAGTGTTAGAATAAAGAGCAAAGGAAAAAATTAGAATCATATTCTGTAATTGCAAATCTAAATTTGCTAGCGTGTACCAGTATTTGCCAGGTTATGGAAATTTGGAATTTATAACATATGTAGTGGCCCTTTCCTAGATACCTATTGCTAAAAATTATACTTTCATTTTGTAAGAAAAATCTCTCTTCGGATGCCCTGCATCATCCAAAATAAAAACAAATATTTTTATAATTGTTTCAGTACATTGCTACACAATGTGAAATTTTTTAACGTTTGTAAAAAAAAATCATAAATGTGCTTATATTCCAAAAAAAAATATCAGTGCACAGTGTTTTTATTTTGGTGTAACATATGTGTTTACAGTGAACCTTAACTTTTAATAAACAGATTGGTATGCAATGACATAAGCTAAGAATCTTAGACAAAATATATATAAATTGGAAAAATGTATGAACAAATAAAAAAAAATGATCCGCTCCACTTGATGACATCAAGCACAGTAATATTTTAGTGAAGAAAATATGAAATTGATGTTCAGTGATTAGTTTGGATGAATGAGAAAATGTAATTGTTTGATGCATAAAAAATAACTCATTTGCTGTATTTGATATTAATCAGCAAAATATAGTGATTTGAATATTTAGGAAAACATCAAACCAGATTATGTGAAAAAAAAAGATGAAATTAGAAAATATATATTTTATGTTTATGAGTTTTGCCAATCAAAATTTTGTGGCAGAAATTGGGTGATTACCATGCAATTTTATTTTGGTAAAATTCTTAAATTATTTGAATGTTTATTATAATTTCTAATTAGTGACTTGTTATCATCAAAATCCGCCTCAAAGAGTGTCCTTTCTTTTATTAGGTATCAGAATAGGTGTCCAGATTTCTACTTCTATACAAATGTGATATTGTATTACAGTAAATGTCAAATTGTTTTTCAAGTATTAGTTTGTAATGTTTCTACTGACTTCATCAGATGTCATGTAAGAAACTGAATTCTATTTAAGAAGACTTTATCTGAAGTGTTTTTATTTTAGTATATCATGTGTGATTACACTGTAGTAATTGCGCTGAAAGCATGTTAATTACAAATGACAAACGTTAAATCAATTTCTTATTCAGCTACACAATATAAACGGAAGTAAATCAAATTTGCAAAATAAAAGAAAAATGTAGTTATGGGTTAGTTTGGAGTTATAATAAAAAGCCAACAAAACAGTTAGTTTGTATTGTGTAGATTGTTCATTTCTGATAGTATTGAGAGTGGTCAATGAAAATCTTAATTTCTGACAAAATACTGAACGTTTCTTGGATACCCATTCGTAAAAAGTACCTTTTTTGGAAAAAAAAAACACTCCCCGGATCACCTTCACCACCTTAAAAAGTAAAAACAAAAAATAACTTTATTCTTCAAAAAATGTGCACATTGTTAGTGTAAAAAACAGATCCGCACCACTTGATGAAATCAAGCACAGTAATATTTTAGTAAAGAAAATATGAAATTGATTTTCAGTAATTAGTTTGAATGAATATCAGAAAATGTAATTGTTTGATGCATAAGAAAGACCTCATCTGTTGAATTTCATATTCAGCAGCAAAATATTTCAAAACATAAAAATGTGAAACATAACATGAATACTCTCCATTGTCACTTGAAAACATTGATCTTGGTAGGAAGTTTATTAGATACTGAAATAGTGGTCTTGGTATGGTGTGCTTAATATTATTGTATGCAAAATTTAAAAACACAAAAGAGGGTACAATCAATATTGAAAAAGTAACATCTGTCACAGAAAATAGTAATTTATAAATATCAAAAGAAATATTGTTCTGTACTTAAAATGTTAAACTTACTGTTAACAATACTTTAAAATGGTGATCAGGATGATTACACACCAATGAAGAAAGATCCATGGAAGAATTTCATGCTCCTAAAACGTACGTCTTATATTATAGACAATTTCTAAAATCAAAATCGAAATAAAAAACTATAGATGTACAGTTTAGTATATGCAAACCTTTCTCTAAAAAGTGACGAGTGTATTTTCTAGTGTATATATATATGTATATATATATATGTGTGTGTGTGTGTGTATAACTACTTCATTTACTCACATAAAATTAATATACGATAGTAAAAATTTATACGTAAACTTCAAGTATTTACTTCAAAAGTGCTCAATACGTAGGTAGAGCTAGTTAGTAAGTTATAAAATATATATGGCGATTAAGCTACACTGAATATTCCGCGTTTTATCCACTCCAGGACTCTAGCGCATAAGCCTGAAGAGTCCTAGAGTGAATGAACCGCGGAATATTCAGTGTTGCTTAATCGCCGTATATATTTTATAACTTACTATATAAATATATATATAGATATATATACTAGCAAAAGTACCCGTCGTTGACTGGGTTCAAAAACAGCCTACAGAAAATGGAATCTGATTCATGAAAGTACGATGGGTTATGAAAAGCAAGGGTTGTAAAGAGATAGCTTCGAATTTGGGGGTATCAAAACCAAAGCAAAATATGATGAAAGTAAAAATAAAATAGATAAGCCCCATAATTTATTATACTATACCTGTTCACACTGAAACACTTATTCTGTTGATATATATTAAAAAACTTTGTTAAACTTTGTGACATATTCCATTCTATGCAGGTCAGATGCGAACGACCACCCCATAATAATATTATACCATATTTCTTCAAATGGAAACATAATCATCAAAGTATATTTATAAATCATAACTATCAAAGTATACTTACGCAGATAGATATGAAAAGTCTTTATTAAAGTTTTTGCCTTTTTTCCATTCTGTGGATGCCAAGCGCGAATGCAGACCCCACAATTTGATTATACCATCCCTATTTAAGTTAAAACATACTTATCAAAGTATTCTTATGTACATCTATATCAAAAACACATGTAAACGTTTTTATTCATTTTTTATTTTTTTATTTCCATACTTTGTGAGCCAGACGCGAACGCAGACCCCACAATTTTAATGAACCGCCGTTCTGTCAGATCAAACATACCCATTCATGTGTCCCGATACATCTTCTATCATTATATGTAATCACTTTTTTAAAATAGTCAACCATATAGGAGCCTATTCGTGACCAGACACAGACACACACACACACACACGCTCAGCTTTATATTTTATATATATATATATATATATATATATATATATATATATATATATATATATGGAAGTTTTAAAAGCCAAAAACAATGCGAACAAAAAAGACAGGAATCATGAGAGTAAAGAAAAGAAAAAACAAACAGACGAGTAGACGAGTGTGTTTGAGAAGAGAAATGTTTATTCATCTACCATTCCTCACATCGATGTATAATTATTTTATAGCCAAGTTGCTGATATGTGCGGTGTATATAAAGTCCGTTGGTGGTATGGAACTTTGATACATTTTGGGAAAAAGGTACCTCCTCATTTCAAAATAGAAAACAAAAGTATATTCAAGATGGCGGAAGAGAAGATGACAGGACTGCAGAAAGAGGTCAGGACCACAGAAAGGTGTGGTTAGTTTAACCGTAACGAGGTGAACTTGGGGGTAACTTTATTTTATTAACTTATTTTTTTAATTTTTTTATGACCATTGGCTATATATATATATATATATGTATAATATTGTATAGTTTATTATTATTATTATTATTATTATGATTATTATTATTATTATTATTATTATTATTATTATCATTATTATTATTATTATTATTATTATTATTATCCGACTAAGGTTTTTTATTCTTTACAATGATAGTATCGCAGTAAAATTCACGTGACCTGTTGTGTGAGTGAGGGGGGATATAACTTTGGTAGACCTTATTTTATCTGTATTTTATTATTATTATTATTATTATTATTATTATTATTATTATTATTATTATTATTATTATTATATATGTATATATATGTATATATACTAGTTTGTTATAAATATATTTTTTTTGTTGTTTATATTTTTATTTTGTGTTGTTTTGGTTTTAAGTGTTTTTTATATTTGTTTTCGTGTGTAAGGTGGGTAATTGGGTTTATTTTAATGTATTTTTTACACACGAAAACAAATATAAAAAACTAAAAACAAAAGAACACAAAATAAAAACATAGTTGTTCTTTATGCAGACTACCCGTTGACAATCCTCGGCCAACTTCTGGAGGGTGAGGCCGTGTTCGCTCTCGAATCTAGAGAGAACATGCTGTATAATCTCAGCGTTTTCGGATGACACTAGATTCTAAACAAAAATTAAGCACTTTAAGTCATATGCCGATAAGTCTGATAGACGTAAATCATCGCAGTGTTTATTTACCACGGACGCAAAGGCCAGGTAATCGTCGTCGTCACTTTTTGCAGGTTCAAGCAGTTCCATCTTTTAAGAAAGTGCGCAGAATTCGGGCTGAACGGTTCGGATAAAAGTTTGATCGCTTCAGAAAATTCCAATTCACTCGTCTTCCTGGGGAGAATATAATCCACAAAATTGCTATAATCTGTGGTCTCTAATTTCCTCAAAAATAGGCGAACTTTCTTAGCGTTGCTCCACTCTTGACAATTCAGGTGAATAAGTCCTCATATCTCCGATAGAAAGCGCCAAACGTCCCCTCCAACTCCGATTGGTATTTGAACGTTTCTATACCGTTCCATATTGTACTTTGGGAAAAAGCAAAACTGTCGTCCCTGTGTTCCGTCCTAACGAATATTTTTAGCAATAGCTCTTCTTGTCTTTGTTGTTGAAGTAGCATTCTCTCCTCCAACGCTTGTTGCCTCTCTTGAAGTTGTAACTGGAGCTGTTTATCACGTTCTTTTAAATTTTCCTCAGCTTTCTGCTGCTGGTCCATCTGGGCCTTGATTAGTTGTATTAATACTGTTTTAATGTCCTCAATCTTTTAATGGCTCTTCCAAATGCACGACAAAAAATTATTTCCGTTTTTGACTGGAGAAGAGAGATAAAATAATAAAAAAAGAAAATGCCTTTTCCTTGAGTGTGTGCGTATGAGGAGGGAGCAATGTATCCCTTACTTCTTGGTAAAAACCTTAGAGATAACCCAATATGAAAGTGAATAACTTTTTTTTTTACTTGCGAAACAAAACAAAAAAAATGTACTGTGATACACTACAGTTGCAAAAGAATAAAAATAATTTTGGAATCGTCTGACAGTTAATCAAAATGGTTGTTTTTATGAGTGTGTGGGGGGAGTTGTCCTTACGCGACAGAAAAAAAATCACTTTAGAATCGACAGTTAAAAAAAGAATAGTCCAAGTAAAACGAAAAGGGAAAAACATTTCTCTCTCGTTAAAATATTGCAAAAGGTTAGAAGCCCAAAACAAAGGCAAAAGAAACGTTCACTTCAATTGAAACAATGTTCAAATTTGCATACGAATAAACGGTTGACAGTTTACAATAGAATTCTTTTCGCGGTGAAAATTGGGTCAACATTTTTCTCTTTTTTTCTTTTTTCTTTCAATAGGCAACGAAATTAACTTTTAAACATTACAAAAATGCGTTCCGTACAGTTCTTTTCAATTTAAATATAGAGACAAAAAATTACTTACAATTGCGTCGATAAGTTTGCCATGTGTCCGTTTCTGTTTTTTTTTTTTTGTTTTGTTTTTTTTGTTTTTAGAATTTTGTTTTTAGAACACCATTGCGAGCCGAATTCTTAGCTTGTAAATCCGAAGTTCTTTTGAAGTCAATTAGCATTTTTTTTTTTGTGGAGTTTACCCGTGTTAAAATCGAATCCGTTGTCGCAAGTTGTTATGAGGTTAAATGGTAATAAACGAAAGGAACACATGACTTTTAGGAAAACACATGTATTCACATAGATTACAGGCAAAGCGAGTTGAGCAATACCATTCCTCAACGATGGGGCGTGTGCACAGGACCTGCTTGGCCGCATGCCAATCTCTGACTGCAAGGCATCGTTACTCGTTAACAGAAGTGACGTCACCAGAGGAATCACGTCATGAGACAGTCCATTAATCACATGGAGGGGCGTCTCCAACAGACACTATGTTGAACAGAGATGGCTAGGGTAAATCAACTCGGCGAAGAATCAATTCAGTCACGATCTCGAGCGTTCACTAATTCTTAGTAACAAAGATGGCGGCGAAAAATCAATGTCTTTACGAGTCAGTTGTTTCAAGACAGATGTTGACAGCGAAATGAATTGAATCCGAAATTCGATATTTTTTTTATAATGCAGTTTAGCGCTTCTAATTGGTTGATTGTCCTAACCGTAAGTTATAAGTTAGATCGTCAGAATCCTTGGGTCATATCCTCATCAGTAATAAAAACATTTTAATATATATATATATATATATATATATATATATATAATGTTTACTAATGCAGAAAACTGATAGAACTTGATTTTACATATAATTCTCTGGTCTCTGGTCTCCCCTCGCCAATCTTTCACGAAAAACACCCGTCTAGCTGAATCCACTGTGAAAAATTTCCCCCACTCTATATCTGTGCCTAAATCAAAACGCGGATTCCATGAACAAAGCTTCTTTCTTAGAACTGCACGCCTGTGGAACTCTGTTCCGTCTGCCTGCTTCCCTCCGGACTACAACTTGGATGTCTTCAAGTCCAATGTAAACAAATTCCTAATGAACCGCCCCCTTAAGTAAACACTTCAGCAAATCTCCTCACTAATTTAATGTACTTGCAATAACCCTTATCCCTGAGTGGCTTCCGGGCCTTGATAAGTGGTGATCACTGTGTAAAAAAAAAAAAAAAAAATTCGCCCAAACAAATCAAAATTGCAATAAAATTGCGAATTTTGCTCATATCGAAATTATAATTTATTGATTATATGTTTACAGACCTCCAAAAGGTAAGTTTTGAGGCTATATAGATAAAACATATATTGGTGACTAAATATAAAAGCCAAGTAGTCCAAGGGTGGATTACTGCTGCCACATCTGGGCAGGAGTTGCTAGAAGCAACTTATCCTGCCTTGACAGAGTACAAAATAGACTTCGTGGTTTAGTGGAGGATGCCATTTTCTCTTCTCTGTAACCTGTCTCTCGCACATTGGTCAGGGCAAGGAATCCCGTTCTGATGATGGTGTCATCAACGTAACTAATTCAAAAATAAATTCGATACTCTGTTTACATCGTCCGCATCACTAACCATTGCGCTGCTGGTGCACACCATCTTTATTTCGTCGCGTTGTTATTTTATTTTACGACAACATTCAAGGTCGTTATTTGAATAAACAACGCGTATCTATGAAAGGAAAAGACGCCCGCGACAAGACTTTGATACGTCTCCTGCGGTGACGACTCTATACGACAAAATACGGAGATTTCAATTTCACCGGTTGATGTTCATTCATGTATTTACTTCATTCAATCATTTTGTTCGTTGCTTCTTGGTTGCTATTGTTATTGTTGTTTTATTTATTTATAGTGGAGGGAGGAGGGGGGTCTATGTAATCTTGTTACGAAAAAATCCCGTATTTACAGCTGGATATTTATTCATTCCAATTTCTTTATCAATTTCTCCTCTGTTATTTTTTTTTTCATTGTTACTTCGACTCACACAGAAACAAAGCATTGCCACTGAGCTTATTGTGAATTCGAAGACAGATTAATAATGGCTACCTACGTGGAGACTTGTTATGTGCGATACTTGTTTATATTACATTTTAAAAAATTTGCATGAGAGAACATTCTTGGAAACCAGTAGTAAGGATAAAATTCCAAAAATGAACAGTTCGAGGACGGATGCCTTCTGACATGTAGGGACATAGTTTTTCTGATTTTCGAGTTGGTCAAAATTATCTACGTTAAGAAGCTCTAAGTGCAGCTAGTTCGTCGAAGTCTATTCTGTTGAAGTACTTGTAAAACAAGCACAAGCATGTAACATTGCGGCGATGGGACAGGGACCGGGGCTTGGTGGACAGTATTTTCCATATTAGGTCAGAAACTCATTGTTAAGCTTGTTCATTAGAGAAAGACTCGTAGACGATGCTGAACGTACATCTGTATGCATCAGCGTGATCCAATATTTTATCGTCTTGATTTTGTTCTTGAGAGTGGTATGCCGCTTCTTTCTCGAATCAGGTATTTACAGGAAGCTCGCCAACATCCATGAGTAAAATGTGGTTTTAAAGAACAAACAGTAATCGAACTAGGCACATCGAGGTCGGTAGATAACGTAGGTCTATTTTTCACCACGGCTACCTGACGTCTCTGAATATATTTATTAATAATTATGTGATCTAGCGAACATTGCAATTCTCTGATTTTATGTCGCCTGAACCATAAGAGTCCCACAATGGTATTTTATTGAATAATTTAAAAGTTTCTTCTGATATGTACAGGTTGGGACGATAAAAGTGTCGCCTTAACGAAAACAACACTAAAGTTTTATTTTAAAAACTTTATTGAAAAAAATCAATTCAGGTTACTTGGTTTTGTAGTAGAGCTTACATCTATTCAGTATGTCCGCGTTCAGCCTCAATCACAGCTTCGATACGGGTCTGGAACTGAGAGCATGTCTTTTCCACAAGCGCCGGCGAGAGTTGGCGACTACTCGGCGGATAGTAACAATCAGACTGGCTTAAGTGTTGTAGAAGGTAATGTTTGTGATTTTCTGGACGTATGGCAACAGGGTTTAGGTCTGGTGAAGAGGTAGCCAGTGAGAGAAGGCTGCAAAGTCGTAGCCCTCCTTTTGAAGACAAACCTTCGTTATCTTTGGAATTGTGGGCCGACACGGAGTCTTCTGCCACACCAAGGGTCTGCTAGCGCCCACGTGATTGCACCAGCGGATCAACATACTCTTCAGTAAATCTAGGTTCACATGCGTGTTGACTTTCAAGCCGACTTCGAAGATGTGAGGTGGAATGATATGGCCCTCACTGTAAACCACACCAAGACTATAACCGTAGTGTGAAACTTGATTTTCATCACCCTGAGCACGTCCCTGGTATGCGCGTCAATCCAGCAGTGCATTTTAAGGTGCTGGCAATGTTCTTGTTGTCATAATATGGATCGGTAGAGAGCATGAGCTGTACAGCGTCACATTTCTGATCTCGCTAGTTGAACATTGTGTAACGTTCATACATGAGAGAAGGCTCCTCTCGCCTTTGGGATTTTGTACACAACTGGCCAACAAGTGGATGGTCTGCAAAAAAAAAAAAAGAAAAGAAAACGGGGTTTCATCAAACAGAAATGGAATCCTATTGTCTTTTCTAAGGCGACAATATTATCGTTCCATCTTTTATAGTTTGATTTTTATTAAATAACAATATAGAAGTTAATAAAATGAAAAACATGTTCTGTTTTGTCTGTTATTCATGGTTTAACTGTTAAATTAGCTTGTTTGTTTTATATCTTGTAATTGGCAAGGCCATCATAATTTTAAGAAATGAATTTACTGTTAAAAGATGAATCATTAGAATTTCCAACTAAATGCATAAATACATTGTCTTGGCTAGTGGTTAGGCAACGCTTGCTTCAACAGAAAATTCGTCATTGCTGTGTTTCTTTCCCCACCACAAACACCACCACAACTATAATCTTAAGCGAAATTATCATTTCTAGAATAGGGCTCAGCAGATTTTCCAAATAAACATGCAAATATAATTTCAGCACAGTCCGTATTCTGCATGTCATTTTCTTCTGTAATAGATTGTTAAGTGAAAGTACAGGATAGTTTACAAAAATACCTTCCTCTCCCTATATTAAGAATGGCTTTCTAAATTATAACGTTATTATTTCAGCATGGTCCGTATTTCATATATCAGTTTTTATTTATTACATTGTTAGGTGTAAGTACAGAATAGTTAAAAAGATATCCCATATTAAGAATGGCTTTCTAAATAATGTTATTATTTCAGCATAGTCCGTATTCTGTATGTCAGTTTTCCTTCCCCACCCCTTGTCTTAAAAATATATATGAAATAAAATAAATATGAGATCGTAAACTTCTAAAACCATTTCCAGGACTGTATCAACCCAACTCTTTTTTAAAAATAGATAAATAAAATATAGAAACTTTGAGATCGTAAATAACTTCAGTCATTTCCAGGACTGACTCCATATCACTCTTCTTTCTCTTAAAAACAGATATGAAATAAAAAGAAAATTGGAGATTATAAACTGCCTCGGCAATTTCTGGGACTGAATTCATGTCCTTCAATAGAATAATCAGTATAATATTAGTTCCCATAAGCTCGTGAATTACAAGGTAAATAGTTTTGTAAATTTATATAGATATGTTATTAAAAGAAATAAAATATAGTGAAGCACACGTTTTTTTTCGAGATCATAATTTAATCAAAATGACTTGCAAAACAGTTAATAATAATAATGTCACTATCTTTTATTAATTATCTGATAATTTGGCATGTAAGTCTGTCAACGTTTGCACTTTTTCATAGTGGTAAGAAAATGAATGAATCAGTAAGGAGTGGGGTTGGTGGGATTTAGTTAAAGAAAAATATAAAAGTGTAAGATGTTTGCTGATGATCTGACAGCACTTGCAAAAATATACATTTCATAAGATAAATATTCTAAATTCATTATGAAACACAGAATGTCTTAATTTGTTAGATGAGGTAATGCGATTTTTAGATAGTAAACTGCTTCAGTCATTTCTGTGACTGACTCCTTATACCCTTTTCTGTTGTATAATATAGAAATACATTTCTTTATTTTTATGCTTTATATATTTTCATATGTTTAGTGCTTTATGTGTGTTTTATTTCAATAATTTTTTTTTACACAGTGGTCACCACTTATCAAGGGCCGGGAGCCACTCAGGGATAAGGGTTATTGTAAGTACCTTACGTTAGTGTGGAGATTTGATGAAGTGTTTACTTAAGGTGGCGGTTCATTAAGAATTTGTTTACGTTAGACTAGAACACATCCAAGTTGTAGTCAGGTGGGAAGCAGGAAGACGGAACAGCGTTCCACAGGCGTGCAGTTCTAAGAAAGAATCTTTGTTCATGGAATCCACGTTTTGATTTAGGCACAGATAAAGAGTGGGGGAAATTTTTCACAGTGGATTCGGCTAGACGGGTGTTTTTCGTGAATGATTGGAGTTCAGACGAGCACCTGCCATAGAAATAACGATAAAACAAGAATAGGCTCGCAGCGTCTCTTCTGTGGGAGAGAGGTTGCAGGGTAGAGAAAAGGGCATCCCCCACAAAGCCACGAAGTCTATTTTGTACTCTGTCAAGGTAGGATAGGCTGTTTTTAGCAGCTCCTGTCCATTTGATAAATTTTACATTTCTTTTTTTATTACGATAGAAAAATGCGAGCATAAAAGGTACTATGGTGAAGCTTAAACATGGAAAAGTAAAGGACTGGTTGTTAAAACAAGAAAAGAAAAGGACAAGATATTCTGGTAAAAAAATATAAATTTATAACTTAAAATATTGCAGCGTTAAGAATTTATTAAATAATGTTATAAATTGAATTTTAAAAAAATTCTTAATGCTTCAATATTTAAAGTTATAAATCTATTATATATTCTTACTAGAATATATTGTCGTTTTCTTTTTCAGTTTTAACAACTAGCCCTTTACTTTTCCATGTTTAAGCTTGACCATAGTACTTTTCATGCTCGTATTTTTTTTATTGTAATCCATGATTTTTTTCATGTTTCCAATTAATTCATTTGTTCTTTGTTTAATTTCTGTCTTACTTTTATGCTTTCATAAACACTATGTAATAACAATGTACGGCACTCATCTGCATTCAATAAAATACCCCTAATTATATATCTTTCATGCTTTTATTCTGTCTGTTTCACTTGTTACTTCTCTTTTCGCGACAGTAGTCGCTGAAGCAACGATGTTGCTATGGAAATCTGTCATAAAAAGCGTCGCTCATGGCCTTACATATTTTTGCGATGTTGAACACAATAAAAAAAAATCATCATAACTTTTGTTTTACTGAACTAAAAGTGAAAAGAAAGTTTTACAATCTAGCTGAGAAAGTGAGCTGTAAACTGCAATAATTGTTTGAAATTTCGTCGAAAAATGAGTGAGCGGTGAAGCTTTAAAGCAGTTCTAAATGATTTAAACTGCCACCGAACCATATATTCAAACACTACCGTGTTTGATTGATTAATTTATAATTATAGTTTAATTTTTCTGTCTCTGTATCTTAATCCTTAAGGAAACACTTTGTGATGCGTCCCTATCTACTTGCCTCTAGACAAGGGCAAACTTATCTACTCAATCTTGGTTTTTAATATAGGAGAAACTTACGTTTAGCAACACGGCAGATACTATAATTAACGTATTTATTAGGAAATCAAAATTTTAAATTTAAATTTACAAATTTTTAATAAGGCATCAAACTTTTGCAAAATAAAGATCGGTGGTCATCTTTTATAAATCTGACTCTAAACTAGATCAATTTATACTCATATATCCAGGTACACATCTTGATTGAAATCGCCCCAGACACGGCACTTGACATAATGGGCGAATAGGAACGAACGATGAAAGACAGGAGAAGCTTATTGGTCTTAGTCATGAAAATAACAAGGTTAACTGTAGGATGAAAATAATCAGCAAGAAAAGAGTTCCACAAGCTACTGGAATAGAAATCTATATAACAATGGGGTATTAAAACAGTGAACTGGCGGAAAGCAGTAGGCCAACGAGTTATTTATGGTAAATCTTTGTTGAGATCAATTGATGTTATACATTAATTACCCAAATAGTAATATATCGTAAAACATACAAATCAAAGCAAACGGTTTTTAATGCATCATAAAATCTTTCTTACACGTTTTTCGATTCCTCCGCACACTGTTCTTATCTTTTTCACATACACACATAGACACACACATAGGCACACACATAGACACATGCACACGAATAGAAGCGTAGCTCTGTTAAATACAGAATAAGCGAAAGAAGAAAATGATATATCTATATATATATATATATATATATATATATATATATATATATAAGTGAACGTGGCTCTGTGTGTGTGTGTGTCTGTGTACATTTCCTTACGCAATAACTCTGTTAATTTGTAGTCTACAGACTCGAAATTTGATATACAGGGTACTGAGATTTGGGTAAATAGATGTGATCGGTTTTTGGCCAGAAATTTGGCGGTTAAGGGGTCAAAGTTCAACGATTTGACCATTGAGAACTCTACCAAACTCCACCGACGATTTTTGGTCTACGCATTTGAAATTTTAGATATAGGTTCCTTGGACATGCATCTAACTTAATAACTTGATTTGAGCCCAAAACAATAAATTTTAACGGGTCATAATAGGGGTCAAAGTTTTAAAAAAAATTGACCTCTGCGGTCTCTTCCAAATTATCAGACAATTCCTGGTTTAAATATTTGAAATTTTACATAAAGAGTATTCAGAGATAGGGCAAGTTTGTCATCAGTTTGAGTCGAAAATTTTTAGTTACCAATATATAGATGTCTGTTTGCATGTCTGCCTTAAACTTTCAATAGAGGCGAGGGATTTTATCAAGATCAGTATCGTTTTAAAGTTCGACCTTTCATACGACAAATATCGAAAAATTGGCTAAACACATTAATAGCTTTCCCTTCAACTAAGCATTTTTCTACAGGGGGGGGCACTTTTTTTCGCCGATATTTTTCAAAGTTATCCTCTCCTTTAGATTGTCTAGCCTCAATTTAAAAAAATGTCGCTTCCTGTTTGGCGGTGGGCGTAACAGCATAAACGTTAGGTTTTGCCCCGTTCTGTTCCTCCTTTACGGTACGGGTTCGAGCCTGCCTTCCTACTTTTTTCTTTTTTTTGCTCAACATACATATCCAAACACCCGGGCAACGCCGGGCTGAAATGCTAGTAGTTATATATTTTAGATTTTTTTTTAATATATCCACCTTAAAAGTTTAATATCTAATTTTATTTGTCTTATTTAGACAAATCGGGCAGTTGTTCCCGTTTGAATGTTTTGCTCGATATAACCTCTGTATATATCTATACCTATACCTCTATTAAAGTGAACGTGCCTGTGTATCTGTCTGTCTTAGTGTCTGCCTGTGTGTGTACATTTTCCTACGCAATAATTTTTAGTCTACAGACTCGAAATTTGATATACAGTGTACTGCGATTTGGGAACATCGATTTGATCGATTTTCGGCCAGAAATTTGGCTGTTAAGGGGTCAAAGTGCAACGATTTGACCTTTGAGAACTCTACCAAACTCCTTTAACAATCTTGGATCTAACCACTTGAAATTTTAGATATAGGTTCCTTGGACATGGACCTAACTTAATAACTTGATTTGAGCCCAAAACAGTAAATGTTAACGGGTCATAATAGGGGGCAATTTTTTTAAAAATTGAAACTTCATATATGGTGTATTTGGACCCATGCGAAACTTTATATTTGGGTTTTAGCCAGACAAAATCGGTACAAAATGTGAAAATTAAAATAAAATGAAATTTGGCAGGTGATGGTTGAACGCCAGCATTACGAATATGCATGCATATCGCAGTAGCTATTGATTCATTCTTTAATTTTTAACCTTCTATCGGACATGTATTCATAGCTCAGTCGGTAACAGTAGAGAAAAAATAAATCGTAAGCTAAACGTTTTGGTTTTGATTCTCCAGGGTGAGCACGAGTCATTTTTGTTTTTAGCTTTTTAAATCATTACAATATATTGGGTCCAATACAATATAATAAATACGAAATCTGCATTAATGAAAATATCATATTTTAGCGTATTTTACGACTGGGGAATGCCGGGTAATACCTAGCGCCTCGCTAGTATATATATATATATACACACACATATATATATATATATATATATATATATATATATATATATATATATATATATATATATATATATATATATATAAGTGACCTCATCTGGTGTATACGAAAATTGTCAACCAAAATCCTTTATTAACATTTGGTTTATAGTGTTGGAATTTTATATATAGTGATGGTTGGTTGGTTGGTTGGTTGGTTGTTTTACGGCATATCAACCCTTTTCGGGTTATTTAATGCCGAATCCAAAGATTTTTAAGAAAAATTTTAATAGAATATATTTGTTGTTTTCACGTTGGTTTCTATTTAACCCATAGTTGGGACCCTAACAGGTACTACCACTCCGGGTCAGAGTGGACCTGGGAGCAATGATAATTAAAGGGTGGATCCACACTCCCCAAAGCTCACAAGCTGGGGCCTCACCACTGGATATAGTTTAAGGTCATATCCAGGACCCCCATTGAGGGACTTTTACCCTCTGCAGGGGGGGGGGGGCAGTCGGCGTATTCTAATGCCCCACCGACAGGGCCGATATATAGTGAATTTGGACCACTAGCACATATTAGGTTTTTATTTTAACCACCGATGACTGCTGCTAACAGCAAAACAGTTGACCTATTAAGAGTAAGTCGCTTAAAACATATATTCCTACTCTTACTTTTACGTATGCGCAAAATTTAACATTCATGGTTCAAAGTCGCTTTATTTTAACATTTCGTATCCACGTAGTCCAGATTGTAGTGAAGCTGTGAAAGTAAATACCAACTAAGGCTGGAGTGGTAAACGTCCTGGCTTCTGTTCTAGGGTATCCGAGTACTAGATGGGTGATCATTTGGAACTTCCGGGTGCTGTATGTGCTCTCCGCTTATCTCGCCATTGTTTAGCGGCCGTCTTGGACTTCTTGCAACTGGACTCAAACAGTGCCGATTCAGGAGATGTGTGGTTGATGATTACGCAACGCTTGATACACAATTACACGCGCAGCTGCCCCTACAGGTTGTATCTTTGTCTTTCAAAACTGAAGAGAGGCATCGACTATTCAAGTAATATTTTTATAACTTTTGAAATAATAATTATTATATAATGTTAACAATTGATAGACAATTGGACTTAATAAATAAGGAATCTGTGTGAATTAAGATATAATATCAATGCGTATTTTACAAAATTGCAACGCCTGGTGGCCTGCTAGTATATATATATATATATATATATATATATATATATATATATATATATATATATTAAATAAAAAATATTTTGAACTTACTCATTATTTTAAGGAATTCTGCCTTTGGATTACATCGAAATATATTCTAGTAACGCGATTCCTTTGGATTTTTATTTCTGGATATCGAACTTTAACCAACTTGTTTTGGATTTTATCGTTATTGGATATTCTACTCTTCACCCGACCATCCATTCACGTGAAATCATTTTTCTTTTTTTCCTCATTCCCTCTGCTTAACTATTTTTTGACTTTTACCAAGTAAGCACTACGGCTTACTTGTAGTTTCATCATTAAATATTTTGCAAGCAAAATCTGATTCCATATTTTGCTAATCCTACCCTCTGATGAGAAGGAACACATTTATTTCGATATATATATATATATATATATATATATATATACATATATATATACATATATAGTCATCCACATACAGTATTGTTCGCTGTTTCACAGCTCATCAGTGCGGCTAGACGGGCAACTGTCTCAAGCTAGGATCGAAACCTGACCGCTCAAATGACAGTCAAGGTTTCTCATCATTACGCTATACGACTACTGCTGTGTGGGTAATGAATTTAACGATGTTTACTTTTGACATTGTCCAAATGCTTCCGCTCGATGTGTTTACACAAAGAGCTTCGCTTAATGGTAATGGCAGTTTATATATCACTTCCCGAAATGCTCAACCCAAGATAGGGAGCATTAAATATATACATACATACATACATATATATATATATTATTGCACGAGCGCCCCCTTTTTAAAATTCATCATTCAATAAGATAAAAAGCTATAGCAGACATCTAAATGACTACTTTAACCACAGTTCCTGATTTCAAAAAAAGAAAAATTAAAAGATTCATCTGCCTTACTTTTAATGCTAGGTTTATTTATGGTGTCTTATAAATTCAATAAAAACCCTCCAAAATTTGCTGATGAGGAGACCTTGCTTACCAAAAAACTATATATAATTATTCTACATAACTTGATGTATACCACAATAAAAAGCATTGTTTTCCGAAACGATCGTACAGATAATTGATTTTGTTGTTGTTCCTTCTTATGAAACGGATTTTTAATTTAATTAAAATTTGATTTTTTAATTTTAAATTATAAATCACATTACTTAATATATATATATATATATATATATATTCAGTACGCCTTGATTTATTTTTATATTTCGTTTCCTACTTTTGTCATATTCGTTCTCATTTTTCTTTTTCTTTCCCTCAATCAACATTTATCGATTTTTCTTCTTCAAGATCATCTCTTGCTGTTGATTTCCATTTGCTCTTGCGGCTGCTTTCAATGAGTTTATTCTCTCAATTTCTCCTTTTTTATCCGCTATTCTGAGTAAAAGTGTTGGACGTCCCTAGTTTTTTCTCGTAATCACTGGAACAAGTTGCCGGCGAATATCGGAATTTTAATTCGTGTAAATAGCTTTTAATATAATATCGACATATTTTCACGAGTTATTCCCCTTTACTTGTTTGTCAGTCGTAGTAAACGGAGCACCTTTTAACTTCTACAGCGCTTTTTGCAAACATTCAGCATAGCAATAACATGAATTATTTCCATCTGAGAAGATAACCGTTCCGAGAAGAGAAAAAAACTGTTTATCGTACTTTATTTTTGCTTATTGTTTATCTTCCACGTTTGAAAAGTATGCTGATCATGTGCGTTCACAAAAAATAGTCTCCATCATAGACACGTTACAATGTATCGTTTTAAAAACTGACACTGTTATAAGCGGATTATAGCACTAGAAATGAAAAGCTATACTGTTGTACCGAAATTATTGCATCATGAATACGATGTAGTGCATAATATTAGAAACTGTTAATGTTACACTCATATTATGGCAATATGAATGCTAAACAATGTATAGTATTGAATAGTACTACTGTTACACTCGAATTACAGTATATATTGTTGCAAAGTGCTACTGTAATCTCGAATTACAGTGTATTATTATAAGTGCTACGGTTAGACTTAAATTTCGGTGCATATTATTAGAGTACAATTGTATCACTTTTATTACAGTGTATATCATTGGAAAGTGCACCTGTAACACTTTCATTACAGTGTATACTATTTGAAAGTGCAACTGTACCAATTACATTACAGTGTATATTATTGGAATGTTCAACTGTTACACTTGAATTACAGTGTATATTATGTGAAAGTGCAACTATAACACTCGAATTGAAGTATATATTATTGGAAAATACTAATGTTACACACGAATTCCAGTGTATATTATTGAAAAATTCAATTATAACACTCGAATTACAGTATATATTATTCGAAAGTGCGAATGTTACACTCGAATTATAGTGTACATTATTAGAAAATGTAACTATAATACTCGAATTATAGTATATATTATTGGAAAAATGCAAGTGTTTACTCGAATTAGAGTGTATATTATTGGGAAATACTACTCTATACTTGAATTACAGTGTATACCATCGAAAAGCGCTATTGTTACACATTGCATTATGGTATTATGAATGCCAAACAGTGCATATTACTAGAAAATTATATTGTTGGAGATGAATTCTGGCATTATGAATGCGTTATAATGTATGTTATTGGAAATTGCTTGTGTTACACCTGAATTATGGTCTTATAAATGCGATATTATTTATAGCATTGTTATATTTTTCTGCATTTAACTTTATTAAAGCAAACGATTAAAAGCAAGAATTTATGATAAAACTTTATTTTGTGATTTTTTAATCGATTTTAGCATTTTCTAACAGCGAATTATTTTCCGTATGCGGAACATCGTAAAAATAATAAAAACGTTTATCTATATTCGTAATAAACGACAAACTCATTTTGATCATATGGTTTTATTTCAACACGTAAAAATGTTGAAAATCAAGAAATTCACATTAACGAGTAATCTCGAGAGGAAGCAAGGAAAGTAACTCGTGTCGCTCTCCGATCTGAAACTTATTGACCCACTTTGGAGGCGCATTCAATGCTTCTTTGTTTCATTTGTGGTAGCAGAAGATATAAGGCTAAAACTCAAATAGAAGCACTTCAGAAATGAACAGTTTGTATTCTGCAAGCATTGATTTTATACGTGCATTCTACAAAACCTCTAGAATAGTATTTTGTGGGCATCTTTATTTTCATAAATATATTAAGGCAAACTAAGATACAAGCATGAAGGAGTGTTAGCTGGTTTTCATTACTGGGGCTAGCACAACAGCATATTCTTTTCATCGTGTTGACTCTCGATTGTGTATCCGTTGATATCGTTTATGCTTTTATATAAAGTGATGTGGTCCTCGGTTTATTAACTGTGTCTAACTCTTTCGGATATACACTTGAGAGTCAAAACAATAAGAATATTCTGTATAATAATAATAATAATAATAATAATAATAATAATAATAACTAGCGGAACCTGAGGAAATTTCTCAAAGGATACACTTATATGTAATATATTGATGTTGGTATTTTGTAAATGTTCATTATATATAGAGACGATATTATTCTAGCTTTTTTGTTATGATTGCAAAAATATTTATCTAAGCTAGTATGAACGACTAGGAAAGCCCGGTCGTAAAGTGCGCTTAAATATGGTATTTTAATTCTTGCAGACTTCGTCTATATTATTATAGATTTAATGTATTATCGATTTTTATATATTATAAAGGTGCGATTTCAAAAAGAAAAAGAAAAAATATCTATATGACTTGAGCGCATTGGCTTGAATAGGAATTCCACCCAGCCATAATCGAAATTGAAATCAAAACTTATGTAGAATTCTTGAAAAACAACTATTTATATAAAATAGATGACTTAAGTGCCATCAGACATAATCGAAACCGAAAGCAACACTTATAAAAATTCATGATTTAAATTATTTATCACAAGAAATGGAAGTGCATAAAAATTAAAGGACCCGGATGTAAGCGTGACGCACAAAAGAAGGCACACGCTATAGTATTAATATATAGATAATAATAATAATAATAATAATAATAATAATAATAATAATAATAATACCGGGAACAAGCGGGCCGACAAAACCATCGATAATTTAATACATATTCTCAAACCAGAAGATTAATACTCGATTTAAAGTTTGCAGCAAACGAATTAAAAATACAACAAATTATAAATAAATATACATTTTATTTGACAATGATATCTGTAAAAAAAAAAGGAAACGTGTAGTATCTGATTTTTTTTGTTTTTTTTTTCGTTTAATGACATGAAATAATTATATATTATTGTTATACCTAAATTATAATTGTTTCTTTCTTTCTTTTTTTATTTAATAATAAATAAGCGACGTGGTTATTCTATATTAAATAAATACTGAAATAAAATTATAAATACAATTTTAAAAAAAACGTGATGGGAAATAAGACTAGAAACTCAAATACACAAACATAAAAAAGAAGCCAAAATGATCAACAGGAAGGAATCAATGTGAAGATGATGGAAGATTGGAAATGTGATTAACAGGGAAGAGAAGCTATACAAGAAACATGAAGAACTGGACCAAAACATAAAAGAAAAAGAAGCGAGATTGAGACGATAAAGATATAAATCTAAACAATGCAAACAAAACAGGACGTTTGAAACTAATGAAAGCTAATTGTACCAAAATGTGAACGGAGGAAAAACAAAAACAGAACAACCAAATCCGACAGAAACAAAAATCTACTGGAGTAATATATGGGAAGAGCGACGAGATCACAATATAAATGCCGACTGGCTGAAAGACATGAAAGAAGAGTTACAACAAATAGAAGAAGAAACAGTGAATGAAATCAGCACGGAAACCCTAAAGAAAGTCTTAGAAAACTTGCAAACTGGAGAGCACCAGGGCACGACGGGTTACATGCATACTGGTTCAAAACATTCACAACCTTACACGAAAGGCTATCCCAAAACCAGAGAAGATGTATACAGCAAGCAAGCGTGCCAGACTGGATGACAAAAGATAGAACCACACTGCTACAGAAACACACGGAGAAAGGAACCCTCCTCAGCAACTATAGGCCGATCACGTGCTTACCCACTACGTGGAAGATACTGAGAGCACAACTGAGGGAACAAATCTATCACTCTCTAAATAATCGTGGACTCATCCCCGAGGAGCAGAAAGGATGCCAAAAAGGAAAAAGAGAAACATATGACCTGTTATATATAGATTAAAAGATCCTAAAGGAGGTAAAACGAGCAAGAAAGAATTTAGCCATGACATGGATCGACTACAAAAAAGCGTAGGACCGGATCCCCCAAGCATGGATAATAGAATGCCTAAAAATGTATAAAATACCAAGCGGGATCATCAATATAATAGAAAATGCAATGAAAACATGGCGACTGGAATTGACAGCCGATGGACAACACATAACAGAAATTAACATACAAAGAGGGATCGTCCAAGGAGACTCACGTTCACCACTACTGTTCATCATATCCATGATGCCCTTGAACAGTATTCTAAGAAGGTGCCAAGCTGGATACAAGCTCTCCAATACAGAGGAGAAAATGGACCACCTGATGTATATGGACGATCTGAAACGTTTTGCAAGGACCGAAAAGGAGCTAGAGACACTAATTAACACTGCAGGGATCTCTAGCCAAGATACCCAAATGGAATTTGGAATGGAAATACAGACTACTAGTTATAAGAAAATGCGGACTACTAGTTATAAGAAAGAGAGAACAGGAAACGACAGAAGGCACGGAACTACATAACCAAACGGCGATGAGGCCACTAGGGGAACAAGAAGACTATAAATACTTGAGAATTCTCGAAGGGGATACCATCAAAGCAACAGCAATGAAAGAGAGAATTGGAAAGGAATACCTCAGGAGAACAAGAAAACTCCTGGAAACGAAATTATATAACAGAAACCTAGTAAAAGGTATAAATACATGGGAAGTATCACTAGTAAGATACTCTGGAGCGTTTACAGGGTGGACAAAAGAAGAATTGGGACAGCTCGACCAGAAGACCAGGAAACTCATGACCATGCATAATGCACTGCACCCAAAGGACGATATTGAAAGACTCAACGTGAAAAGGGAAGACGGTTGGAGAGGAATGGGTTGCATAGAATACTGTGTTAATAACACAAAAAAGAACTAGAAAAATACATAATTCAAAATACTGAAAAGATAATTATGGCAGCGAGAGACACAGAAAAAACGAACAAAACAGAAAACAGAGAGAGAAATGACAAAACGAGAAAAGAAAAATGGGAAGAGAAACAACTCCACGGAAGATTCAAAAGAATTAGAAAAGATGAGAA
>NC_136486.1:51271246-51288746 GCF_053919585.1 Euprymna scolopes | reverse complement strand
GATACGGCCAATAGAATGTTTTCAAACAAACGTATAATATAATCTATTAAATACAGGATATTTCCGTTATCCGGCGGATCAAAACAACTACAGTTATTATTTATTGGGGACTATTATCCTCATCTGTTTCGTTGTGGTTGTATCACTGCCTTCCATAGCTGTTGTCGTCTCACCAAGTAAAGTAGAAGTTGAATATATGTGTTTGGCAGTAATTGCTGAGGATGCAGTTAGGAGATTCCGAGTTCCTATCCCGTCGTGGTTACCAGCTGATGAAGGTCAGGGGAATAGTTGGCCGAAACGTCGTGAAACAACTAAGAAAAGATAAGGATAATAGTCTACAATAAATACATTAATATAAATAATACTCATCTCAATAATGAATTCCAATTAAAATAATATATAAAATACAATTATGTACTAACTTTTGATTTCATTTGAAACTCTGTACACTCTCCCATTTCTATTAACTAGCAAAAAAAAAAAAAAAAAACTTCAAAAATAAACAAGAATTTCAATGGCAAAAAAAGCTATTAGAATGGGACAACCAACATTGTGCCAAGTATTTTCTGGATGAATGCACCAAGGATTATACAGATAAGAATTGCTCAATAGGCTGGGCAAAAAGTAAGGGTCGCTCTACTATTATCAGGAAGGCTTGCAATGGCTCCCCAAACTCAAAGCTTAATGACCAATAACTTTAGGAAGATGAGTGTCACAGCAATTACAAGTGCAGCTTCTGCCACACAGATGTGAAGTGGGATCCATCTGACATCGCCTTTAAATATTATATTGAATTTATTATAGAATGAAATATAAAAGTTCGGGGCTTGGTTTCTATTCTCTTACCATAGAACATAGATTTGAGCGCTAAGTTGGTTACGTTTACTGCTGCTCCATCGATGGATAATAAACGTTCTTACTTGATTAGTCGATAAGATCTAGTGATCTAAGCAAATACACACACATACACACATACACACATATATATATATATATATATATATAAGTAGGTTGTAGTTTGCTTGAAGCATTGTTGAAGAAAACTATAAGGTAAAATTAAAAGCCAAAAACAATGCGAGATTTTTTTTTATATAGAGTAAAATTAAATGAAAACAAAAGAAATAAATTTCTTTTTTTTTGTTGTTTGTTTTTTTTCTTTTTCACACAAATTTTAACTCTAAATAACAGTAATTTTTTTTTCTGTTGTATTCAATGGTGTTATAAATCTCAATATATTTCAGACTTATTAGTCCTTTTTCAAGAGAAGACAGCGGAAGAGTGATATATATATATATATATATTAGCAGGAAGACCACTCATTTTCTGGGATTGAATGAGGACCAATGAATGTTTCCCTCTCCTATATTATTGCTACAAAAATCTGTGGGATCGATTAATAATATCAAAGAGTCTACTGTCGATTTTATATGACGGGTTATTTTGCTTGTCCGGTAATAAAACTTCTCAAATGCACTTATGATGTTAGGCTTTCTAAGGCGGTAACTTTAGTCAAAATAACCTGATTATCGATTATCTGAACTTATCGAAGACATTCCAATACAAAACCTATCAAAGAAAAATGCCAGACACATGACGTGGTATTTAAAAAAAATGAGCCCGGTTGTTTAAGAGCCGATAACGAACTCTCTCACACACACAAAGTTCCTTTTATATAACAGAAAAGATTATATACATATATATATATATATATATATATATATATATATGTATGTATAAAAGATGTGACCTGTAACATTATTATATCATCAGATCCAATAAGGAAACAAGACGATAAACTGGAGAGAAAAATCTTTTAGGCCATCCCATTTCGAAGCTAAATGCTTCTCGTTAGAAGAGGAGCAAGGCCAGTATTACATAAAATATAAACTATAAATCATAGCTGGCTTAAGAACCTTAAATCATGAATGAATTGTGTATATATTTATAAATTTAAGGAAAATATAGGAATAATAACAATAATAATAATAATAATAATGATGATAATAATAACATATTTTAATATCATTTGAGAGGGAATCCTTTGAATGAGGTTTCATAATTTGTGTATTTTTTTATTGTAATCCTCATTTTCATAGTTGTTGTTGTTTTACCATGTTTCGGAAAACTAGTTCTGTTCTGATCAAATAATATATATAGTAATTTATAAAATATATATGGAGATTAAGCTACACTGAATATTCCGCGTTTCATCCACTCTAGGACTCTTCAGGCTTATGTACCTACAAGATGATTGGTTTCAATCATGTTTTATGAATAAAAAGAGAGCTTTTAGAATAAACACATTCGATTGTTCTTAATGTTTATTAATTTGTTCTTTAGAAGCTATTTTTATTCAACTTATAAAAGATTGTATTATTTTAATTATTTGATTTTTCTTTTTTAAATAAGAAAGAAAAAGAAAACATTTCCATGTCCAAACTTCTCAAAATAAAAAATTGAACATGATATTTATTTGAATCCTATATTTGTTGTCCAAAAATTTAGGAAACAAATTATTTTTTTGGAAATATTAAATAACATAGCTAAATAATAAGGTATAATGTTTTACGTTTACACCGTTTTATATGTAACACGAAGCTAATCGCAAGAGTGGGGCAGATTTACAGAGCTGAATTGTTTCAAGATAACGATTTTGTATATTGTCATTGTCTGTATACGAAACTAGAATTAAAACAGACTTGACCCTATTATCAACTTGGTCGTTGCCACTGATTCCCGCATGATTTGCATAATTTCAAATACTACATTACAAGATGCCGTGGACATTTTTAATATCCATAAAAGTTGTACTCGTAGTAGGTTGTCAATTTATTTTATTTGTACTGATATAAATAGCGACACTGAACCAGAAACATACACGAAGGTTTCATTTTTCTTTTATTTCGAAATGAGTCCGGCCGCTATCGAGGGAGGAATTTATAAAACTTATTCAAATCTGAAGCGCATATTCGACAAGAAAATGGTTCCCAATGGAGTACAGAAAGACAGTTTGTTGATTTATTGAATATTTAAGAGAATTTGTGAATTCATTACAGTTAAAACACACCTTTAGCAAGATGGTTTTGTAAAATTAATATGGGATGATATCCGTCTCTTTTCTTTGTCACTGAATGTACATTGAGGATTTAAATATATATATATATATATATATATATATATATATATATATATATAATCTCATACCACTCACCTTAGAACAGAAGAAATTAATTGGTCATGTCTCAAAACACTATGTTCTATGAATCGCTGATGTAGTATTAAAATTTTTAAAAAAACTAATCAAAGGTATATGTTAAATCAGTAGCGTTTAATCCACAGTTTGTGAAATTTCAGAAAATTCATTTTATACAATATAGCAAGCTTTACGGCGTTGTCTGGCTGTAAAATACGCTTAAATATAATATTTTAATTAGGCAGATTATGTATGCATTATTATAGAGCCAATTCCTTAAGAGAATGCATTACAGTTAAAGCACACCTATGATAAGATGGTTTTGTAAAATTGGTATGGAATGATATCCGTTTCTTCTCTTTGTCACTCTGAATGTGAATTGAGAATTTAAATATATATTCATACTAGTGTTGGGACGATTAATCGGAATCGGGAATCGAAATAATCGACAAAATTGGGGGATTGGAATCGGTATCGAAATCGAAAAAATTGGTACCTATTTTCCGATGCCAAAACGATACTTTTAATTTTCTTTTTTTATTTGATGTTGTTTAAAGCAAAATCTTTCATTGCTGGTAATGATAAAATAATAAATATGTATTGATTTTTAAATACCAGTAACAGTAATTTAATGTTTAGGAAAATATCTGCAAATTGTCCATGTGTTTTGCTTTAGTTTTTTTTTATTTTTTATTTTTACAGAAATCGGGGAAAATAACAATATAGTGACATATTTAGAGATTTATAAAGAATCGGAATCGGTAATTGTATCAGAATCGGTAATTGTATCGGAATCGGGAAAATATTGGAATCGTCCCATCACTAATTTATACCACACATCTTCTAACAGAAGGAATTAATTGGTCATGTCTGAAAACACTATGTTCTATGAATCGCTAATGTAGATACTAAAATAATAATAAAAAAAATAATCCAAGGTATATGTTAAAACAGTAGCGTTTAGTCCGCAGGTTTTGTGAAATTTACGAAACTCTATTCAGTTTATAGATAACTAGCAGGTTTCCCGGATTTGCCCGGTCATTAAATAGTTTAAATATGATAGTTTAATTAGGCAAATTCCGTATGTATTACTATAGAGCAAATTCCTTATTGATTTATTTATTATACTTAATATATGTTAATTATTTCATAAATAAAAACAAAAATATGATTGGGTGCCACCAAATAATCATCGAAACCAAGACATAGAGCACTCACGTCTTATTCGTTATCCTCTTAACCACGCCCACAAGTATCTTCAAATAACATTGTTTAATTTACGTATCATATATATATATATATATATATATATATATATATATATATATATATATATATGTAGAAGTTTTAAAGGGTAAAGAAAAGAAACACAAAAAACGGGTACGTTCAAGTAGAGAAAGTTCAATCTTTATTCATCTATCATTCCTCACCTGGTTATATAATTAATTTGAAACCAAGTTGTTGGTATTTACGGTGTATATAAAGTCAGTCGGTGGTATGGAACTTTAATTGATTTCAGGATAAAATATATCCCCTACATACTGCTGTCATGTTCTCTTCCGCCATCTTGAATATACTTTTGTTCTCTTTTCTTTTTTGTTCTTTTTGAAAAGGGGAGGTATTTTCTCCCGAAATTAATCAAAGTCCAATACCACCAACGGACTTTATATACACCGGGCATACCAACAACTTGGTTGCAAATTAATTATATAACTAGGTGAGAAATGATAGATGAATAAACAGTTAGAAAATTCTCTACTCGAACATACGCTCTATTTTTTTATTTTTCCTTTCTTTACTCTAGTGATTCCGGCCCTTTTGGCATTGCTTTTGGCTTTTACAACTTTCATATATTCCTTTACTAGCATTTCTTCAAGAAGACTTCTATTTACTTATATATATATATACATATATATGTGTGTGTGCGTGTGTGTGCATGTGTGTGCGTATGTGTTCGCGCGTGCCCGTGTATGTATATATAGGTTAAGTAGAAAATGTACGCATTTGCGAGTATGTTTTACGTCTCATATGTGCTAAGTAAGAAGAATTGTGTGTTTTTTAAAATCTAAATCAGAGGATGTGAGTTTTCTTTGCCGGTTTCTGATTTTTCACATTAGATCGGTGTGGATTTTTCTCTTTGTAATTCTTCTGGTTATTTATGGCGAATCCATGGAAGAAAATATCCAGTGTTTACATACCAAGATTGCTTGTTCTCCGTAAATGAAGCATGTACTGAATTATTTTATTTAATTTTGATAAATAAAATTGCTAAACAAATAAGACCTTGGACTCTAGAATGTTGCAAAATTGTCAAATTGGCATATATATATATATATATATAATTCAGTATAAAATTATCTTACAAGCACCTGCTATTTAAAACATTCTTACTTAAGTAAGTTTTACTTAATAAATAGAGCAGTTACTTTGATTATTATTAGTAGTAGTATTATTAGTATTAGTATTACTATTATTTTGCAAAAGCCTCCACAGATTATTATAGTTCCAAATTTTCAGTTTAATATTGTAATATAAAGCATATATTTTTATATAGACATATATATATATATATATATTAGCGAGAATTTTACTGCATATATATGTATATTAGCGAGAATCTTATTATATATATATATATATATATATATATATATATATATATATAAGCGAGAATTTTACTGTATATATTAGACGAGTTAATTTGGAGTTAATTTGAGTTAAACTTATTTAAGCGGGAAATTTCTACATGACATGGCGAGATTTTTGGGTTTTGCTTTCTTTCTTTCTCTCCTTCGCCTTCTCCTTCATGTATTTTGGGTGCGTCTAGCACTGCCCTGATTTCGCGGCCTGTCAATTTATCTTGTAAAAGTTTAATGATTTGTTTTTTAGTTCCTCTTCCTCGATCACTTTTCTTTCTTCCCCTTATTCTTTTTTCTATATTATTATCTATCTCTCCCTATTCCTTAATCATTTTCCCTTCCCTCTCCCTTTATATCTTCTCTTCAATTCGCTAATTTATTATGCAGAAACATTTTTTTTCTTTTCTGTTTTTATTTATTTGTTCTTTTATTATTATATTCTTTTATTTATTTATTACTTTGATTTTTAATATTTTTATTTTTCATTTTGCATTACAGTTCAGTTTCTCCTAGTTTCATTTGCTTAGCCTGTTTACAGAAAGCGGTTTTATTTTATTTTATTCACAATTAGAAGTAATTTGTAGTGGAATTTTAAGCTCATGTTCTATAATTATCTAAAAAATATTAAATATATAAAATTATATGTTTATTAATAAACAGATCCACCGGACCTATATATTAATTTATTTACCGGACTTATAATATAAACAAAGAAAACTTTCCAGGAAAATGCCAACTTCGGACTGTTACCTTGTGATGTGGATTACTCAAAATACAGATTGGATGACATTACCTTACTGCTATCAAAGACATTCACTTCGGATTTTACCATGCAATTTGGATGTGAATTTCTATATCCTTTTTATTAACTTTCCTTATCTATGATATTTAAATACTTTTAAAAAAATAAGGCGTAAACCATTATAATTATTTGCTAATATTTTCTCCTCAGAAGAGATGGTCGACATCGAGATCCTATAGGATAATGAGTTATAATATTTCTAATGTATTTTTGTCTTACATACAATATTTATAATCTTTGGATTTGAAATTTAACGATTTGATGTCATAATTTTTTTTTAAATTTATTGAATGACTAATATATATATATATATATATATATATATATATATATGGGTGTGTGTGTGTATTGTGTGTGTGTCATAATATAGTTAACAATACTAAAATATATATTAATTAGTTGACGACCGAAAATGCAATTGAGAATTACTTAGGAACTTTATCCAGTCATGACTGCCGGAACAAGAGCATGCTAACTCCGTGAAGTAAATAAAGGCTTCCGTTTGCAATTCTGCCTAACTTCCCGAGTTTGATAGAAACCCTCACGAGTTCTAAAACATACGCCTAAAGAATGTTAGAGATTACATCGACCGAAACGTCGTGAAAATGACACCCAAGATGAGAACTGTAGTCCGATGAGTTCAAATAATACGAATAATCGCCAGCAAAACAAAAAATGGGCAACAAATAAACAAATATATAAGAAATGAATGTTCCCAAAGGCAAAACCTAGTTTGATAAATTTTGCTTTGTGTTTTAACTTATTTTAGAGCGTTTTAGCAACACACCATTATGCTTTGTTAGTGGTTCTACTTATAATCATGTAAAATAACAGTACTTTCATTTTGAATCTATATATTTTTATTACACTACCTTTTGTGTAATTTTCGATTTTGGAGAAATTATAGTCTCCACGTGATTATCTAATGGCAGCCCTATATTTTTTTCATTCTAACTAGCTAGTGTATACTCCGTTGACATTACATGATTACGTGAAGCCTCGAAAATCGATACAAATCGAAAATTAAACCGAAGGTAACAAGGCACGGACAAGAGTTTGCAATCCGTTAATAAATCATACACAAAAGCAATGAGGATATGACGATGTTTACGAGGTGAGAAAACAGCTTTACGAACCAGTCTTTCCGTTTCGTATAACATATGGAAAACATTAATGCGGTATTACTTCTTTACAGATTACAACATTCTTGTCTTCGAATACAATGTCAACAGTACATTTACTTGTCCCTGAATGCAGCCATTCTAACATTTCCTTTGTCAGTGACCCATTCAACTTCACGTATTTCTCTATTTACCTCCTACTTCCATGCAAATAGCCATACCCATCATAAATTGAGAAAAACAAGAACGTTAAAACAACCCTTTTTTATTGATAAAATTTTGGGTTTTCTATGAAAAAAAAATACTATGATACTTTGTATCACCAAAAAAGTCAAACATTTTTCTTAATATTATTAACTTAAAATTATGAAGTTAATTTGTACTACATTTCTGATGACACAATCTGAAAAGAAATAATTATTTTTAAATTATCAGGTACTTCAATTACTTATCCATGACTATATATGTTTTACTCCCTGGTGTAAATTTACACCGGGTTAAGAACTGCTGACTTACAAAGGTTTTCCAGGTTAGTTCTATGCATGGGATATAAATTTTATGAAAATAGCATGAATTTATATTTTTAAAAGGGGCTTAGTCATCATAGTGTTCTGAAATTAAGAAGGTATAATTAGAATTTTAATTGCCTAAATCAGAAAAAAGTGTACGCATGATATTGATTTTAAAAGCATGAGATATATTTTTCATATTGAAAATGTTTTACCTCATAGACTGCATATTCACACAAATTATATATATATATATATATATATATATATATATATATATATTACATACGTATATTTATATATATATATATATATATATTGCATACGTATATTTATATATATATATATATATATATACATATATATATATATGTATATATATATATATATACATATATATATATATCTTTATTTGATTGGCAAAATTTTAGAATAATTATAAAAAAGTGAACCATATCGTAAATTCAATCAACTAAAAAATGGAAACCGGGGTGAGGAAAAGAGAGGAGGTTAAGACAAAAAAAAAAAAAAGCCTGACTACCCAATTTTTTTTTTTTCTTCTTAACCTCCTCTCCGCTCGTATTCCATATCACTACCAAATATTCTAAAAAATAATAATTTTCAGACTTATGACCCTTGAAAATGTTTGTCTGAACGAAAAGCGCTTTGGGTATATTTTAACGATCGTTTTTTAATCGACTTATTTATTTTATTTAATTGTACATATAACTTGCCCCATTATATATATATTTTTTTTCTTTTCCTCACCCCGGTTTCCATTTTTTAGTTGATTGAATTTACGATATGGTTCACTTTTTTATAATATATATATATATATATATATATATATATATATATATATATATATATAATGTGAAAAGGAAGCTGAAAACCAGAGGCTCGACGTTTCGCCCGAAATATGCGGTCTTTTTCAAGAGGTGTGGTCTCTGACGAGAGGGTCGATGTTTTTAGTTTTATATATACTGAGGTAGTGTATGCAAATAAAACTATTATACAAATATACAAAAAAAAGAACAAATATATATTTATTAACCAGTGTCTAGATTATTTTCGTGCAATAATATTTTAGATAAGTGGAAAGAAATGTTAAAAATCCTTTTTTTCTGTTTGATAGTGTTAGTAGAGTTAAAGATAAGGGCAAATTCCAGCAGACGGCGTGTTGATCTTCTTTTTTTTTTACATAGGCATCACCACATTATCAAGGCCAAGAGGCCACTCAAGGATAAGGGTTAAAGAGTGTACAGTAGAAATTGGACAATATAGTAATCATTAGTAATGAAAATTTGGTAAATTTGATAACTTATATGGAACGGCTCATCAAGAACTTATTTACGTTAGACTTAAACACAACCATATTGTAGTCAGCCGGAAAGCAGGAAAACGGACGACAATTCCACAGGCGTGCAGTTCTAAGAAAGAAGCTTTGTTCATGGAATCTACGTTTAGGTTTAGGCACAGATAAAGAGTGGGGGGGGGGAATTATTGATAGTGTTTACAGCTAGACGAGTGTTTCTTGTGAAAGTTTGGCGAGGGGGGACCATTGACTGAAACTCAGTCGAACACTTTCCATGAAAATAACGATACATCAGAGACAAACTCGCAACATCTCTTCTGTGAGATAGAGATTGCAAGGAAGAGAAAAGGATATCTCCTACGAGGCTACGAAGTCTATTTTGAACTCTATCAAGGCAGGCCAAGTCCTTTCTAGCAGCCCCTGCCCAGATGTGGCAACAGTATTCCATCCTTGGACGTACCTGGCTCTTATATAGATAGAGAATAGCATTTTTCCTACTGTGCCTGATTAAATTGATTTTTCCAGTGATCTACTATGCATATGCTTTAGGAGGGTCGGATTTTTAAAAATGATTTCGAAAATGCGGCCCTCCTAAAGCATATACATAGTAGGTCAACACGCCGTCTGCTGGAATCTGCTCTAATCTTATCTGAGATCGGCGATTTGTCGGTAGGGCCACATGGTTTCGCACATGGAGTAAGGTTTTTTCTGGGTAGATTGGATATATTTAATTAAAATTCGGTTACCATTTCATACGTAAATCGAATTGAATCTTTGGACCTTTATACCTTAAAACGCGGATATATACTCGACAGCTTTCTTGAAATCACGCCAAACACATATAACCCTGTCACTGAGAATATTTTTGGTGCAATATCACTATAGTGTTCGTCCGACCCAATCGTTTATTTTTGAACAAAACCATCTCAGCAAAAACAGTATTACGTACTTAAGTCCCATGTTTAAATTAGTATAAAATCCAAAAAAAATTAGGGAAAATGGTCCCGCAGAAGATGTGTTAGAGCTAATTTTCTGAAAAAAAAAAGAACCTCTCAGTAGAGCGAGAAAACGAAAGATGACCGTGATAGTGTCATTGAATTCTGCGCAAAGCAACTTAAACGATAGTATGCAGTTATCCCTGTCTGTTTTTGATCTTCTGAAAGGTTATTTACAATGAAAAATCGCAACTTCAAAAATTATGTATTTACTCATAATTATTTTTCTACTCGACTATTTTTCGTAATTTTTGGAATTTATACTAATTTCGGCATGGCACGTAAGTACGTAATGATGTTTTCCTCTGAAAGGCATTTTTTTTCAAAGACACACCATAGTAAAGTTGCACCCTTTTTTTACAAAACACATTCGTCCACCAATTTTCTTAAAGTTTTGATAAAATATAATCGAGAATGCAAATAGCAGAAAATAATATGAGATAGAGATGAAATTTATTCAGAATATATCGATGTTTTATTTTTATGGACGAGTTGCATTTTACTGGAATGGTCATCAATTTCATCAGGCATAGTAGGTTTGTACATTATTTATTTTTATAACATGGTTTGCTACAGATTATTTTCGAAATTACTCAGTTGGGTCCAGAAATGTATATTATCAAAGAGTTTTGTCTAATCACCAGAAAAAAAAAAAAACGAAAATAGCGTAATCCGTGACCTGGTGTGAACAGTTGTTTCTTTTTACAACTCAAATTTTATTGATTTTCATTTTTCGATCATCAAATGCAAACAAATCAAATGTAAGTTTTAAAACGCACCCATTGTACCTATTCACAATGCCTCCCCACAGGACAGAGTTAGACACCAGGGTCGTTTTTTTTTAACGTGGAGAAAAGGTACAAAAATAAAAAATTGTCTCAGTCATGAAGAACTGCTCCTCCACCGAAAGAGAACAAGAAATGGAAATGCAGCATCATAAGAACAGATGGTATTTATTTGCTCCCCCACTGAGCAAATTAGGCACAAGGCCGTTTTTAATGTGAGGTAAAAACCAGCTCCCCTAAAAGGGGTCACTCTGGTTACCAAAAATAATAATTGTCCCAGTATAGAGGGTTTCCCCTCCATTGACTGGTACAAATTATCTTAAGTGCAGCATCATAAGAACAGATACTACACTTTGATCTTGGCCAAAAGGCCAAAGCTAGCTTATTACAAAAGTTGCAATAGTTACAGTCTAAAGTTACTGCTAATCTGTAACGTTGTACATCGTTTTCAACAGTGTCATTACATTTTAACGGGCCCAACACGTTGTAAATTCTGTCGCAACGAAAACAGAAGAAATGACAAAACAAAAAAAAACTCGAATTATTTTCTTTTTTAACAAAAGCCGTTATGTTTGGTATTACCAACAACACATTTTTCTTAAATATTGAAACAACTCCTTTCTCCTTCACCAGTTTCCTGCGACTTTTCGTCTCTTTTGTAACGTCACCGACGTGTCTCGAACACGTGCTTCTCTCGTCACCTCTTGAGCACCTCTCCTCCGAACACTGCCTCTTTCCTGTGACGTCACCGGCTCGATAATTTACATACGGCTGCTGCTGGTACTAACGCTAGTCTCAATTATATCCACATTTTGACTTCGTGCTATGTGAAATGGATCTTAATATAGGCATTTGAATACTACTTAGCTTATTATGAGCTGACGTCATTGCCAAAAGTACGGTGCAATCTGTTGAGATTGTCATTGACTGTATGAATGATAATTTGAGAGACCAGTTTGCCTCGCCATTACAAAGTACCTTGAAATACTCTATTGTACTCTGTCTTTTCTTTTCCCTTTTAAAATCCTTTTATAAGGCTTTCCTTTATTGGATAGGAATGCTTTCACGGGGATTTCTGTATAAGTTGCCATGAGTTCTCTCGTCTAATTCATACGATTTATCTCCTCTTGCTTTTTTTGTGTTTCTCATTCTGGACCTATTTCCGTTCTTTTATCCTCTTTGAAAGAACTTGGCACTAATGCTTCCTGTTTCTTTCCCCATTCTTTAATTCTGCCGTTCTTAGACGGAATAACTACCCCGCTCTCCTCCAATTTCCGGTTAAAAAGTCTTAGGAATATCAAGTCGCAATTAAGTTCTTGAGCCGCGGACTTCATCTGATCTTCGGGGATCGAGCAATTTGCACTGAATGACCTTGTTATTTAGAAGCGCTGCGATTGAAACGAGGTGAAAAAAAGCCGTTGATTTGGACGAAGCGATTCGGCCGTCGTGCAATAATCGCAATGAACCGATCGAAATTGAGAGAAATAGGACGAGCGGTTGGGGGTAGAAGTTGATGGTGAGTTTAAGTGGGTAAAAAGTAGATTGAAAAGCAGGAAAATAGAAGGAAGAAAAGGCATATATGAAAAAATCGGAGGACGTAAAAGGGGGGATAAAAATGGAGGATACATGACAGATAAAAGAGATGGAAACGAAAATGAAGGCAAAATCAGGATGTAATGATTAAATCGATGAAAGAAGAAATGAAGTAGGAAGAAGGAAAGTAAAAAACAAAGGAGATAAAGAAGGAAAACCAAGAACTAAATAAATAGAAAGATTATACAAAGGAACACAGAAAGGTAAGAATAAAGACAAAATAAAAAAGAAAGAAATATAAGAAAGGAATGAAGCAAAATATAAAAAGGTAAGAAAGAAGAATATAAAGAATAATAAAAAAAACAAAATAAATAATCAAATAAAGACGAAAATAAAAACAAAGAAAGAATTAATAAAAATGAAAGAAAAACCGAAAAAATAAAACGAAGAAGACTATGAAATAATTTTAAAAAATTAAAAAAAAATGACCGTAAAAATGACAAATGAATTCATTAAATTCAGAAAATAATTTAATATATAAACGGCTATATGCCTGTCTGTCTGTCGACCTGTCTGTCTGTCGACCTGTCTGTCTGTATGACTGTCTCTATACTTTAAAAGTCTATCTTCTCCGAAACTTAAAGTCGCAGACCGGCGCTAAGGGGCTCAAATGATTGGATCTTTTTTTTTGGGGGGGGGGTCTTTCGTCAGTTAAAATTGATTCTAAGGGGTCAAAAATAGGTCAAAATTGAATAAAAAAAATCGTTAAATATTTTTAATATTCAACAGTTTATTTATTTTTTTGTTATGGACGTGTCAAGTTGGTACAGTGGTAATGTCACCAGTTTCGCATGTTTCAGTTTCGATTCTAGCTGATGGCACCTAAATATTTTTTTTATTTTACTTTTAAAATCTGAACAAGTTAAAATATTATATTTAAGCGTAGTTTACGCCCGGACAAAACCAGGCGCCCCCAGCCTCCGCTAGAGAAAAGACAAAAATAAACAAAAGCAAGAATGAATAAATAAATACCTTCAATCTGGCAGGATTTTTCCTTATTCTTAACTATTATAATATCCGGTCTTTATGCTTGGATGGGTTCATCTGTTTGTATATTCATGACCCATAGGATGTTGTGACTTTCATTTTCTAGTACTACTGCTGGTTTTATCTTGTACTATTTGTCTGCCTGTTCAAAAGGCAACCGTCTGCGTAATTGCCACTTCCCCACTTGCTCATGTCCATTTTTATATTGTTTTTGGGCTAGCTTACTGCATTATTATATGGTTTATTGTTTCGTCTCTTTGTCTTATGTAAGAAAGGAAAAGTAAATGATGGGCGAAAGAAAAATCGAAAAGAAAGAATGAAAAGATGAAGAATTACATAAAAACGTTGTTTATTTACAAAGACAGACAAGACATAAATGCAATGGGAATATAAACAATCAAATATAGAATAACGTACTAATTTAAAGAAAAGTAATAAAACTAAAATTTAAAAAGCATGAAATGATACAATGTAAGTAGTAAAACATAAGAATATAAACACTAAAAATAAAGAATTTATGAAGATATTAAAAAGAATAAAGGAAATGAAAAACATAAACGAAAAATTGAAGGAGCAATCATACTCCTTCAATTTTTCGTTTATATTTTTACGTGCCATGCCGAAACTGTAACAAAAGAGCGACCTAGATACGTCACTTCCTGTTCCCCATATTTCTTCCTCTTTCGCGCCGGACCCTCAAGCAGTAAAGATGTAACAAACACCGCTCCGGGTGGCATGGGCCACCACAGCGCTCCTGCTCATTCTTTCTATCTCTTTATAAATATTCTTCATGTATATTTATGCAAATAAATTGCATTTCTTTCGGTGATGTATAACGGTATGTTAAAGTTCAAACAAAATTACGATAAAAGTTAATAATAAATAAACAAAGAAAGAGAAAAGAAACATAAAAGAATAAGTGATATTAAACATGAAAAAAAAATAAGAAAAACGAAAAAAAGGAGAAAAGAAAGAATAAATGAAAAACAAAATAATGTAATAAATAATGAATGGAAGAAAAAATCGGTAAGAAAAAGAATAAATGACATTAAAATGAAAGAAATAAGAAAAACAAAATAAGAGAAAGAAGACATAGTGAATGAATGAAAGAGTATATTGAATAAGGAATAGAATAAACGTTTTAATAATAATAATAATAATAATAATAATAATAATAATAATAATAATAATAATAATAATAATAAATAATAATAATGAATATCAGAAAAATTAAAGAAATAAGAACATTAACAGTACAGAAAAAAATAAGAAAAAAATGAATGAAAAGAAATTGAAATGAAAAACTAAATAGCATTTAAAAGTAGAGAAAAATGAAAACAAAAAACAAAACATTAAAAAAATGAAAGAAAAAAGAATATACTAAATAATGAATGAATGAAAAAATAGACAATGAAAGATTAAATCGCATTAAAAAAAAATTTTAAATAAAAAACAAACTTAAAAATGAGAAAAAATGAATGGAAAAAAAATAAATCGTGCATGCATTTTTGTTTTTAGATTTCTTTAGACAGTTTCTGTGCAGCCGGCATCTGGTCTTCTAAAATAATCACGGATTTGGTACTAATTATGCCTTACATCTCTTAACTTATCTAATGGGAATCGAAAAGGACAAAGAATCGATCAGAGAAAGCGATTAAATGAAGAATTAATTAAAAAAAAAAACTATGAGGAAATTAAAAAATAAAATTTCTTACTACATTGTTTCTCAGATTCTGGCTAATGGCGCAATGTTTTAATATATATGTATTATTTTGTTGTTATTTAATTATTTGAATTCTTAAAACGTAGGTGAGCAGCAACTATAAAGATGAGGATAACAGTTTGCCAGTAAATAAATAAAAAATATACAAATTACTCATCTCAAAGAATTGAAATAATGGTCCGTGGCGCAGTGGATAAAGACGTTGAATCTCTGCGGTTCCAGGTAAGCATTGTCTGCAAGAAGCAGTTTCAATCTTACCAAAGCGGGCCCATGATTAGTTGGACAAACGAGAACAACTATGGAAGGCAGTAATTACTGAACATACATTGAAGAGATTCAGCATTCCTATCCCGTCGCGGTTAACAACTTGACGAAGTCCAGAGGAATAGTTGGTTGAAACATCCTGAAAAAAAAAACAATTATAAATAATAAAAGTCCGCAAATAAATAAATAAATAAATAAATATTGTGTTGATGTTTAAACGAAAATAATCTATTCGATATTAGCGTGTGGGAGTTGAAAACTCCCAGGGTAACTCGATTGTCGCTCTTTAACTCAGAAGAGCGACCTAGATACGTCACTTCCTGTTCCCCATATTTCTTCCTCTTTCGCACCGGACCCTCAAGCAGTAAAGATGTAACAAACACCGCTCAGGTGGCATGGGCCACCACAGCGCTCCTGCTCATTCTTTCTATCTCTTTATAAATATTCTTCATGTATATTTATGCAAATAAATTTCATTTCTTTCGGTGATATATAACGGTATGTTTTCGTCATCATTATGCGACCTTTTGCCTTTCCAATCTTTTAACGATTACACATGGGGACGGGATCGTCTATCACACAGCAGACCATCCTGTCCCCAACAAGCGTCTTCCACCTAGAAGATCAAGGAATTAGTTTTGCCTGAAAAATATGGCTTCTATTGTTACGATGAGAACAAGTAAATATATATTTTACTTTTTAAAACAGTAGTCTCTGTATACGGGTTTCGTTACTCTATAGTTCATTAGTATCGCTTAGATATATTAGGAGACACTATTTACCGAATATTTCATTATCGCTAAAAAAAATTAACAGCAACAAAATAACTTTGAAAACGATCAAAATAGCTAACAATATTAACAGGGGCTTACCATACTCGATTATAAAACCTATACGTCGAGATTAAAGCCCTAACAAGTGTTCAGCTACGCTGATTAGCTGTAGAGCAGGGAAATACGTGTACGTAGAGGACTGTTTAAAAAAGTAAAATTTTAAAAAATAATATATAAATACGTATATATTAATGTATAAATATACTGTATATATAAATAAATAAATAAATAAATGTATAATATATACTGTATACGTTTATTTACTAAGAGAGATGTAAAAATATGAGCGCAATATTTAATCATATATATATATATATATATATAAGAGCAAGCAGTTAATAAAATATGTTAAAAAACACTTTGAAAAAGAGTTAAAAACATATTTAATCTGAAAAGGAAACACTTGATAAGTGGATAGTCCTTAATCCGCGGAGTTTCAACGAAATACTTTCCTTCTCATCAGAGTGTAAGAATTAGCAAAATGCAGGATCGGATTTTGCATACCAAAGGTATTTGATGAAACTGCAAGTAAGTCAAAGATCTTATTTGATAATTGGAAGGTGGTTCAAAATAATCGAAAAGGCCGCAATCCATGAATTTTTATTATATATATATATATATATATATATATATATATATCATATTTCTTTATATATCATATTTCTTTATATATTTATTTATTTTATATATATATGTATATATATATGTATAATATAAAGCTGAATGTCTGTGGGTATGTGT
>NC_136486.1:51263746-51266246 GCF_053919585.1 Euprymna scolopes | reverse complement strand
TTCCAGGACAATTGCTCTTGACATATCTAAGGCCTTTGATAGGGTATGGCATAAAGGTTTACTTCATAAGATCTCTAGCTATGGTATAGTTGGAAATGTCGCCTCAATTGTTAAATCATTTCTTTCTGATATGTTCATAAGAGTAGTAGTTGAGGGGCAAAAATCAAAAGCTCACAGTATAAATGCCGGTGTCCCTCAGGGGTCTATCCTGGGCCCAACTCTTTTACTGATCTACATTAATGATCTTCCAAATCACATCCTGACATCATTTGTAGACATTTATGCTGACGACACTACCATTTATGGTAGCACATCTAAGACAGTAAACGACCAAATTCTCTCCTATTCTCTCTCCTCTGATCTTGAGTACGTAGTACAATGGGGTAAGGAGTGGCTGGTTACTTTTAATGCATCTAAAACCAAGCTTCTCTCTTTACATCATAAACATTCTGATCCACATCTGGCATCAATTGAAATGAATGGCTCTCGTCTTCAGGAGGCCTCAAGTTTTGACAAGCTTCTGGGCTTGACCATTATTCCTGATCTTAAATGGAAGACGTGCATCAAATCTGTTGCCAAGGCCGCTGGAAAAATGGTGGGATCTTTCTATCGATCCGGTAAATATCTCACTGCTGATGCTATTCTCTATCTATATAAGAGCCAGGTACGTCCAAGGATGGAATACTGTTGCCACATATGGGCAGGCGCTGCTAGAAAGGACTTGTCCTGCCTTGATAGAGTTCAAAATAGACTTCGTAGCCTCGTAGGAGATGTCCTTTTCTCTTCCTTGCAACCTCTATCTCACAGAAGAGATGTTGCGAGTTTGTCTCTGATGTATCGTTATTTTCATAGAAAGTGTTCGACTGAGCTTCAATCTATGGTCCCCCCTCGCCAAACTTTCACAAGAAACACTCGTCTAGCTGTAAACACTATCAATAATTCCCCCCCACTCTTTATCTGTGCCTAAACCTAAACGTAGATTCCATGAACAAAGCTTCTTTCTTAGAACTGCGCGCCTGTGGAATTGTCTTCCGTTTTCCTGCTTTCCGGCTGACTACAATATGGTTGTGTTCAAGTCTAACGTAAATAAGTTCTTGATGAGCCGTTCCATATAAGTTATCAAATTTACCAAATTTTCATTACTAATGATTACTATATTGTCCAATTTCTACTGTACACACTTTAACCCTTATCCTTGAGTGGCCTCTTGGCCTTGATAATGTGGTGATGCCTATTTAAAAAAAAACACGTCGATATATTTTAGCGCAATTAATTCGTAAAAACAGAAATGTGATTATTACCCGTACTTATTATTGATTGAATAACACAGATTCTAAATTTATTAGTGTAAGTAATCATTCGTTTAAATGAAAAGAAACATTGATGATTTCTTCTGGTTTCTGAATTAGGATAGGGCGCCTCGAAATTTACTGTTAGGCAATAATAATAATAATAATAATAATAATAATAATAATAATAATAATGACAATAAAAATGACAATAATAATAATAAAATAATAATAACAATAATAAGAATTATTAGAATAATAACAATAAGAATAACAATAATAATAAATTTAATATCAATAACACTAATGATAATAACATTAATAATAACAATAATACTAATATTAATAAAATAATGATAACAATAATAACAATAATAATAATAATTGTAATAATAATTATTATTATTATTATAACAATAACAATAATAACAAAAATAATAATAGGAATTATAATAACAATAATAACAACAATATTAATAACAATAATAATAACGATAATAACAATAATAATAACAATAATTATAACAACAAAAATAATAAAAACCAATAATAATAATAATAAAGATTATAATAATAATAATAATAATAATAATAATAATAATAATAATAATAATAATAATAATAATAATAATAATAATCACGTGGGCAGTGTCACTAGTATGATACTCTGGACCGTTTATAAGCTGGACCAAAACAGAAATGAAAAATCTCGACCAGAACACCAGGAAACTCATGACAATTAACAATGCACTACACCCAAAACATGATATTGACCGACTTTATGTAAAAAGAAAAGACAAAACAATGGGACTGCTTTGCATAGAATACTGTAACTAACACACAAAATGAATGAGAAGAATACATAATGCAGAAAACCGAAAGAATTATTACTTCAACAAGAGACACGAAAGAAACAAACAAAATGGAAAAAGAGGAGACACGAAATTAGACTTGGAAAAGAAATGGTAAGAGAAACAGCTACCCGAAGGATCCATAAAGATTATAAAATATGAGACTAACGAAAACACATTGAAGTGGCTACAAAAAAGACCTAAACAAAAAAAAACAGAATCCCTATTAACAGACGCACAAGATAACGCAATTAGAACCAACCACATCAAAGCAAATATCGATAAGACACAATGAAACAATAAATACAAACTCTACTGATAAAGAGACGAAACAATAGACCACAAATAAGCGAATGCAGC
>NC_136486.1:51228746-51261246 GCF_053919585.1 Euprymna scolopes | reverse complement strand
ATATGAAACGAGGAAGATGCACTTGGGCGAGTCTGAGAAACGACATCTACACGAGACGTAAAGGCTATTAGAACACCTACCCACGTAAAGACGAACATAAACACATTATACAGAAGGAAGACTGAACGTATAATTTCTCTGTTTAAACGTATAATTTTTCAGCATTTTCGAATATCTCGTTTATTTTTTTTAATTTCATTGTTTCTGCTTCAACAATTCCTAGATATTTATTAGTATCATGTTGCAGCAAGGCCCCTACTCTCCTCTTGTTTGGACTTGTCTCTCAAGTGTTACCATCTTATTGCAATGAACACTTTTTTGTTCTCATTCTTGGCTGGGTTCATCCGTTTTTCCAGTGTTTTCTTTTCTTGTAAATAGTTTCAGATCATTTTTTTTACACATGTCGTAGTTTATTTTATTTTATGACTGAAAACTTGTATCTGATATATTTTTTTATTATATTGTTCATTGCTATGATAAACAGCTGTGGTGATAGAGAGTCTCTCTTGAAATACAACTATGCATTCCGATCTCCTTCAGCTTCATCATCATCAAAACTTCATGTCCCTCTTCTGCTTATTTCTGTTGTCACATCTTTCTTCTGTCTGTTGGTATTGCCGATTTTATATGGATTGATGGATTATAATCAATGATCATAGACTATCAGCATCTTTTTTTCTCAAGATTCCAGCACTTTCCGAACAATTCTGGCGGTTTGTTATATGAAAAGATGCCGCATACACACACACACACACACACACACACACACACATATATATATATATATATATATATATATATATATATATATATATATATATATATGCTGATAGTCTATGATCATTTATGTGTGGAACCTACCCTTACTACTATGCAAGTACGATGGACCGGGCACATTACTAGAATGGAAGAAAACCGAATTCCAAAGATGATCTTCTATGGGGAACTGGAAAATGGAACCCGCAAGGTAGGAGGTCAGAAGCTTCACTACAAAGATGTAACAAAGTCGTATCTGAAGGCAATGAACATCAATGTCGAGAGTTTGGAGGAGCAAGCCAAAGAAAGGAGTGGTTGGCGGAACAGTCTCCACAAAGGAAAGAAAGAAATAGAGAGAAAGATTGGAGAAACCTTAGAGCTGAGACACTATAGACGACACAACTCTGGCACCCACATATGCAGTGCCTGTGACCGGATGTTTCACACAGAGTGAGGACTATGTCAACACCAAAGGATAAAGCACTGAGGCCCCGACTAGAATGACGGACTGCATGATGATGATGATGATGATGATATATATATATATATATATATATATATATATATATATATATATATATATATATATACTAGCTGGGCGGCCGGCGTTGCCCGGCCGTACAATACACTTAAACATGATATTTTTATTTATGCAGATTACGTATATATTATGAAAGAAGCAATCCTCTATTGAATATTATATATTACGAATAATAATTTGCACGATTGACTAATTCATAAAATAAAAAAAATAATAATGATAATGTCGTTTATCAAATTCCGGTTTTGTTTGTTTACAATATCACGTTAACTGATAGATATTGAGCTAGGCGATGTTAAAAATAGTTCTCGTCTTGTAGATAAAAAGAATAATTTTTTACAGGGCAATATTTTACGTTACACCGGCAAATCGTACACTGGTATAATGTAAATATTCCACTGTAAAAACTCTTTTTTATCTATAAGACAAGAATACCTATTTGTGGGGGGCAGGGGGCTCAATACTTTTGGATGAATTTCTGTAAAAAAAAAAACAGCATATCTTAGAACATTGCTAGAAATATTACCTTTGTGTGAAAATTGCAAAAAATAGGCTCAACCGTTTCGGAACTTATGAAGACGGAACTCACACACACAAAGTGACTTTTATATAACAGTAATATATATATATATATATATATATTCACATATATCTATATTTTATATATGTATACATATATATATATATATATATATGATTTACGTAAGAATATATAAATTCTAAGGTCGTTCGCAAGAGTAACGCCTCCTATTCTTTAATTCCGCTGAATGGGTCTGAAGGGATTCCAAATAGCATTGTTATAATAATTGAACTAATGCATTCATAATCTGGCAGTTTTGTCTCTCCGTTGCATATATTTACGGTATGAGATTCTAATAATGCAACCTTGCCTCAGAAGCTGAAATGAAATAAAAATAAAATGCTTTCAGGTTTTATGTAGCCCCCCCCCAAAAAAAAAAACAAAAAAAAAACTGGTGGACTGCTTTATGGTCATATTACGGTAGCCACGGTTAAAGTGAACCCATCAGCTCTTTTAAATCCTGTTTTTTTTTTTGAAAAAGTACGTCGAGAATAGTGGTTACCAGGTCGAAAAATAAATTCTGGAACACAAAACACCACTCTTTTAAATTGCATCATGATCTTTGCGACTCTTCAACTTTTTCGGTTAAAAAATAGGGGACTTTTTCTTTTGAGATGACTCTCTTAATAAACTTAGTAAATAAAAACAGTTTCATATTTATCTGAAATCACCAAGGTTTGTACTTTTACTTTCGTATTCCTGCCTATTATTTTATGGAATTAATACGTGTTTATGTGTTTAATATATATATATATATATATATATATATATATATATATATATATATATATATATATGTATATATATATTGTATGCATCTTTAATACACAATATTTTAATTAATATATGTTTTCTCTAATTTGTAAATATCGATACGCAAGAAATGTATCATACATGATACGACGTTTAACAGAAAATACATATATGAAAAGGAAATTAATAAAATGTAATTTACACATATTTTATTAGTTAAACATAAATTCTGTAATGAATAAATTAGCTGTATTATTTGGATTCATCGGACTAGTGTTCTCGTCTCGAGTCTCATTTTCACGACGTTTCAGTCGATGTAACCTCCGACCTTCTTCAGCGTTAGTGTACTTGGAAGAATCAATTGTGATATTTTCCTGAAGGTTGAAGACTCATTCCTCAGTGTGAGCGACCGAAAAATACAATTGCCAATTACTTAAGATCTCTATCCAATCAGGGCTGACGGAACAAGAGCACGCTGCCCTCGTGAAGTAAATAAAAGGTTCCTCTCGAAATTTCGTCCAAATTCCCGAGTTCGACAGAAACATTCCCAGAATTAGACAAGATACACCTGAAGAAGGTCGGAGGTTACGCATCCGAAAAGTTGTGAAAATGACACTCAAGATGAGAACAGTAGTCCGATGAATCCACATAATACGAACAACCAATCCTAATCTTAAAAAAAAACCCAGAAACGTAAATTAACCCTATTCAAAAAGTGGAATCGCTTATTAATAGTAGTAGAAATAGTAGAAATTGTAGAAGCTGTACCTTATTTATGAAGTAACCTTTGTTGGATTTTCCAACTCAAATCAAAATTTCAATACGCCTGACATTTCGATACTTGATTTTGACTTTTCGCCTTACTTAACACATTACTAATGATATATTATCTCTTTCCGGGATTTTCAGCAAATGCTTATTATTATCATCTAAGTAAAAGTGTCGAAGGAAAGACATTTTTTCTTACCCACCAAAATACACCTATCGTACCTATGCAGACACACACACATCACAAATACATTTGAGAAGTTTTATCACCACACAATCGAAAAAACCCGACGTATAAAATCTATAGTAACCTCTTTGATAACACAGGGGCGTTTTCGAAATAAATTCTTCTGTTTATAACCTATGAATTATGATAGGTGAATTTTGCGTTTTAAACTTTAAGTCATTATATAAAATTACTTTTATAAAAAAAAAAATAACAGTAGATTTTATTCAGTGCAATGTACACTACAAAGTATTATAGATATATTCACTGCAGAAATGCATGTGAAATTGGGTCCTTGTGTGCCACAGTTGATCCACGACCAGGGCAAGCATACAATCGATTTGATGTAAAAATGGGGGATTTCTCCGATTTCGATGACAATAAAAGGATGGCAAGGAATATTGATGGATCATCATACTCTAGCGTATATATATATATATATATATATATATATATATATATATATATATATATATATATATAATTATAAAGCTCAAATGACCTTGTAACGGGTGTTGTCACCCCTTATCCGGTTTACGACTTCCGGTTGCGTATGCATACATAAACCAATAATCAACGCGACAATAAAACACATTGTTCTACTGTGTACGTTTTCAGCGTCCCAATTTTTTTCGTGTTTAAATAATCCAAATAAACAATACTTCCAGCATTTTATTTTACATCGTTCATTTCCGTATTACATTTAAGTTATTTTAACGCAATTTTCTTACAAATAAATCTGCTTTAACCCATTGACAACCATACGAGCATTTTACAACGACGATTTACCCACCGCCTTTTTTTATTCTCCATTTTTAACACACCTTTCTTAAAAAACATTCATACATTTTCTTCTACACTACCAAAATAAATAAATAATCCCGAAAATATGTTGTTGTTTTTTATTTGCGTTACAAATAAATAATCAACGCGACAATAAAACGTATTTTCACCATTTTAATATTCCTTATATTAATGATTAATTTACAATATCGATCATATTAGAATCTAATATATTCTTCATCTTTTTTATTATTTATGTCTCTCTTTTTTCATATATATATATATATATATATATATATATTCTCACTTACAGATATCATCTAAATATTAATACGAGAGCGTGTGTGCTATTTTCTGTGTCACGTTTGCATCCGGGTCGTTTAATTGTTATGTACTTCCATTTCTTGTAATAAAGAATTTTGCCAAGACTTTTTAATAATTTTGGTTTAAATTTTGTATTTAGCTGACGGGACTTAAATCATCTATTTTTTTTTTTTTTTGATAAATAATTTTACCAAGAATTCCTCATAAGTTTCGGTTTCGATTTTGATTATAGCTTATGGAACTCCAATAATCTATTATTTTTTAATAATTTGATCAGGAAGTCTTTATAAGTCTTGATTACTGTTTCGATTCTATCCGATTGCACCTCAGTTATCTAATTTTTATGAATAATTTTATCCAGATGTCTTCAGTTTTGGTTTTGGTTTCGATGATAGCTGAAGGAACTAAAGTCTTGTGTGCCAAAGATAATATTAATTCAAGTCAGTCGTTAAATGAAAATGTATCTAAAATATCCCCTTCCCCGACCCAAGAAAGAGGAAAGGAAAAACAATTTAAAAAGGACTATCTGTATATCTTCTCTAAGTATAAACGGGTCTTTTAGTATACTTCTGCTAAATTGTTTCTCCTTCCGCCTGGCAACAGCCCAGAACCCCCGGCAAACGTGGTCCGATAAATGGAAACCTTCAACGCGTTGAATATGTGTAAGGTAAGTATAAAAATGTGTAATACCTTTTAAACGACAAATTAGAGAAACATGCCCCCCCTTTTTTACTGTATTTTTGTTTCATTTTCTCACTGACAAGGAAGCCAAACCAAACACCGCTTTTGTAAGGTTTCTCGTCTTTTGAGTCGACATGTTTGGGGAAAATATCCCCACAAGTGATTATTTTCCCCGATATTTTTTTGGTGTAAATTCTCGTTTTATTAAAATTCTTTATTTTGACTCAATCTCAGCAAAATATAATATTAATTCCAGTCAGTGGTTAAATGCAAATGCATCTAAAATATCGCTCCCCTCAAGGGAAAAAAAAAACAGTTACTATGTCTACGGTATTACGACGAATCCACAATACAAATCTCTTTGTAAATATGGAAGGGGAATCTATCTTCAAATATCTCTAATTTCGAATTACATCTACAGACTTATTATAAGTAAATATTAATAACTTCTTTAAACCTCATTCTTAATTTTTTTAATTTTCATTTGCAAATTTTTTGTTTTGTTTTGTTTTGTTTCATATGTATGTGTGATAGTGCACGACACCTCCTGCATACATGGGAGCGTTACACTATCCCTGCAGCAGAACCACAGGTAAAACAACTCTGGGTCCGGTGTTTCCACAAACACCAAAATATGAAAAATATCAATTACAAATAATCCAAACTGTGGGACCCAGAAGAAAGATCTGGGTGTCATTATACGCAGGTGCTCCTTCGGTAGCCAGTATGGGGGACCCGGTCGTCATCCTGCGAATGTTGGCCAACTTTCTAATTTCAGAAACTCAAATAACATGGACGCTGAACAGATAAGTATAACCTCTAATTTCAGGGAACAAAATGATAACGAACAAAGACAGCACAGCCATGATAACAATCTAAAGGAAAAAAAAAACGAAGAAATAAATTGACAACAAAAGAGAATAGACTCGTAATGGAATGCTATTATAGAAGTCATCCTAAATAAAGATATGGAGGTTATCGGAAACGAATGAAAGAACTCGTTGACCTATCCAGTGACTTCCATACGAGAGAACAAAGAATTGCGGACTAAGCAAATCTGATACTCAAGAAAGGTTGGCTCTCTAAACTAGAACTAACAGAAATACAGCGAAAAAAATGATGAAACTGAACAAGAAGCATCCCCTAACGGAACCGCACGTAGAGCAACCTCACAAGTTGAAGCTCCACAAGTAAAAACACCAAAGGCCGAGGACCAACAAAGAACGAAGTCCACAAACGTGGAAACCGAGAACAATGGAACAGAACTAACAGAGAATGAAGCAAATGAAGTAAATAAAATAATACAGCTGATGAACGAAGAAAAAACAAAGCTCCCATCGTTAAGGAACCAAGAGCAGAAGAAATTAAAAACAGAAACAGAGAAGGTTAACAAGTTCCTTCCACATATCCCAACAAATACAATAACAGACTTAAACAACCTAATTTACGCAGGCGCCAAAACGGTAAGTATGAATCTCAAATCAGAAAAACAACCGGGGACAAGCGTACCGACAAAACCGTGATGGGAAATAAGACTAGAAACGCAAATACACAAGCATGAAAAAGAAGCCAAAATGATCACCAGGAAGAAAGCAATGTAAAGAAAACGGAATATTGGAAATGTGATTAACAGGGAGAAGCTATAACAAGAAACATGAAGAACTGGACCCAAAAAATAAATGTAAAAGAAGCGAGATTGAGACGATATAGATATAAATATGAACAAGGTAAATAAAACAGAACATTTGAAACTAATGAAAGCCAAATCTACCAAAATGTGAACTGAGGAAAAACAAAAAGAGAACAACCAAATCCGACAGAAACAAAACTCTACTGAACTAACAGAAATACAGAAAACCGACGAGATCACAATATAAATGCCGATTGGCTGAAAGACATGAAAGAAGAGTTACAACAAATAGAAGAAATAACACTGAATGAAATCAAGAAGGAAACCCTAAAGAAAACCATAGGAAAAATGGTAAACTGGAGAGCACCAGGGCACGACGGGGTTCACGCATACTGGTTCAAAAAATTCACAACCTTACACGAAAGGCTAGCCCAAAACCAGAGAAGATGTATACAGCAAGCAAGCTTACCAGACTGGACGACAAAAGGTAGAACCACACTGCTACAGAAGGGCACGGAAAAAGGAACCGTCCCTAGCAACTATAGGCCAATCACGTGCTTACCAACTATGTGGAAGATACTGACAGTACAACTGCGGGAACAAATCTACCACTCCCTGAATAACCGTGGACTCATCTCCGACGAGCAGAAAGGATGCCAAAAAGGAAAAGGAGGAACAAATGACCTCTTATATATAGATCAAAAGATCCCAAAGGAGGAAAAGGGGAGGAAAAAGAATTTAGTAATGGCATTGATCGACTACAAAAAAGTGTACGACAGGATCGCCCAAGCATGGATAATAGAATGCCTAAAAATGTATAAAATACCAAGCGGGATCACCAACGTAATAGAAAATGCAATGAAAACATGGAGACTGGAATTGACAGCCGATGGACAACACATAACAGAAATTAACATACAAAGAGGCATCTTTCAAGGAGACTCACTATCACCACTACTGTTCATCATAGCCATGATGCCATTGAACAGTATTCTGAGAAAGTGCCAAGCCGGATACAAGTTCTCCAATACAGAGGAAAAAATGAACCACCTGATGTACATGGACGATCTGAAACTTTTTGCAAGGACTGAAAAGGAGCTAGAGACACTAATTAACACTACCAGTGTATTCAGCCAAGATATCCAAATGGATGCTTAGGGATACTTGTTGCCAACCAAATTCGAATCAATAATAGATCATGAGCAAATGGCTGTTGCAATAACGCAAATTCATTTGTAAAGTTTATAGAAGGCAGTTTAAAGTATTGAAAATCTGTGGAGATTGAAACTGTAGTAGACACCAGCGATTATTATTATTATTATTATTATTATTATTATTATTATTATTATTATTATTATTATTATTATTATTTACTCACTTGGAGTATTCACACAAGTCATCATCAAAGATTGTTCTCCGGGAACAACTTGTAGTGCTTCCTGGAGTCTAACTGACCACAAGTCTGCCCCGATTCCCAATATTCTACACCTCTTTCGATAACCTTTGAAAACAAAATTGCGTTATCGCAACACCCGCTTACCGTTGATTTCTCGTTGACCACGACCATTGGTCTTCACTGGGATTTGAGTGATAAAAAGCTTCCCCAAAGTCCCAGTGCTCTTTGCACATCTCCAGTGGAGGTCTGGCTAATGATTTCTCTCCTCGGTCTTCCCCCTCCTACTTAACCTTCATTATTTGGTGTGATGCTTGTTTATAGAAGGAAAAAAAAATGATGTTTTTTTTTCATTTATACATTTTTTTTCTGTTTTCATGATTTCATGTGATGTTACGTTGTTTTTATCATCTGTAGCTGTTTCTGTATCCAGTTTGTGTGTACTTCATGTGTGGTGTTAGTCTCCACATTCAAAGGCCTGCCCTAATATTTCTGCAGTTCTTCTTATTGAAATCTGTTGTATTTTCTCGCCCATCCCTTTTATTCAAATCTCTACCATTCTCTTTCCAAAGTTCTTTGATATCGTTCCTAGCGCTCCTAATATTAGTAATGTTATTTTTACTTTCTTCATTTTCCAGATGTCTTTGAGCTCTCTGGCCAGTTCCGCATATTTACTCAGCTTCTTCTGCTCCTTGGTTTTCACTCTGTGGTCTGCTGGTACGGCAAAATCTATAATCTGGCAGACCTTTTCTTTCTTGTTAACTATTATGACATTCGGTATTCTTGCTTGGATGAGTTTATCCGTTTGTACATGCATGTCCCATAGGGTCTTGTGACTTTCATTTTTTATTACTGTACTATTTGTCTGTGTGTTCAAAATTCATTTGTTAGCATAATTGCCAATGCCCTGCCTTTCCAACCTGATCGTGTCTATTTTTATATCATTTTTGGGCTGGTTTTTTGTATTCATTTATGTGGTTTATTGTTTCGTTTCTTTGTCCGCAGAGGCTGTATTTGCTGATTTTTTTGTATCTTGTCGATCCTTGCTTTAATGTGGTTGGTTCTAATTGCGTTATCTTGCGCAGCTGCTATGGGTGATTCAGTTTCCCTGTTAAGGTTTCATTTTTGTAGTTTCAAGTGTTTTCGTTTGACTCTTTTTTTTAACCCTTATGAATCGTCCATGTAGCTATTTCGCTTCCTATTTTTCTTATTTCGCCTTATTCTTCGTCTGTTTTCAGATCTTGTTTGTTTTTGCTGTGTCTACTGCTTCAGTAATTATTCTTTCAGTGTTCTGCATTATATATTTTTCTAATTCTTTTTGCGTGTGTGTGTGTGTGTGTATTGTTTACACAGTCTTTTATAGAGACCAGTCCTCTTCTTCCGTCTTTCCTTTTCACATATAGTCAGTATCATCCTTCGGGTGTAGTGCATTGTGCTTCATCATTAGTTTCCAAGTGTTCTGGTCGAGATTCCTTAGTTCTTCTTTAGTCCAGTTTATAAAAGGTCTGGATTATCTTATACATGACACTACCCACACGTTTATTCCTCCAATTAGATTACAACTATTTAGTTTGGTTTCGAAGAGTTTTCTTGTTCTGAGGTATTCCTTTCCAATTTTCTCTTTCATTTCCATTGCTTTGATAGTACTCCAAGGTATTTGTAGCTATCCTGTTCACCTAGTGCCCTCATTTCTGTTTGATTGGAAAGTACTATAGCTTTGTTGCTTCTGGTTTTTCCCTCCTCATGATGAGCAGTGGGCACTTATCCATGCCGAATTCATTTTGGATATCTTGGCTGAAGCTTCTGGTCGTGTTTATTAGTGTTTCTAGTTCTGTCTTTGTTTTTGCAAACAGTTTCAGGTCATCCATGTACATTAGATGGTTCATTCTTTCTTCCGTGTTAGTGAATTTTTATCGGGCTTGGCATTTTCTTAGGATGTTGTTCAGAGTCATCATGGCTATAATAAAAAGTATTGTGGATAGGGAATCACCTTGGAAGATTCCTCGTTGTATGTTGATTTCAGTTATGTATTGTCCATTAGCCGTAAGCTCAAGTCTCCATTTTTTATTGCATTTTCTATCGGGTTGGTATTTTGTATATTCTCAGGCATTCTATTATCCTAATGGTTTCTTAAAGTCCATCGATGACATGGCTAATTCTTTTTTCTGCTTTTGGCCTCCTTCAGAATCTTTTGGTCTATGTATAATAGGTGTTCCTCTTTTCCTTTTTGGCATCCTTTCTGTTCCTCTGTGAGTAGTCCGCGGTTATGAAGTGACTGATAAATTTGTTCTCCCAGTTGTGCAGTAAGTAGCTTTCACATTGTAGGTAGACAGGTTATAGGTCTGCAGTTACTGAAGATGGTGCCTTTTCCTGTGTCTTTTTGTACCAGTGTGGTTCTACCTTTGGTCATCCATTCTGGTACATGTGTTTCGTGGATGCATCTTTTCAGTTGTTTTCATGTAGTGTTATGAATTTCTTAAAACAGTAAGCATGTATTCCGTCATGACCTGGTGCTCTACAGTTGGGCATTTTTCGTATGGTAATCCTGAGGGTTTCCTTGCTGATTTCATTTTGTATCCCTTCTTCGATTTGCTATGACTTTTCTTTCATTTCTTTCAACCATTCTGCTTTTCTCTTATGTTCCTTTTGTTCTTCCCATATCTGGCTCCAGTAGTGTTTTGTTTACGTCAGATACGGTTGTTCTTTTTTTTGTTATTTTCCCATTTACATTTTGGTAGAATTTGCTTTCCTTATTTTCAAAGGTTCTATTTTGCTTGCACTGTTCAGATTTCTATCGGTATCGTCTTAATCTCGCATTTTTTTTTTTTTTTGCTGCTATCTTTTCCTTCACATCTTCCTGTTTCTTGTTGAGCCTCTCCTCACTGGTAGTATTTCTACTTCTCCAACCTCTTTTAGTTGCTTTCATCTTGTTTATCCATTTCGCTTCTTTCTTTTGTTTGTTGATCTGGGTTTCCAGCTTCAATTGCTATCCAGGTTTTTTATTATTATTATTATTATTATTATTATTATTATTATTATTATTATTATGACTTGTTCTTGTCATTATTATTATTATGTAAGAAGGTAGAAATAATGAAAAATGATTCTCGCAAACATAAGATATGATGCCTGTTATCTTTAGTCTTAAAAAGAGAGAGTCTATGTAAGGAAAATAGTCTATGTAAGGAAAATAGTCTATGTAAGGAAAATAGTCTATGTAAGGAAAATAGTCTATGTAAGGAAAATAGTCACCAGGAAGAGAGTACCTCAAGCATGCAGTTCTTGAAAAGAAGTTGCTTAAAATGAGATATGAAAACAGCAAATTGCTGGAGGACACTAGATCAACAAGTCGAACAAACTGGAACAAGGGAAGAAGGGAATACATCAGACAAATCTTAAGAACATACGCCATAATAATATACGAAAAGAAAACTGAAATTAGCAATATCATATCTTCGAGACAAAATAAGAAAGGGACGTGACCAATCATCATCATTATTATTATTGGCTCACAAGGAGATTTCACACAAGTTATCGAAGATCTCATTGAAAACAGCTTGTGGTGTTCCCTGAAAGTGAGCGACAACAAGTCGCCCCAGGTTTCCAATACTCTCCACCTCTTTTGATAATATTTGCAAAAAAATTTGCATTATCGCAACAACAGCTAGCCATTGATTTCTCGTTGGCAGCGGCCATTGGTTTTCACTGGAATTTGAGTGGTAATAAGCATCCACATGGTCCCAGTTCTCTTCGCACTTATACAGCGGAGGTCTGGTCAGTGCTCACTCCTCGACTTTTCCTTCCTCTTTGACTCTACTTCGCTATTCGGCTCATTTTGGGGTAGGTGCAGTGATGTAGTAATGGGGGATAGCAGTGGGGTTAGAGAACTCATAGGTATGCAGCTTCAATGTTCTTGGTTCCATATAGCGATTCATGTTTTGTCTCCGAAGCAGTTTGTCTGGCCTGCGCTTGTGGTTCATGTGTGTTAGTCTCCATATTCAAGGGTTTTCCTCAACATTTCAGCTGTTTTCATTATTGTTGTTCGTTGTATTTTTCCAGTCATCCCTCTGATTCCAATTACTTCGATTCTCTTTTCAAAGTTTTTCGAGATTGTTCCTAGTGCTCCTTTTATTATAGGTATTATTTTGATTTTCTTCATCTTTCATATCTCTTTCAGCTTTCTGGCTAGCTGTGTGTATTTGTTCTGTTTCTCCTTTCCTTTGATATCCACCCTGTTCTCAGCTGAAACAGCTAAGTCTACGATATGACAGGACTTTACTTTCCTGTTAATTATTACGACACCCGGTCTTCTTGCTTGGATGAGTTCATCAGTTTGTATGTCCATGTTCCATGGGATTTTGTGATTTTCTTTTTCAAGTGCCGCTGCAGGCTTATGTTTGTACCAACTGTATGTTCGTTCGAGACGCAGGTGTTTGCATAATTCCCAGTGTACTGTCCTTCCCACTTAGTCTTGTCTTTTCTTATATTCCTTTTCGGCTGTGGGGCATTCACTTACTATATGGTTTATCGTTTCGTCTCTTTGTTCACAGAGTCTGCATTTACTGTTTTCTTGTATTTTATCGATATTTTACTTTGATGTGGCTGGTTCTTATCGAGTTATGTTATGCTGCCCTTATTAGGGATTCAGTTTCTCGGCTTATGTGCCCTTTTCGTATACATGTCCAAGTGTTTTCTTATTCTCATCTTTGGTTATTCTTATGAATCTTTCATATAATTGTTTTTCTTCCTATTTTTCTTTGCTCGTCTTTTTCTTTATCTCTCTGTGTTCTGTTTTGTCGATTCTTTCAGTGTCTCTCGCTTCCATTCGAGTTTTGCGTTATGTATTTTTATAGTTCATTTTTTTTTTTTGTATCATGCACACAGTCTTCTATACAAACTAGTCATCTCCCGCCTTCTTTTCTTTGCACGTAGAGTCGGTGAAAACCGTCCTTTGGGTGAAGTACATTGTGCATGGTCATGAGTTTCCAGGTTTTCTGATCGAGGTGCCTCAGTTCTTCTTTGGTCCACCCTATGAACGGTCCTAAGTATCTCATTAGTGATACTGCCCATGTACCTATATCTTTTATTAGGTTTCTGCTATAATTTAGTTTCTAGAAGTTTTCTTGTTCTCCTGTGGCATTTCTATCCAGTCCTCTCTTTCATTTCTGTGGCTTTGGTGATGACTGCTTCTAGAACTAACAAGTATTTATAGGCGTCTTGTTCTACTAGTTCACTCATCTTCGTTTGGTTTTGTAGTCCCATGCCTCCTGTTGTCTAAAGTTTTCCCTTTTCTTATAACTAGTAGTGCACACTTTTCTATACAAAACTCCATTTGGATATCCTAGCTGACGATCCTGGTAGTGTTTATTATTATTATTATTATTATTATTATTATTATTATTATTATTATTATTATTATTATTATTATTATTTTTATTATTATTATTATTATTATTATTATTATTAATATTTTATTCTTTACTATTATTATTATTATTATTTTTATTATTATTATATTTTTTTATTATTATTTTTGTTATTATTATTATTTTTATTATTATTATTATTATTTTTATTATTATTATTATTTTTATCATTATTATTATTTTTATTATTATTATTTTTATTATTATTATTTTTTTTATTATTATTATTTTTATCGTTATTATTATTATTTATATTATTATTATTTTTATTTTTATATTATTATTATTTATATTATTATTATTTTTATTATTATTATTTTTATCATTATTATTATTTTTATTATTATTATTTTATTATTATTATTATTTTGATTATTATTTTTATTATTATTAATGTTTTATTATTATTATAATTAATATTATTATTTATTACTATTACTTTATTTTTATTATTATTATTATTATTATTATTATTGTTATTATTATTTTATTATTATAATTTTATTATTATTATTATTGTTATTATTTTTATTATTATTTTTATTATTATTATATTTATTGTTATTATTATTTTTATGTTTTATATTTATTGTTACTATTATTTTTATGTTTTTATGTTTTTATCATTATTATTATTATTATTATTATTATTATTATTATTATTATTAGCAGTATTCGTAGTTGTATTATAATAATAGCAACATAAATATGTCAATGGTTTTGTTCAATAGTCTAACACTTAATTTGAACCTCTCTAGTCATAAAGACGGCAGAAGACCAACCGTTTTTGCCATCAGAAATGCATTACGCACTTGGAGGCAATCCATTTTACCTAGAGGGCCGGTAAAAGGGCAAACGTCTAAAAGCGAAAACGCAGATAGGAGCCTCAGCGGGGATGACATTAGAGCGCAGAAGCAAGTGAATTTACCTTCACATCAAAGAGATGCGAATGGAAAATGTCCGAGATGGAATTCATCTGATTCCGTTGACCGAAATTTCAGCACACGCCATAAAATGTGACGAAAAGCTGGTGCAATCCAAGCATTTAAAAAAGTGTCATTATTATGTTTTTTTCTGTTTTTTATTAACGTTTAAGTAAATATAATCTTTAAGAAAATTTAATACGATTGGTCTTTATATAATATCTTAGCGAAGACACTAGAAAAATCATAGTAATGAGATTCGCAATTGTACAGAAATTTGATTTGATTATTTTGCATTTTAGTTGTCTGATTTCATGAGCAAGTTTCTGACAAAGTGGAAAGAATTGCTTTGTTTCAAGTTGAAATTTATCGAAACTTATCGTTTTCTCATTGAATTAGTTTTATCGTTATTGTCTTCTTACATCCTGTGATCGGAAATTAGGCCCAATTTTCTTACACTTCTGCTTGGCAAAAGTTAATATCATCTTCGATGATTTTTTTCTAACATAATTTGCGCCGTGGGGAAAGGTATAGGGTGCCTTAAATAAGTTCCTAGCCTTTTTTTGTGCAGACATTTAAAATTGCTGTAGACCCTTTAAAATTCGGGATCTTATTGCTATACATCTTATGAGATGACTGACAATTCTCCTGATTTCGGGTACAAATAAACAGCTTCAGCAAGAATTGGAATACACCCTACTTAAGCCAGTTTGTCACAGCTGGTGAATTTCATAAATGCAGTCTAGACTGATTACCTGATAAATGTGAGGACATTTTTCAAGGAACATATACAATAAAATTCTATTAAACTTGGTAAAAATGTTTCAGGAATATATGGAATGCTTCAGACTGCTTTTAGACCATTTTGCACAAATCGAGCCATCAGAAATGCATTACCATTATCAAGTTTTAGTGGCATAAGAGATTCACTGAAGGCAGGGAATCTGAGGGGTGACACGATGTGTGGGAGGAGAAAAGAAGTCAGAGCACCAGAGTTGATCGGCCAAATAAAGAATTTCATGGATACCGATCGTCATAGGTCTATAGAGACAATTAGAGGTGACCTGATAGTACTACATAAAGTAGAAAAATATTGATCCGGTGGCAAATGGTCAAATGTATGCTATGGTTATTTTGTGATTAATTCGATATCAGATTTTGATATTTAAAATAGTTAAATGATTTACGTGTTTATTGGTATCACACCGATTGTCAACGGTATTGCTTGAAAAGGTTTTACATAAAAAATACTTTTTTTATTGTTTTGTCTAGAATTTCATCATCGTCAATATAAAAACAAAAATTGGCTTAAATCTGGAAAATTTATACGGTGGACACTAATTAAGGGATGTTACACAAACTCATAACAAAATTACAAGAACAGTGTTTCCGTTTCTGAAATGGTGAGATTAGGGTTAATTTTTTTATGTAAGTTCGCTATTATTCTCATCTTGGTTGATATTTTTACAACGTTTCGACCTTTGGAAACTCTGCTCCAAGTGTTCTGACATGTATGTCTTTATAACTGTGCAGTTTTAACTCATTATTAACTCAAAATAGAGTGTTTGTATTAATTTAAATATCGATTCGATATTTTTTCTAATATCGATTCAACCTGACTACCGGTCTTCTCTTCTACTTACTTTGTCAACAAAATTCTAAGTTCATATTCGAAACATCGTAAATAGTTTGCGTGTTTTATAAATGTTTCGACTTTGACCTTTTTCACATTGTTTTAATATAAATTAGAAAATTATCTCTGCTATTACATAAAAGAAAATGTGTGAGTGAGTTCGCTCCTTATGGACACCGAAACGTTTGAGTCGATTTTTACGAAATTTCACACAAACGTATGTTATATATCTCGCAGTGTTCTTAGGTCTTGAATGCATAAGTTCAGTCAGGTTTTGTATGGGAAATTCTTCGATAAGTACCAATGATCGATAATCAACGAAATCCGATGAAAGAAGGAACCGGCGATTTGACTAAATTTTACACCTTATAAAGCCTAATATCACAAGTTCATTTGAGAAGTTTTGTTGCCATACAATTTGAAAGGGCTGACATATAAGAGTCTTTGATATAAAAGCTGACATATAAGAGTCTTTGATATATATTTATGTTATATATCTCGCAGTGTTCTTAGGTCTTGAATGCATAAGTTCAGTCAGGTTTTGTATGGGAAATTCTTCGATAAGTACCAATGATCGATAATCAACGAAATCCGATGAAAGAAGGAACCGGCGATTTGACTAAATTTTACACCTTATAAAGCCTAATATCACAAGTTCATTTGAGAAGTTTTGTTGCCATACAATTTGAAAGGGCTGACATATAAGAGTCTTTGATATAACCGGGGCGCGTTCGAAATGAATGTTTCCGTTTAATACACAACAGAAGCATAATACTTGAATTTTTCATTTTAAACTAAAATTCAAGCAATTATCACAGTACAAACAGAAACCTTTACAAAACCGATGCAGTTGATGCAAGCACAGTAAGGAAATGGATTCGTAAGAGCGGCGAGAGAGATGTGCGTGACAAAACCCGCTCTAGACCATCCATGTACAGCTACTATCCGATCGCTGGATAAAATTAATTGAGAATGGTGTTAATTATGCAGAAAAATAAATTCTGGAGCACAAAAGGTCCCTCGTTTTAATTATACTACTCTTGTTTTCGTAGCTCTTTTATGTTTTAGGTTTTAAGTTACAAAATTGGAGTCCTTTCTTTTGGAACGGCCCTCGTAAAATTAGAAATTGTTTTCTGTAGTTAATTTAGTGATTTTATTTATACAGAGTTGCAATGTGATCTTTGCACAGTTAATATGTTTTGACCATCAGAACACTTGAAAATTATCCATTTTTGTTTTTACAAAGGAGTAACCAATTATCAAGGTCCGGAGGCCAGTTGAAGATTAGAGTTAACGTGTGTACGGTAGGCATTTTAACAATAATGTGGTAAGTGTTAATAGAGCAAATATAGTCTATTTTACATATTTAAGAGGACGCTTTAACGAGAACTTGTTTACCTCAGAATGAAATAACAATATTGCAGTCAGTTAGAAAGCAGACCATCTGAACAGAGTTCAATAAACGAGCAGTTCTAGGCAAGAAGCTTTGTTCATGGAATCCGCGTTTAGATTTAGAGAGTGTGGGAAATTATTGAAAATACTTTTAGCTAGTTTGGTGTTTTTTGTGAGATTTTTACCAAGAAGGAACAGATTGGAGCACATACGAGTACTTGCCATGAAAATAACGATAAAGCAAAACGACTCGCGACGTCTATTCTGTGGGAAATCGGTTGTAGGTTGTACTAGGTTTCAAAGTTTGTTTTGAAATCTATGAAAGCAGGATAGGTGATGCGGGCAGCATCTGTCCAGATGTTGCAACAGTATTCCATCCTAAGACGTACTTGAGTCTTATACAGTTAAAGGGAGTGCATCGGAAGAGGGATACTAACTGGAGCAGTAGAATGATTCAACCGTTTTCCCAGCCATATGTGCAATGGATTTGATGTATGTGCTGCATTTCAGATGAGGAGCGAAGCTGTTTATAATGAGTAATCCGTTATAAAATATTATTTAAAAATCATCTCATGTAAAACGTGGGCTTTTTACAATGTTTTTCTTTTTATTTTGGGTTAAAAGATTTTTCGCGTGATGCGCCTTGGAAACTCACCGTTTTCAGCTCTTTTGAATTTCAGAGTGTGATTTTCTGAGTTATTTTCAAGTTCCGATTTTATAGAACGTTTTTTTTATGGAGAGTTGCAAACAGTATTTTAATCGAAAGTCTTGACTATCCTATAAGTCTTTCGTTTCCCTGGAACATTCTAATCAGATTTTCTTTTTAAAAAATAAACGTATTTTTTTTTCATCGGTAGTTTTCCGTTTTGTATGTTTGTTTGTTTTTTGACGTCTTTTGTTTTCTGAAGCATTAATTCAGATTTAATATATTTAATAGTGATTTATTCGATTTCAAGTCGCGTGTTTTTCTTCTATTTAGCATCCTTTGTAGTATTTTACTAATGGAGCTTTTAAAGCTATTAGTCTAAGATTTAATCACATATTTAAGTCTTAGAAGCCAAACTAAGTTTCTCTTTCGTTTTTTTTTTTTTTTTATCAATTATTGTTAAAATTTTGAATTGGGGGTTTTGGGGTAGAACTCTGCGAAAAATGTGTCAGAATGTTTTCTGTCACTGAAACTTTTAGATGAGCATTGATAATGTGTATTATTTATGTTATTCAAACTAGGATTCTCATATTGGATATTATTTCAGTCATAGTAATACATGTTTTCTACTGTTACGTTTAAGATGACTTTTCAAGGTTGACTAAAAATGATTTGACATGTTCAGTTCACGTATTTCAAGTTGTTTCGTTAATGAAATATTAGTTTACATTATCACTTGTTATTTTTGTTATTTGCGTCACAATTAGAATTATTCTCACAATTTAACCGTTACGAAATTCGCAGGCCTTAATCATACGCCTTAATCATACGCTTTTTAAAGAGTCAAGATTCCATGACAAAGCTTCTTTCTTAGAACTGCAAGTCTGTGAAACTCTCTTCCATTTCCCTAATTCCCAGCTGACTAAAACTTGGTTGTCTTTAAGACCAACATAAACGAATTTTTGAGGAACCGCCCCCATAAGTAATCCAATTTACCAAATTTCCATTACTAGCGATTACTACGATATTATCCCATTGATTAATATACACTTTATAACTTTTATCCTCGAGTGGCCTCCGGGCCATGATAAGTGGTGACTCCTATGTCAAAAAAAAGTTCATTTTATTTTGATGCAACCATTACTACGATGAGGATCTCCGTAATTCTAATCAAAATTGGAAATAATTTTAATTTTTCACCGTTCAGGAATTCTTTCGCCGGGTTTTTTTTATGAAGAATTACCTAAGGAGTTCGCTTTCATTTTGATACAAAGATAACATTGGCAATGCGTTCGAATTTCCACTTGCAAATAGCTCCACTGCCTTGTGGCTGTTTTGGAAAAGGCAAAAGCTAAAGGAGTAAACCCTGACAAAAACATCCAGTTTGGAGTACCGATAGGTGGATAGTGAAGCGCTGCAACACCTTTCCAGCAACTCCTGCAGCTACGCTAGCTCCGGCCTTATTGGCTTGCCTTTTTGTTGGATTTTGTCTATAACGCCGAGAGAGGAACCTTAGTAACTGGGCAAACCTAGGTCTACTCATCATCCGCCCCGGTTTGAATCCGAAGAAGATACTCTAGATTCGACTTTATAGTCACAACAGACACTGCAGTGTACCAGACAAGATGCAGAACGTCATTGTCTCATTATTCAGAAGGTTGCCATCACCTAATACTTGTATATTTTTACCAAAACCCATACGCTCTTACAGTTGTAATTTGGCACTCTATTCGGTTATTTATTGATTATGCTTGCAATACGTATGTTTGTGATTTTCGTGTAGATTTTGGTGAGATATTTTATTAGTCTTTTTAAAGAAATCTATCGATACAAGTCATGAAACACTCTATGTAAGAATCTAAAATAAGTAATGAATTACGTTTTAAAAAAAAAAGTAACCAATGAATAGATTTCAGCCCAGGAAATATCGTTTCTTAGTCTTTTTACTGTTTAGCATTTCCACCATAACCCATTTTAATTTTACTTTAAGGTTGCATATATATCATTTATATACAGTTCTTTAAGAGAGGAAAGTGAACGTTTACTAAGAATTGCTTTAGTAAATGGGGCTCAAAATTAGTATAAAAAACTTCACCAGCTTTCGGTTTGTCACTATGTTCATTGGTCACGTCTAAATTTGACACGTCACACACCTACTTTTGTGTGAATGAATCCGTCAGCTCATCTGGCCTATATATTTGAAAGTTCTACTCAACCATTATTTTATTTTGACAATCAACAATGTCTGGGTTTTTTAATATACCAGATGCGTGTCAATGTGAAGTGGATCTAATTCTGCTAAATAACCTTACCTACTGGGGGTAGATATTTAACAGTTTAATCATGTTTCTTGCTAAATAGCATGAGTTGTAAATTATAGCAGAAAATCATTAATATCGTAACTGTTTCTATTATATCTCAGTTTTTACACCATTTGTGTATACATACTTTTAGGATCAGTGACTATGATCAAAGCCGGCAACATCTTCTCTGTTTCCTCATCTCGTTTATCTCTGTTAGGTAAAGATGCAAGAACGCGACGAGAGAGATACTAGCAGGCACCAAGAAAAAGGATCATTTTTAATCTGGGCAAATGAAGAATGTTGTGGCACACAAACTCAAGTAATACCGTACTTACACTGATACAAATCACGCCATTAGTCTATATGTTGCCTCTCACTAAATAAAATGTCTACTACCTTCTGTTATCTATGTGCTACACAAATATTCATCTACGGGCATAGTCTTCAACAAGGCTTTAATAGCGATGATATGACAATACCATCATTCATAACACAGGCAAAAACCATACGGAAAGCAGCTGTGTAAAATCACCACGACTTTCTCTCGTGCTTTGGCCAAAAAGAGAAACACGTGATCAGGTTATTCACTACATACCAAATTAAATTAAATTAGATTTATTTGATAAAAACTACAGGACTACAAATATAAAGAAACGAATGTAAGTTTTTACATACACATACATCTTAACGGTTTTCAAAGACGATTTAAACCCAGATATTATAGACATTGTTGCGACCTTCCCTGGCGATTCTTCCATAGACAAAAAATCATGGACAGAAAATACTGCAATTTTATTAGACAAAGGTCATGGTGGTAAGTTTTTTTTAAATATTCTTGTTTATGAAGTGATGCACAGTGTCGCGCCATCTCACATCATCCGCTACTCAAGTTAAAATGAATTTATTCTTTGGTTTCGGTCTTTGTAGGTAACCGAATTTTATATGTTACACAATACCCTGTCTGTGATATATTATGTCTGTGACATAATATCTTGTACGTGATATAATATCCTAACACGTAATTCTTCCAAAATGTTTTAGCTTTGTCAGATGATGATGAAATCACCTCATGTCCATTGATGATGGCAAAGTTAAAGGATAAGCATCTGTTTAGGATTATGTTTGTTATACGCCAAAAACTTGTGGGAATAAAACCGGTACTCTGATAATTTGGAATTGACGAATTGATCAATTGACTCTCTCGCATTTTCTATAACCCTTTTGCCGTGATGCAAGAATCAAATCTTCTCGCATCATACGCTATTCAAATGAAGATATATTTAGTCTATTATCTGCTTTTTGTAGGTAAACACCATCATATCTGTGAAATAGTGTCCTGTATATGACTATGTTCTTGTCACGTAATTCCACACTTTTTCATTCATGATAGTAATGAATAATATTTGGGGGTTGGGGTGATAATATGCATTATTTGTTTTTTTCCCCTGTCAGAAATTCGACTTCGAACATCGCTTAGTTTAATTTTTTGATAATGGATCATATTATTTTGTTTTCTTCCGGCGATGTGCGAAGTGAACCTGTTTTTATCAAATTCATGTGTCAGTACACTTGGTTTATATATTTTACAGTTCTAATCAGCAATTATTTTATTCATCACCATCCATTTGTTTTTCATTACAAGGCGAGGACCTATGTGAAGTTGAAGTGCGTGTATCAAAGTGTCTTTTCGATACCAACGGCCTTATGTTTCTAATTTAAGAGAATGTGTTGAATATAATTGAAAATATTCCGTTATTAATTTTTTATACACTAATATATAGTACTAAAAACACATGTCTCGTGAGAAAGATGCATAAAATCCCTGTTTATTTTATCTTGTTGTTTAGCAAGAAAGAGAAAGATATGATCAGCCTATTCGCCACTTATAAAACCAAAGTAAGTGAGATTCATTCGGTAAATAAAACATACCAAATAGCAATAAACAAAATAAAGAGATGGTATCACGTATTTACATCAATATACCGATTTAATTGCTGACTAATATTAGTTAAAATTTGGATATGCTAGTGACGGTCATGACATCATCTGCGAGGTTGTTCTATTAAGCAGAAACATGGACAGAAAGTACTGCGGCTTTTATTAAGAAAACATTGATGATGAGATACATTTGTGAGTTTTCACGGAAACTACAACTTAATGATAAAATTCAAATCCCGTGGAAATGTACATTTAAATTCATTGTCATAAAACGATGCGCCGAAACCTCGCATCATTTACAACCCAAGTGAAAACACAGTGAGACTTTTAACCGCTCTTTCTAGGTAACGAATCCTGTCTGTGACGTACTCTTCTCTCTGTGACATGATAGCATGTCTGTGACTTAACATCTTGCTATGTAATTTCATACCTTCAACTTTTACTAGAACATTCGACGTCTGTACTAAATCTATCTTTATGGAAATAGCATTCCATACGTCCCATATCCAAAATCCCTGCGGCCACTACATTTATATAAAAAAAAGTTGGTTTGTTCGTTTCAGTATTTCTGTCTGTTCTGCTTATGTTCGAAATCAAATGTTAATTGCTAAACGCGCAAACTAAGTGGGCGCATATTAAATGTATCCTTTCGTTTTAGCTTTTAATTCAATCTACAACATTCAAGTGTTCGATGTTTACTCGAATCGTCTACAATAGGGGGAATTGTCATATGCAGTAAACGATCAATATTCGAACAGTTTAAATCTTCAAACGTCGATTTGCTCTTTTACAGAAATGCTGGTTGAGAAACCCCTATTATAGAAGATCGATCGATCAATTCATAGACAAAACTTGTAAGCAAGATGGATATTTTTAACATACGTCTATTAAATCTTAGTTTTTGTGATAAAAAAAAATAATATTTTTACTAAACTGTGACAGACCGATTAATATAAATTTCTAAACATAACTTGATGAAAGTCTTTTGATGGATTTTAAATAACATAAGTTAATTTCATTTCTGCGTTTTGCAAACTCTATTTCAAATTTATACGTGACAGATCGACAACAGAGAATGTTGTTTAAACCTTAGGTATGACAGACAAACGAGATGTAACTTTGCGCACTTTTATGCATGTAGAACCAACACGTTTGATGCAGAGTACGTCACAAAGAACATAGTGCAAGTAATAACTCGACTCCTTTATTGTAAGAACGATATTTATTTCCAATGACTTCTCCTTATGCTGGTACGTCACCCACGTCTCTAACATCATGCTCTTCTCTAACGTGCTGTCTCTCCTTGTTATAGGCTTCTTTAAAAGACAATGAAATCTTGCTTGAAAAATGTGTGTCAGACCGACTGATAGACGACTACAATAGAAATCATTGCGCTAACTGAAACGTATTACACTTTCATTGAATCTGTGTGCTATTTCGAACTTGATCGTTAGAGAGCTCATAACATAGATGATATTCAAGACTTCAGTGAGAGATTATGACTATAATGCTATTTCACACTATAGCATGGCGGAGAAATTAAAACGTTATTTTAAACTTAAGATTTACATACAAATACTAATGCTATTTGAAACTTAATAATTACAAAACAATGAAAACGCTATTTTATACTTAAGCGTTACATGCCAATGGTAATATTATTTAAAACTTCATCATAAAAAAACAATAAAACCGGAATTTTAGACCAAAGCGTTACATGGTAATGCTATATAAAACAATTATTATACAACAATGAAAACGCAATTTTAAACCACTAATAATTTAAACAAATTTTAATGCCAATAGTAATGTTATTGAAAAGTTAATTATTACAAATCAATAAAAATAAAACTTAATCGTAATACAATGAATAAATAACGTCGATTTAAAAGTTACTTTTCTAAATAGACTTAAGATAATTCGAAAATTCAGCCCATATATTTCATGTTAGTTAGATATATTCATAAAACACTAGTTTGCATTTAATACTTGTATATTTACATCAATAAACATACTGTTCTTAACTTTATAAATGGATGCGCTTTTCGTTTTTCTATTCATCATCTGAACTACATATCTGTTTGTGATTTTTTTTATTTTGTAAGATATTTTGTTAGCATCTTATTCATATTGTTCGATCTCGCTAAAGTGTCATATCAACACTTGCACTGATTCCCTAATCGCATCAGATCATCCGTGTGAAGCTCCTAACGTAGATTATTGACACTCTGTTGTCTAGATAATACGTAGCAGTAAGACGGGCCTGCATTCTCTTTTCTACTGTTGCTATTTTAAAGTAATTCGTGACGAACAAATGAAAACGGGCTTGGAACCTAAGCGTATCACAACTATTAAAATGGCTTTTACTCGTACTTGAAACCTAGTGGCAAGTGTATGAACATAATTCTATTTCATGAGAATAATTTAAATCATATATGAAAATCATATATGACATGTAGTTGTGATACATCAATGAAAATGTACTTTCGAACTTAGTTTTGACAGACAAATAAAATTCATATTTTAGTTTCATTTTGACAGACCAATTAAAATTCTATTTTTCTGACTTTCTAAGATAAGTATTAGTAATTTGTTTTATTTGCATTATTCGTATACCGTATAGATTCGTCATCTTGGTTTCGATAAGATTAATCTGAAGAAGGTCGAGGGTTTAGTCAAAACGTTGTGAAAATAACCCTCAAGGTGAGCACAGTAGTCTGACGACTGTAAATTATACAGATAAAAATGTCAATTAAAACTTCAGTGTGTCAGATCAATGAAAATGCGTCATTAATTTTAATGACTGAACAAGGAAAATGATTTTTAAATTTAGAATATACTGATCAGAGATTTTTTCAAAAATTTAGTCCCTCGAAGCGGCGTTCATTCTAGGCTGTTTAAAGCGGCTTTCCTCCTAAGCCAGAAAACACATCGCAATATCAAATTACGAGCGGTTGAGTATATATCTTCATTAGGAAAAATGATAATGTAAGGTGCGTGCAGTTTCAGGGATGTGTCGACGTCTTTCTACATACAGCGCCTGGTATTCTGAAATTGCTACCCATTTGGTACTGACTAGACGCAGCTTTCCTCAACTTTGGTTATTTAACGAGAACCGGTGTGTCAATACGATTATGGCGATTAAACTTACGAGTGAAAGAATAATAGAAATACGATTTTAAACAGAATAGTGACTTCTACATCATTAGGACGAAATTTCAGAAATCGTAAAACTGAATTTCACATGAAAACAAATGGTATCTACGTATCCCTCGTATTTTTAAGATGATTATATCCAAAAATTCTGAAAATTGATGAGGTAGAAAATTATTTATTGAAAAAATAAAAAATAAAATTTAATGAAAACGATCGTAAGACACAGGAGAGTTCACAAGGGAGGTGATTTTCCATTTCGATTTAAAAATTATTGCCGTAAACTTTCACCTGCTACCACGATTAAAATTGTTTTCTTTTCAATAATTCAAAAATATTCAGGTAATCCGACTTCATAATTTGGAAGTTACCATTGCAATTTAGTAGAATTCAAAAAAAATCAGTAGAAACCATTTTGCTTTATCCGAAAACTCCATTTATCCACTACAAAAGTTCGTCTTACTAGTGTAGAAGCGCCCAGAAACCTGACAGACAAAAGACAATGCTACTTCAATCATAGCCATAACGGAACAACGAAAATGGCATTTCAAATTTGACCATAACTGATGAATGAAATAGTGGTTGACAGACCGACAAGTGGTTAATTAGAATAGTCTACAAATAAAATGTGTACAGGATGATAAAAATATATATTTATAATTAAAGAGTGACGATCCAATGAACAAGCTTTTGCTCACAAGCATAACATACTAAGGAATTGATCGGCAGGCGGATAGACAGCGCCTCCAACAAAGATGTCAGGACTCACCAGAAGTCAGATTAAGCATTAAGTAATATCGATAGAAATGATCATCAGGTGATATTATCGAAGATCTAAAAGCAGAAATCTTCGACTGAGTAAAGTAAAAGCATAGTCTGCGAGATAAAAGGCAGTAAATTCGATGGGGAGATGAGCGGAAGGATCCGTAGAAAGTGGAGGGGGTAGAAAAGAAGGCACTTAAGCGGTCTTATTCTGCAGTTCTTTAGAGTTGGATTATCCGTTTATCACTGGCTGAGCTTTGATACTTGTTCATTCGGGTTTGTTTGATCGCAGAGTCAAAAACATTGTGGGGGGAGGGGGAGAAGTAAAAAAAAAAATACGTAGGTAGTCTGCGCGATTTACTCTCGGGAGATTCCGCATTTTCTGCCCACCTAGTGTTACGTTCGGGGATTAAGTTTGGGAAGTTTGGTAGGCGAGCGCAGTATAGCGATTCGATAAGATATGGATACGAAAGCAATTTGACAGGTGTGGAAGCTGATAGTCGGACTGATGGAGAGATAAGCCAGACAGCGAGATAATAGCATCTGTGGAAAGTGTGATGTGTAGAATAATCGGTGTTGAGAATATAGACAGGTACTTGTGAACAGAAGATAACACGATTTTATAAGCACAATGATGAACTGGATGATGGATCAGTAGTAAGTGACGAGGCCCCTGTTCTTTTGAAATTGTATTATGAGATGATCTAGTAACACGGGGATGAGGTCGACAAGTGCATTCATGGAAAGAGGGAAAAAGGGGGATAGAAGAAGGAGAGAGAGGGAGAAATAGAAAGAGAGAGAAAGGGGGAATGTGTTTTTTTTTATTGGTAAACAAGCAGTAAATCATCTTTCGGTATTTTTTTTTTTTCAAATAAAAATAGATATTTGGTATTATTTAAATTCTCATCTTTGTTGTTATTTTTATTTTTACAGTGTTTCAACCGATGTAACCTCCAATTATATCAAATTTTCAAATGCTAAACTCAAAACCCTCCACGAAATGTCTTGAACATTTATGTAAGACATGGGAGTGTTTATTCTCGATCTTTCAACCATTATATAGAAAAATAATGTTCTAATCTAAAACCTATACTAGAATTCTTTATATCAACCAGAGGTCCACACAGTTACATACGTCGATACGTATGTGACAAAATTCGTAAGATTGAAGGTTCACATCTTGAGTGTGATGCTTACAACGTATCGGTCGATGTAACATCCGACCTTCTTCAGGTGTATCTTGTCGAACTCGAGTGTTTGGAAAAAATCAATTGTAAAAGTGATATTCTCCTGAAGGTTGAATGTTCAACTCTCAGTGTGGGCGAACGAAAAGTACAATTGTGACTTACGTGGAAGCTCTATCCAGTCATGGCTGACGGAACAAGAGTATGTTACCTCCTTGAAGTAAAAAAAAAGGAGCTCCGTTCGAAATTCTGTCCAAATTCCTGAATTCGACAGAAACATTCCCGGGTTTAACAAAAGATACACCTGAAGAAAGTCGGATGTAACATCGACAGACACGTTTTGAAAAATCACGCTCAAGGTGAGAACAGTAGTCCGATGAATCCAAATACGAATAACCAATCCTCATCTAAAAAAATTCAGAAATGTTGAAAGTTCAATCCATATAATAAGTAAAAGCTAAATATTTCCAGCTCTTCTTTATTGTAATGATTTGAGCTATGACAAGCGAATATTCTTATTAGTGTTCTTACTCTCGAGTATATATCCGACACAGTTAAAGACAGTTAATCAATCGTGAACCACATCACTCAATCTAAAAACATATAAGATAATAACAGATATATACTCGAGAGTCAAAATAATGAAAAGAATATTCTATTGTCATAGCAATATTAATAATGTACGATCGCGTTCGGTCCGAGAAGCTGCACTCGCTAAGGCATTATGCCCTTTTTAAAAAGTGTAAGTTGGTTTATTGCCAATTGACTGAATTGTACCTTCCGGGGAATTCAGACTGTTCTCGGCTGTTTCCGTACCTGATCACAGCCCCCCCCTCCTTGATGCAATGATTTTTCCTCTGATTCTTCTTATTAATTTCACGAATACAATGTCTGCCCTATTTATTCTTCATGGCTTTCTTTAACTATATTCATTACAACTAGTGCACTAATGCATTTGTTCTTTTTTTTTATATACATCTGTAATAGAGCTCGGGCATGCGTATGCGAATGTCGAGTCGTGTGACCAAAAAAAAGTCTGTAAAAAAAAAACGATCTCGTTAGAGACGTTGGTGACGTTACGGCTCTAATGAGAAGTCACGCGTGGTGGAAGGATAGTGAAATAAATGCTATTGTTACATAAGAAAGGAGTTGAATAATTACTGGCCCTATGTTCCTCGCAACGTAGGCTGCATACAATGTGTTGGTCCCGTGTGTAAACGTGTGTGTAACATCAAAACCTAACATGCAAGCTTAAAAATATTCCATTACCATTTTAAAATACAATTTAGATAATAGTAATAAGCTATCGCTAATGAGCCGAGTGATCAGTGTTTAATCTTGGGTGGATTCATACAAAAAAACTTTAAAATATTACCTGGTGCCTTTTTTCATTAACACTCAGCATTATACGGTTACGGTCAAAAGTAATTTTCGTAACCCCATGGGGCCCATTCTTATTTATACATTATTTTATTATATGTATCATTCTATTATTTTCACCGATTTATAAGACCTTTATTATGTTCAATATAAAAGTTACTTAATTAAGATAAATTAATAAATACTATTAAATACTCAGAAAGTAATATTGTGCTACATAGTTCAATACAAATAATAAATAGCAAAATTATATTGTGAAAGACAATCTTTGATTTACTCCTTCAGTCCAGCACCTTTTGACATACAATGTTTTGCCCGGTTTCTTTTGAATGTGCTTTGTTTACGTAACGTTTTTGCTGACTTCTTTTTTCGGCAAAGAACCGCAGCATGTGGAAATTATTACAAGTTTCCTACATCGTTACAGCAAGGATCATAAATAATTATAATGGCATTGAAAAGGAAGCTACATCAAAGGGCGGCTAATATTATATTCTTGCCTGGGGTTGCCAGATTGGCCTTTTTAAAGTCAGATTTCACGAATTTGGCCTTTTTAAGCTGTTAGGATTTTCAAAATTGTATTTGACCTTTTTTTTTCAAAGCGTAACGCACTGACTCTGGAAGGAATTTTTTTCTTGGTGAATTCGATTCACTATAGAATCACGAGGCACACATTTAGATAACACTTGTTTCGCGATAACCATTCACTTTTTTATCTGCAGTTACACTAAATTCCAAATTCGAATACGTCTAAAAAGACAAAATCTCTTAATCAATTTCTATCTTTTCTTTTTTCGAGTATAGTGGCCCTTACGGTTATTAAATCAGTTTAATAATTTGGATTGCAGACAGGAAATATTAATGCAAGCGTGGGTTTTAAGATTTATACGATATTTCATTCTCTAAACAGAATTTTCGAAAAAAACATAATTCACTGTTTTAGAAGCAATCCTACAAATATTAACAAGAGTCTTCTTTTGCAAAAGCACCCAAATAAGTGATCGAAAACTGAAACAAAATCGCAAAGAATTTTAAAAAATCATACGCAAATGTGAAGACAAAATCTATCGAACCAATCATCAAATTAAAGTAACCATTTTAAATATTTCTGACATTTGAAGGAATGCAACAGAGTAAGTCTATTTCACATCTATTAATTAGATAGATTTCGTATTTGTATGTCTGAAGAAAGTATTTTATTGGTTCTTTTAATAATGGCAAGTTATTACCTGTCCAAAACTAAAGATTAACTACTAGTGATTTTTAAAATTCTATATTGAGTTTAATTTGACACTAGTGTAATATCTTCTTATGCTCATTGTAAGGCATAGTTAAATATATATTCGGTTTTCGCGATACTATCCTCTCAGGGGTTCCCGCCTCCTTCTAAAATAAGATGGAGTGTATACTCTGTTGTGTTGTAATCAGACATTCTTCCCAGATATTATCTTCTTCTGATCCCAAATAAGGCACATTGCTACTTGAACGTAAGGGGTTACTATTTAGGGATCCTCTTGATAGGAGATGAGCGTGATGTCAGGTTACATAAAATTAACACTTCTGCATGTAAGTAGCATCAGAGAAGTAGGTGACGAGGGCGGAATTACAAACACTAGCAGTTCAAGACAAGAAGCTATAAGAGCCGAAGGCTTTCCGATATCTATGGACCTCAACAGTCAAGGGGTGGGATTTTGTTGCTTGGCGGATTTGTCCGGGTTCTGTGCATCGATTAACGTAAAAGTGCGATAAATTCATCAGAACACATTTCATTAAAATACTTGTAATACATGCAAAGGTAAGTAATATTGCGGCGATGGGACAGGAGTTCAAGCTTGATTGACAGTACGAGGCCTATTAGATTGGGGACCCTTGTTTTGAATTCTGTCCAATAAGGAGAGACTAGTGGCAGATGTATCATCCTCGACGATATAACAATAATCTATGCGTGGGCGAATTGTGGTTTTGTAGAGGTACTGGTGTCCTCGAGTGTGACTAATTTTCTAGCATAGTTGAGAGAACCAATTTTCTTTGCAGCAACCTTTGCAATGTCTTCTATGTATTTGTTCCAGCTCATGCTGCCTGTGAATGTTAAGCCGAGGAGTTGGAAGGAAGAGCTTTCATGTACGGCGTTATTTCTCGTGACTATCGATGGCTTAGAAGACTTATTTTAATTGTTTTTGTTTTTTTTTACACAGTGATCACCACTTATCAAGGCCCGGAAGCCACTCAGGGATAAGGGTTATTGCAAGTTAAATGGAAACAAACTTAGTTTTAATAGCATTAAATGTTACCACCTATTTACGGCTTCATTCCACTATAGACTTGGCGTCGTTTTCTAAGGATTATGCTATTGACTTAGATATGTGTACACCTGTTTTACCATCATGCTTATTATGGAGTATTGTATCATCAACAAATATATCCATCTCTGACAAAATGTTATGATGGAGGTCGTTTATTTATATCAGGATTAATAGAGGTTCAAGAGTCGATCACTGTGACGCGCCCGTATAAATATTATGCTGTTTGAATGTATGTCAATCACGAACAACCTGGATTTTCCTATTGTTAAAAAAGGGTGTAATTATACTTTGAATACGTTCAGCAATACTTATGATTTAATTTTCATAAAAACCCGTTATGTCAGACGTTTTTAAATGCTTTGGAAATAGAAGGAAGAAACTGATGCGACGATAATTGACCGAGTCAGTTCTTTAACCAGATGTCGTGTGTTCTGGTACCACAGAGACGATTTTCTATCTATAAGGGAGCAAGATTCAGCAAATAATTTGTTGTAGAGTTTGGAAACTATAGGCCCAGGTTCCTTAAAGATATCTAAGTTTTTTTTATGATATAGTAACCATGAGATGACCAAACCAGTTCATAGTTAAGGTTTTACCGGAATGTCATCGATAAGTATTCATAACCAATAATTGAAAAATCTATCTATATCTAGCTATATTTTCTATCTATAAGGGAGCAAGATTCAGCAAAGAATTTGTTGTAGAGTTTGGAAACTAAAGGAGCTAACTCAGATGAGAATTGCTAAATTACTATAGCAGAGATGAGATCAGGCCCAGGTTCCTTAAAGGTGTCTAAGTTTTTTATGATATAGCAACGATTAGATGAGGTAATTTTTATATCATCAAGTGTGACTTCAGTCCGCATAGGAAAATTTGAGAGGGAGTTGTTTGTTAGATCAAAGGTGGAGCTAGATTAGAATCTCCATGCAAGCAGTTCATCCTTCACAATTGCTGTGCAATCATCTGCTGGTTGTTTTATAGTGAAGTAATTACTATTTATCCTGGTCCTGTCGGTGGGGCATTAG
>NC_136486.1:51211246-51223746 GCF_053919585.1 Euprymna scolopes | reverse complement strand
TGCCGCTGGTGATTATGATGAGGATAATGATGGGCAGACGACCTTGAAAATCAACTGGGTCTTATTTGGCTATCAAGATGAAAAGAGCCAGGAATGATTCCCCCTTCAGGAGTGAAGAAAAGAAACACCATCATCATCATCATCATCATCATCATCATCATCATGATTAATCGGTTTTCTCACAGAGCTCCTGGAGGTCGTGCTTCGGCATTGTCTGGTATGCATGACGCCCTCTTCCTTGGTTATTTCTATGTTTTATACCTCTACAAGATTACGACTCGATACCCAGAAGGTCATGAACCGGCGCTTGAATACAAAATCGGGGATTGAATCTGCACTGAAAGAAACGCTGTTATCCCTCACTCATATGTATTTACGTTTCCATGGCTGGCGTATCCTTGCGTGTCACCTGCAGAAGCAGAGACGACCAAAGGACGCCGAATCCTGGTGTAAACGCATCCTGTATTTTCACCACGACCTAATTCTTACGGTAACCCGTCCACTAACAAGTTCGGACCGTTTCTGCGACTGTGAAAAAAGGGTTGGACTTTGTTGGGTGGCATTGTCTGAAAATTAGAGAAACATAAATATTAACGTCGATAAATACAAAAGAAAAGAAAATAAAAGTATGTTAATAATACAAGAATTGAGACAAAAATTAACTGTGTCCTGCAAAGTTTCTTACGCACACACATAAAAACAAAGTGCTTTGCGTTGCCCGATCGTAAAATACATATATTTTAAGTAGTGCAGACTTCCAATCTATTATTATGGTTCTCATTCTGTATTGATTATTATATTGTATCCAATTTACAATAGTGGCTTCAATAATAAAAAGAAAATATGACTAGGTGCTATCAGCTAGAATCGAAATCTAAACATTCAGCGTTACAGTCTTAGATCCTACCGTTAGAATCATGATACGATGGATAGCAAATAGCTAAAAAAGAACTATCTTCAACATATAAATGCATATACATTTGCGCATGCGTACAAGGAAACTTTAAATTGACCTGTCAAGTTCTAATCTGACCCATTAGCAGCTATTGTTTTCGACTAAAAACCCATGCGATCTCGTGTCTCTGAGGAGATTATGTTTGAAAGAATGGAGACAGACAAACAGACATAGTGATATATATATATGTGTGTGTGTGTGTGTGTGTGTGTGTGTGTGTGTGTGTGTGTGCGTGGGGGGTGTATGTGTGTGTGTGTCGGACGCAAATATTGCATCATTTGTGCAATGCTTCATTTGTGTTGTAGATATTGATCAACTATGTATAAATAATTTTATTTCAAATTGTATGCATCGATCGGTCACTTGTAGTTACTTGCGTACCCTCTGTAGTCCATTCAGCTCCAATTTTAATGAGTATGTAACAAATAAAGAGTGAATTTATGTTGTTTTTGCGGTCGCTAAAGACACGAGCCGACGGCCATGTCTGTCGAATAAAATCCTGAACGGAACAGAAACACAAGGAAGAAGCCGGTCACTTTGACAGTTCCAATCTTTCGCTTCTCCACAGCAGCTGAGACAAATACACTTTTTTACAAACCTGATCGAATTCAGCTTCTAAATTTATAAACACTTGAACTCCCAGAAGAGAAAAACTAAAGTATATATATATATATATATATATATATATATATATATATATATATATATATAATGCCTCTTATCTTGGTTAAAGCATATTGTAGTTGTTGTTTCACGACGTTTCGGCCTATTATTCATCAGGCCTTCGTCAGGTGCTTAACCGCGACGGGATAGGAACTCCGAATCTTCCAACTGCATCCTCAGCAGTTACTGCCTTCCATAGTTGTCGTCTCATCACGGTTTGACCAACTAAGCTTCTGGCCGGTTCTGGGTAGGATTAAAACCGCTATCTTCAGACAATGCTCATTTGGAACCGTAGAGATTCAACGTCTCTATCCATTGCGTCACGGACCTTAAAAGGTGATCAAGGTTGGATTTTTTGTCTTATAAATCCACGTTTATTTGTTATCTGGTCTTCCATTGTCGGGTTCGCACCAAATGGTATGTATTATTTAATTAATTGGAATTCTTATTGAGATGAGCCAGAACGTTAGTATTCTTCTGTTCATTGTATGTTGGGCAGGATTCTGGAATTCAGTTCACAACCTTTCGGAAAAATTATTATTTAAATTAATTGGAATCCTTATTGAGATGAGTAATTTGTATTATTTATCGATTTTATTTTTTGCAGACTATTGTCCTCGTCTTTTAGTTGTTGTTTCACGATGTTTCGGCCAACTATGCCTCAGGCCTTCGTCAGGTGGTTAACTGCGACGGGATAGGAACTCCGAATCTTCCAACTTCACCCTCAGCAATTACTGCCTTCTGTGTTAAAACGTGGTAAGATAACAACTATGTATGGCACTAATTGCTGAAGATGCGCCCCAATTACGTCTGTTTCCTCTATGTATTCCAATATTGTGTTTTATATGAAAACAATAAACACTACTTGCTTTTTTTTTCAACGATCAAACGCCAAAGACTTTGTTCAGTTTTATTTACAGTATTTTTATATCAATGATTCTTCACTTACTAAGGCGTAAAGCCACTCGATGATAAGAGTGACATAGACCTTCAATTAGGTGAGGAAATAATATTGTGGTCCAATTGATACCTATAATTAATTCAATAGACAACATGGCAGATATTGTGTTTATATTGGAGTTGAAAACGATCATGTTTTTGTCTGTAGAGAAACATTCCCGCGATAACATGTGTTACAGGTAAGAAATTTCTGGTAAAAATATTTTGTACATGGAAATAGCGTTTGAATTTTTGTTTCATATCAGAAGAACGTAGTATTGTAACAAAGTAGTATTGTAACACAGTATTGTTAGATAGTATTGTAACATAGACTCTTAATTTTCTTAAAGAATATTGCCGCTTCAATAACTCGTTTGAAACACTACAGACGAATTTCCACCACGTAAGTGAATATGGCGGCGGTGAATCGTGTACTATACCAGAAAGAGTTTATCAGATCTCATTACACAGAAGTCAGAAATGTTCATAATAACTAGTAATGGGACGATTTCAATATTTCCCGATTCTGATACAATTACCGATTCCGTACTAAATTCCCGATTCCGATACAATTACCGATTCCGATTCCGATTCTTTATAAATATAATAATATATAATATAATTTACTTTTAATGCATCTAAAACCAAGCTTCTCTCTTTACATCATCAACATTCTAATCCACATTTGTCATCAATTGAAATGAATGGCTCTCGTCTTCAGGAGGCCTCAAGTTTTGACAAGCTTCTGGGCTTGACCATTACTCCTGATCTTAAATGGAACACGTATATCAAATCTGTTGCCAAGGCCGCTGGAAAAATGGTGGGATCTTTCTATCGATCCGGTAGATATCTCACTGCTGATGCTATTCTCTATCTATATAAGAGCCAGGTACGTCCAAGGATGGAATACTGTTGCCACATCTGGGCAGGAGCTGCTAGAAAGGACTTGTCCTGCCTTGATAGAGTTCAAAATAGATTCGTAGCCTCGTAGGAGATGTCCTTTTCTCCTCCCTGCAACCTCTATCTCACAGAAGAGATGTTGCGAGTTTGTCTCTGATGTATTGTTATTTTCATGGAAAGTGTTCAACTGAGCTTCAATCTATGGTCCCCCCTCGCCAAACTTTCACAAGAAACACTCGTCTAGCTGTAAACACTATCAATAATTTCCCCCACTCTTTATCTGTACCTAAACCTAAACATTGATTCCATGAACAAAGCTTCTTTCTTAGAACTGCACGCCTGTGGAATTGTCTTCCGTTTTCCTGCTTTCCGGCTGACTACAATATGGTTGTGTTCAAGTCTAAAGTTAATAAGTTCTTGATGAGCCGTTCCATATAAGTTATCAAATTTACCAAATTTTCATTACTAATTATTACTATATTGACCAATTTCTACTGTACACTCTTTAACCCTTATCCTTGAGTGGCCTCTGGGCCTTGATAATGTGGTGATGCCCATGTAAAAAAAAAAAAAAATCTCTAAATATTTCACTATAGTGTTGTTATGTTTCCCGATTTCTGTAAAAAAAAAAAAAGAAAAAAAAACATGTTAAATATGCAGATATTTTCCTAAACGTCAAAATACACTTGTGGAAGATGATCTATAGATTTTAGCTTTACTGGTATTTTAAAATCAATAAATATGTATTATTTTTCAATACTACCAGCAATGGAAGATGTTGCTTTAAACAAACTCAAATAAAAAAAAAGAAAATTAAAAGTATCGTTTTGGCATCAGAAAATAGATACCAATTTTTTAGATTCCGATATCGATTCCGACACCCTCAAATTGGTTTTTTTTTTTTTCGATTCCCGATTCCGATTTCGATTAATCGTCCAAACACTAATAATAATTACAATATCGTTTTGGTTTTATTAATAAATATCAATATTCTTAGTTTTATTTAACTTCAAATTCATCTGCAGAGAATAACACATTACGGATTTTCTGCTCGCTCCCAAAACAGATCTACTTATGAAACAAGTTCTTTAATAGACCAGAATAAACGTATTCATCTTGCTTGCAGAGCGTTTTAGGAATGCCGTTACTCTCGCTTGTTACTTCTCGCGTTATCTATAACACATGGTATGCAATACTGTATTGCTTTAATCATATTTACAAACGTGACGATCAAATTGCTCCAAGGTGCTCCCTTGGAATATACCCTATAATGAAGGACGTTTCTGCAATGTATCACCATTCTCGGATTCCAGGCTTTCCATCAATCGTGTTCTCTCGGCACAATCAAATCCACATTTCGAGGTCGGCGAATCTCATCCTTTCCTTCAAATCGACACAATTACTTCCCGACATTGACCGCTGGGGAAAGCTTCCCATTCCGGTTTTAACACGGACTTGTGACCGGCATTGGCCAATATGACGACTACAGGGGGTCCCAGCCCATGTTTTCATTTTCGCGTTGATTGCTTTTTCAGCGAAGAAGTGACGAGGAGACGCACGACCTCCCGTGTTTTGCGCTCGGGGAGATTAACTCTTAGCAATGATGAGAAAAATAAACGAATACTCTGATTTTCTCAGTCTTTGTCTTCGGAATAATTGCAAATGACATTATTGCTCTGAGGTAGAGAAAACAAAAGAAACAAAACAACAACAAAAAATAAGACAAGATTTATATTTTACGAATGTTTAGAAAACAACAAATATTGTTATTTGCAGAAGTTATCGTCTGCGTAAGGTGATACGCTATGACTGATTTGCTAAAAATAGCATACGTTTTATTTCTATTTTATAGTCTACATTTATATTCATATGAGACGTACCCGTGATCCGTTGGGTCACAGCCATTAGAATAATCCGTTCTATAAGGTTGTCCTGGAAGTTCTGAGCTTCTGTGAGGCATACAAAGAGGACAAAAATAAGCAAATTATTAACAATATCTATTTCAATGAAAATGGTAATGAACTGTAATTTTTGAAAAGTTTAAATTCTTACGTTCGTGTTCTATTTGTTATATTTGAATTTTCTTCAATATTAGCTTCAAAACATAAATATCACATTTTAAGAGTCTTCAACTGTGAGTGTCATCTTCAAGATTGATGTTTTCCGTTTTGAGCTTCTCAAACAACTTCTGAGCAATTGATTCCCCTATAACATTGTCACTAAACACATCACAAATCTATTTGAAAGTTTTATCCGTAGTTTCTCTTTTTGATAGAAATAAAGCATAACTAGCATATTATAGAATTAGCAATATATCTTTATGTAATAACGTGTACCTGAAAGTAAATAAATTCGATAAATTTTGTCAGCATTGGAAAAACACGCGTAACGCATGCGCTAAGTTTCATCTGTTTCATATATATTAAGTGAACAGTTTATAGGTTGTTCACTTAATATATATGCAAATTATATCATAAGTTGTTCACTTAATATATATGTAAAGTATGTTATAGGTTGTTCACTTAATATATATGTAAAGTATATTAAAATCTATTTTTAAAATTTATGTTTAAGGAAGTCATATTGCATGTCTCAGTAACTACTTGCCACTCATTAATCCTCATCCTCTAGTGTTATTTAAACCTTGATTAGAAGTGACTCCTTTGTAAAAACAAAAAAAATGCGATAAATGCGCAAAAGTAAAATTAACGTAATAAAATAATTTGCCATATGGTCGGAGGACGAATCGGTTGTTTTTATTGTTGTTGTTGCTTCTGTTTCTACTGAAACTGCTGCTGGTGTTCACTTAATATATATGTAAAGTATATTATAGTTTCATATATATTAAGTGAACAGTTTATAGGTTGTTAACAGCATTCGGAAACCTGTACTTTGAAAACGCTAAAAACTTACCGAAAAATCTAAGACTTTGATTTCAGTCGAAAATGATTTTACTGTGGCATACATTTTTAGAAATTCTCATTGTTTAATTACATCTATATAATAAGGATAATAATAATGATGATGATGACGATGACGATTATTATTACTTTTATTAACTAGCAAAGATTCCTCGCACTTAGCGTGGGACTTTGCCGTGCGTTCGAGTACCCATTTTGCGGGCACCCTTGCAGTAAGTGGATGTTGTAAGCGCCACACTAAATATGATCTTAACCTTTGATGTTGATCTTGAAAAATGGTGCGCACCATCCATAGGTTGGATACCATCATCATTTCAGGTTTGCTCATGATCGATTCAGTGGTATTGGCTGTAGCAGGGTATATATACATAGGCTATAACCTTGACACTTTGACTTAACCTCTAAATGGTGTGTACCATCTCTAGATGAAGGACGATCTTCATGTCAGGTTTGGTCCTGATCGGTCCAGTGCTGTGGGCTGAAGGAGAAGTGTACACACACACACACACACACACACACACACACACACACACACAAAAGCTACTACTTTTTATATGTTTGGATTCCAATATTATGATGTTATTATTAGGGTTATGACAACAACATATTCTTCTCATTGTTTTTACTCTCGAGTGTGCATCCGTTAATATCATATATGCTTTTATATACAGTGGTGTGGTTTTCGGTTGATCAATCGTGTCTAACTGTGTTGGATATATACTCGAGAGTCAAAACAATGATAAGAATATGCTGTTGTCATAGCCCTCGTCATTATATAGAATTATTACTATTCTTATTTTAATTATATGAATTATTTCCCCGCCTGACTTACTTACATATACATCTGTAGTGTGGAGAGACCAGACCCACGTATGTCAATCAGATTGCTAAGCAGGTAAGAGACAGGTACCTTTTCTCTATATGCCCACAGAGATATTAAGACGAATTAGAAAGTGTTTGAGTCCATATGGCGTGAAAGGAATCGAGAGAAACGTATAGATCCTTTAAAGATGCATTAGTTACTTGCTAAGTTAAATTAGGAATTCCGACTTATTAGAAGAAGTAAAACATAATCGTTCTACAAACATAATTCAACATTAGAAGTGAAACATATCGCAGCATAAATCTTTTGTCACTTATACGTAACGTGTCTTAAAGAAACAGGCATTGGTGGACACGCATTTAGTATATATAAATTTGATGAATTTACATGTAATACAATTTATTAGATGGAGGCGGAAAACTTTCTGTATATATGTATATGTACAGTACATATATATATATATATATATATATATATATATATATATATTAATCTATATAATTATAAAACTCAAATGATCTTGTAACGGGTGTTGTAACCCAATATCAGGTTTACGACTTCCAGTTGCGCATGCGTACATAAACAAATAATCAACACGGCAATAAAACGTATTGTTTTACTGTGTACGTTTTCAGCGTCCCAATTGTGTTTTGGGGGTTTAAATTATCCAAATAAACAATTGTTAATACTTTCTGCATTTTTACATCGTTCATTTCCGTATTATGTTTAAGTTATTTTAACGCAATTTTCTTACAAATAATTCTACTTTAACCCGTTGACACCCATTAGAGCATTTTACAACGGCGATTTACCCACCGCCTTCCTTTTATTAATTTATTCTCCATTTTTATACACCTTTCTTAAAAAGCATTAATACATTTTCTTCTATACTACCAACATAAATAAATAACCCCGAAAATATGTTTTCTTTTATTATTTGCGTATCGTTTTACTGTGTACGTTTTATTTTTCGCGTTTAAATTAAATGATATATAAAAAATTTTATTTAACTTTTAGTATTATGGTATCTGTTCAGTGCACATTTACTCATAAGTATGGCAATCCACTTATAATTCAATGGCTGTAAGTTTTTTGGGTTTTTTTTTTTTCAAAAATAAACAATTATAAACAGAACGACTCATAGAAATCTATCTATATTCTTTTTTTCATTTTAATATACTTTCATAGAAATGTTTCTGTTCCTATTTACAATGCCTCCCCACGCGACAGAGTTAGACACCAGGGTCGTTTTTTAACATGGAGAAAGGGAACAAAAATTAAAATTGTCTCAGTCGTGAAGGATTTCTCCTCAACTGACAGAGAACAAGAAATTGAAGTGCAGCATATGAAGAACAGATATTACACTTTGATCTTCTGTTATGTCACAAAAACTTTTTTCTTTGCGTCACGCTCATACATTAATACCATAGCTAATATAGCATACTGACCCAACTGGTCACGGGTAGTCTAGTATATATATATATATATATATATATATATATATATATATATGTATATGTATATATATATATATGTATATATATATATATAGAGAGAGAGAGAAAGAGAGAGAAAGAGAGAGAGAGAGAGAGAATTTATTTGATTCTTCCGGCCTTGGCAGACGTGTTTTAAATATTCTCTCCAGTGCTTTTTCTTTGCACATTTGAACTTTTCTTTTAATGATTTTGAACTCGTTCCATTTAATTTTTCCAAGGAATTCTACCTTTTGGATCATTTTGGACCATCTTCTAGTTACGCGATTCCTTTGGAATTTAACTGTTGGATTGGAAGTTTTTAATTCGACCGTGTTTGGATTTTACCATTCTTGGATTTTTTCACCGGACTATCCATTCATGTGAAATCTTTTTATCATTTTTTCTTTTACCTCCTATTCCCTTACCTCACCCTTTTTTTAACCAAGTAAGATCTGTGACTTACTTGTGGTTTCATTAAATACTTTTACATGCAAAATCCGATCCTGCATTTTGCTAATTCCTGTCCTCTGATGAGAAGAAGAGTATTTCTTCGAAACTCCGCGGATTAAGGACTATCCACTTATCTTGTGCTTCCTTTTAAAATTAAATATGTTTTTAACTCTTTTTCAAGATGTTTTTAACATGTTTTATTAATCATTTGTTCATATATATATATATATATATATATATATATATATATATATATATATATATATATATATATAATATACATATATTATAAAAAACTGAAGTATCTTATAAAGAAATACTTGTGATGTTAGGCTGTTAGGTGTTTAGTTTGGTCAAAATCGTCTGTTCTTTCCTTCATTGGATTTATTTTATCATCGCTTATTGATATTTATCGAGAAATTCTCATACAAAACCTAAGAAAACTGCCAAGCACATAAATTACCTTCATGTGTAAAATTTTGTAAAAATCAGACTAGCCGTTTTTTAGTTCATAGGGAACGAACTTACACGCACAGACATACTCATAAAGTTCCTTTTATATAATAGTAGCCATACGGATAATGTAAACTATTGAAAAAACTCGAAAACAGGGAAAAGCACTTGTCGTGTTGGCAAGAATCTACCAATAACTTCTTGTGTGATAACACCAAATAATAATAATAATAATAATAATAATAATAATAATAATAATAATAATAATAATATAATGGTGATGATGATCGTGATATCGATAATATTGGTTATAATAACAGCAGTATAATTACATTGCTAATAATGCAATAAGGCTAAATAATTCACTCATAATCAGTATTTCTTAAATAATGTTCGAATCCAATTAGAAGTTTCAATTAGGATTTTTTTAATTCTAATTTTTTTTTTTTTTTTTTTTAAATTTTATATCTTTAACAGATCAAATGCGATTGTTTGCTTTTAACGAAAAATGAGAAGAAAAAATCGAAATCCTAACAAAAGAAATAACTTTTTTATTCAAATTATTTAATATTTTTCGAATTTTTGTTTGCCTCGTCACTAACGTGATTCTCTTTAACTCCTACATTTGAGTTTTTCGTCTTAAAAATTTTTTTCTTGTTTTTAATTATAAAAAGAGCGACATTTTTTTTACCCCATTTTTCGGTTTTCAATAAAAATTAGATTACTTGATTTCTTTAAAGTCGATTGTTTCTCTAATTTGTTCCACATTTAAATTCCAAGCAGGTTTCTCTTTGAAGTAACAAAAAAAAAATGAGAAATTAAAAAAAAAAGAAAAAAAAAAGAAATCTCTATTTTTGCCGCCATTCCGGATTCTCACATTCGCTTCCAAGATGGCGATCAAGTAGTTCTTTTTCCTCGCTGCACAAAAACAAAAAAGAGAGTGAACATATTTAATTGACGATATCGTTGCTTAACAGTGAACGTTGCCCTGGATTGCGATATCGACCGCTAATGATTTAATTGGTTATACTATTAGTGATGATAACACAAGCCGGTCCTTGTCTGAAGACATAGTAGAACTGAGCAAAGCGAGCCTCGTTTTGGTTTACGCCATAGACGTTCATTTCTAAAAAAAAAAGAAGGGTAGGGAGGAATAGTTCAACTTTATATAATTAGGATCGATCGAAAGTCACTTTCATGAAGCGTAAAAAAACCTTGCTGGGTACAAAACTCATTCATCGAATGAAATGTCTCTCGTGTTTCACAACAGATCTCTTCAAACATTTCGCGAACTCCAACATGTACTGTCAAATACTGCAGCAGAGCATGATCCCCTCCCTCCAGCAACTGGGTCGCAGAGTAGTGTTCCAGCATGACAATGACCCAAAATACACATACAAGACAGACATTGTTTTACTGAAGAGGCTGAGGCCAAGGTGATGGACTGGTCAAGCATGTCTCCAGACTTGAACCCAACAGAACATCTAGCAAAAAGTGGAGGTTCGCAAAGTCTCAAATATCCTCCAGCTCCGTGACGTCGTAACTGAAGAGTTTTGCAATCTAAAGTGTATATATATATATATATATATATATATATATATATATATATGTATATGTATAACTACTTCATCTACTCACATAAAATTAATATACAAAAGTATAAAATTATGCGTAAACTTTAAGTATTTACTTAAAAAATGATCGATACATAGGTAGAGCTAGTTAGTAATTTATGAAATATATATGGCGATTAAGGTACACTGAATATTCCGCGTTTCATCCACTCTAGGATTCTTCAGGCTTATGTGTAGAGAGAGAGAGAAAGAGAGAGAGAGAGAGAGAGAGAGAGAGATCCTTGGGCAAAATTATGAAGCACCAATGAAAAATCGAAATTATGTTTCAAACGCAAATACAGGGTGTCCCAATAAAATGTTTACATTCTTTGAATTATCTCAAATTGCGACATGAATACGCTATGACACGTTCCCATGAGATGCTCAGGAAAAATGAATGGCACTTTCAGCAGGATGAAGCACTTCCCCACTATCATCATGACGTAAGAGCATATCTTTATAGCCACCTGCGAAACAGATAGTTAGGACGAAGAGGAAGTATCGAGCACTGTCCACGCTCACCGGATTTTAGTCCTCTTGGATCTTTTCTTTTTTTTGGGGGGGGGGTCGATGTGGGTGCATGTTAAACACAGGATTCACGCCACAAAACGAGCTACAATGAATGAGTTGAAATCAACTATTGAAAGATGTGTCAATATACCAATGTTACATGGAAAAGGGCTGTCCCCTTTCCATGTAAAAAAGAAGAATATTAGATAAATGAACATGAGATTAGGGTTAGCCTAGAATCGAACCCTGTATGCAAAGTTAAGAAATGGAATGTTAAAAATTTAAGTCTATTGGTAATTTTTTTATAAATCTGAATATTAAATATATCAGTAAAAAAATGAACAATGCAAATTAAATTATATTGTTTAAAAATAGATTAGATTAGAATTGAGGATTCTTTTGTATGTCGAGTGTGTGTGGGACAAACATACGAAAAGCCACGTGAAATTAGTCACGTTTGAAAACACACTTCTGATGTCATAGACAAAGGACATTTCTGAATATGGGATACTATAGATACCGGCCGATCAGATGAATAAAGAAGTCATCATTATGTTGTAACTGTTATCTTGTGTCATCCTTCATCACGAACGAAAGATATTTGTGTTTATCATCTTATAACAAACATTTTGTAACCCTTCGAAGATCATGTATCGCCCTCTCCTCTAATATATGCTAAAAGAACTGTAATATATATAAATGTCTTCTCTCCCTCATCATCACTATCGTTCTGTCTGTAGTACATGAGTCCTGTTATATACGTACTCCAATAATAACCCCTCGTCATCTTTTAAATAT
>NC_136486.1:51196246-51206246 GCF_053919585.1 Euprymna scolopes | reverse complement strand
AGAACAGCTCTCGTATATATATATATATATATATATATATATATATATATGTATATATTGATTGAGATTGTCAGAATGACTTCCTCATTTTTGGTTGTTATAATCACAACGTTTCGGCCGTTATAGTCACAACGTTTCGGAAGTCAGTCCAACAATCTCAATCAATGAAAGCACCTCATCTCAAAAATACAGACAATTAATACATATATATTATACAGAATAATAGACGAAAGGTCTAAAAGAGCAAAGTTCTATTAATGTATGAATACTTTAAAAGTGCTTGGCATATACATGATAAACACGATATGTGTATATACCTAGAGCTATATTAATACAGATGATAAAAGATCAATCATTGTGAAATTATAAATCAGCTTCAAAGGGAGATTTTGTTTTGTTCCTCTTTTTGAAACTGATTTATGATTTCACAGTTATTGATCTTTTATCCTCTATCCTCCCCTCTCTCTCCTCTCTCTCTCTCTCTCTCTCTCTCTCTCTCTATATATATATATATATATATATATATATATATATATATATATATGATTGCATCTCCAGGTTGATGCCGAGCGTCTATGTACACGCCCAGCTATACTGTTGCATAATCATTTACATATGAGGCACAAGAACTTGCCAGTATTTGGTGGTTCTTGTAGACGGACAATATTATGCACCTTAGAATGCATTTTTCAAACCATTTGCTAATTTACAGAGCAATCTATAAATATTAAAACAATATCTGGGTTGTCAAAAATTGTGCGACGTTACGTAGTACACCAAATCAGCATAAGACATTAAAACTGCTACAGATTGTATATTTCAGTCCTTGTTTAACGCGACAGGAACTGCAGATAAATCCTGCTTTCTAAGAGTACGTTTAAATACTGTAGTGCTTTTACTCAATCTTTCTGCATCTTTTTCTTTTTTCCTTTCTCTAATTACTTCGATCCACAGTTGCAATTTATATACATCAATTCCCATTAACCTAATGTTGATCGTCCATGCATATTTAATTATTTTTGTTGGTTTATGCTGCAGAGCCTTTTTATATCAAACTCGCCCAGTGTCCAGTCCAAACGCATTTGGTTTTGACCATCCTCATATCTATGCTACAGTTATTGGTGTGTTCAAGGACGGCAGCATCAAAAGTAACAAAAAAAAAACTACCCAAATGATGTTCAGTATTTTACTAAGGCACTTTTGATCCAACCTTTCTAGAGCTTTTAGATGTCCATATTTCTTATGCATACAGCAGACAAGTCAGGACACATACATCTTTCGTATTATTTGGATTCAGCCGACTACCGCTCTCATCTTGAGTGTAATTTTCACAATGTTTTGATTGATATAACTTCAGACCTTCTTCAGAATGTAACCTGATGTAACCTCAGTCCTTCTTGTCGAACTCGGGTATGTTTTTGTCGAACTCAGGAATTTGAACGGAATTTCGAATAGAACCTTGTATTTACTTCACGAGGAAAGTGTGCTCTTGTTCCGTCAGCCATAACTGGATTGAGGTCCTAAGTAATTCGCGAATGTATTTTTCGATCGTCAACACTGAGGATTGAACCTTCAACCTTCAAGAGAATATCACTTTTACAATTGATTTTTGCAAGTACTCTAACCACTGTGCCACGGGTCCTTGCGGACATGCATCTTTATGTCTTTATATTGATTCCTCTATCCGATAGATACGGTTACCAAGCTTACTAAAAGCAAAGCTATTCTTGGATGTCCAGTGAGTTATTTCAGCATCTAAATTATTTAAATGTACTAGTTACCTGCAATCTTCAGCCGTCAACCAGAATAGTTCATTCCACATATGTCACACCAATTGGAAGTGAATATATAAAAAAGTTTTTTTTTTTGTTTTTCACATTAATATCAGATCGAAAGTTTTGCAAGCATTTGCGAATTCATGCATTATTAACTGCGTGTCCTTCCCTGTGTATGCAACAAGATCTGCGTCATTTGCATACAATAAATCATGAATGATAGAGTAGAATTGTTTTGAAATTCAACTCAAACGTTGAAAATTGAACAGCCGCCAAAAGCTCGAAACGAATAAACATCCTAACATCACTGTCATTAAAAGCATAAAAAGCAAAGTGAAAAAAAGCGTGTGTAGATAGCTTATACTGCTTTACTGCATTGTCTACATATATTGGTACAGACTATATTCCATGATGTTCATGCGGGCCATCATGTTCTGATGCAACTTCTTCGATATTTCCACAAAACGGACAGAATAACCAAGTTTGCCTAGAATAATCCAGATTGCATCACAATTGTGTCGAAAGCTTTGGTTAGGTTATAAAGAAAACGATACATGTTGCTAGTCGCGTGTTTTTACATTTTTAAATTTAAATTTTTAATTTTCATGGCAAGCGCTCGTTCGAGCTCCAATCTCTGCCCCCCCTCGTTAATCTTTCACGAAAAACACCCGTCTAGCTGAAACCACTGTCAGTAATTTTCCCCACTCTTTATCTGTGCCTAAATCAAAACGTAGATTCCATGAACAAAGAGTCTTTCTTAGAAGTACACGCCTGTGGAATTCTCTTCCGTTTGCCAGTTTCCCACCTGACTACAACTTGGATGTCTTCAAGTCCAACATAAACAAATTCCTGATAAATCGCCTCCTTACGTAAGGCACTTTATCAAATCTCCAATACTAACTATTACTACGATACTATCCCATTGATTACTGTACACGCAATAACCCTTATCCCCGAGTGGTTTCCGGGCCTTGATCAGTGGTGACCTCCATGTAAAAAAAAATCGTCGAAAAAGTCATGTCATTTGCCTCACGGCCATTTCTGAATCCAGACTCGTTTTCAGGAATAATGAAGTGAAGATATAAGTGAGCAATCGGTTCAACAGGGCTTTATCCGCAGCGTGATCCCTTTATAGTTACTTTAATCAGACTTCTGACCTTTAATTTATAAAGTGATCTAATCGTTGCATATACCCAATCTTGAACAACATTATTATTGTGCCATACGACGACAAGAATGAAACTATGCGCCGCTTTAGAAATATTTACACCACCAAAAAGCAAAAGCTAGTATCCCATAAAAACCTGGTGTTCATCCAGTATTCATTTTCATAGAGGTGCATTTTATGTTATCAAGAGTGATATTGTGTTGCAGCAAATTTGAAATCATTGCTTCATCTATAAGAAATGGATTATCAAACAAATCTATAAAGTGCCCGTTTTCTCGCACCATAATCCAGTCTGTATCCTTGATTAAAACAGAAGCATCTTTAGAGTTTAGAGAAAATATAAATGAAGACCGTAGTCCATATGTTTGTTTGATTTTGCTAAAGAAAGCATTTGCATCTTTACAATCAAAACTCTTTTGTGTTCCAATGAACAAGTAAGCCACCCATTTATGCTTAATCTGAAGAGGTTTGCATAACAGTTTCCCCTTTGCTACCTTGTAATCGTCCTCTACTTTTCCTGTAGGTGAATCAGCGGAACTAAGAAGTTTATCGTGTTTTTCTTTATTTTCTTTCCATAAGATTGGAGCTAGCAACATCATTTTCAGCAATGCAGTCTCTGTGTTTGTTTCAAGACCTAGACAGTTTACTCCAGTGCTGTACCTTTTTAATTTGAACCGGTCGCATGTTCCGTCCAATATGGTTGTATTGAATACGTTCTTTAAATTCTCACATATTTCCACACTTTTCAGCTTAGAGACATCTATGCACTTTAGAACTCTAATACCACTGAGCCTCACTTTCTTCCTGATTCGCATCTTAATCTTCGCACAAACAATTCTGTGTTCAATACAACACCCAGCACTTTACTATTTTTTGATCCCCCGATTTTGGAGAGAGGCCTATGATTTTAGTGCCATCCGATCGTCCGTGCGTCCGCGCGTTCGTACGTCCGCGCGTCCGTGCATCCGTTAGTCCGGACTATTGCCAGATAACAGTTGATTAGTTTTTCCTAAAATTGTGTCACAGATTGTATTTCATTAAATAGATGTGCACAGTAAAAAAAAAAAAAATACAAAAATTCCCGTTACGCCTTCAGGGGCTCAAAAGGGGTAAAAGAAATTCCTCAAAATGGCCAAAAATGACACATTTTGCTCCATAACTTTTGATCCATCCATTAGTTATTTTTTTTAACTTAGCCAAAATGTGGAGGCCGTTCTTCTTAATATAAATCCGGTATGGATAACCCTGGCAAAATTCTGGTTCGCACCCCTCTGGGACTTTTAAGACTAAGAAAAACATGCCTTTTTGGAGCTCTTTTTTCATATTACTCAAGAAACTGATTATGTATGTCTATAGAGTAGTTTTCCATGGTGCCGAATTCAAATATACATGTCTTAAGGTGTGAATCTGCACTATTTGTCCATTTTCACTGGGATTCGGCGTTCCCAGGAACTCAAAAGGGGTCACTAATGCCCCAAAATTGCAAAAAATGACACTTTTTACCCCATAAATTTTGCCCCATCCATTAGATTTTTCTGAAACTTAGCAAAAATGTAAAGGCAATGTTGGCACTTCACCCTTCTCACATTTATCATTTCTTCACTATTTTTGTGGTATCAGCTCAGAGCACAAGAGAGGTCCATGCACGCACGACTTGTTTTGTTTGTTACGCCATCAGACGGCGTTACGAATTGAAAAACTAATTGCAACTTTTCTTACAATTTTGGGATTTTAAAATCATACCCTATTCCTTTAAAGTTTTTATTTACTTCTGATGAATTAAGGGCGTGATTAATTCAAGTATTGACATATGCGCTACATAACAGTTCCTATCAAGTACTGTGCATGTCAATGTACTTAAAGAGATAAACGGTAATATAGTCAACATCTGGAAATCTGGAATATAGACTTTTTGCATTTACTTGTATATGCTCTGCAGTTACATTGAACTTCAAAAAAATGAAGGATTGGCATGAAGAAAAGGTGAAATATAATTGATTAAACATATTTCTCCATAAACATTATATATATATATATATATATATATATATATATATATATATATGAGTGTGCATACACCGAAATGTAAAAATTTTCAAGAAAAATTATTATCCAAAAGTACTCATTCACTTGTCTAGAACATATATTCCCATATTCAGAATAATCTTTTCATGAGTTTAAGATACACAATGAAAGTCTGCACGTATAATTTTACCAGAAATCGCAAATTTGAACTAAATTGAATGTAACTGTTTAAACAACCTATACCTCATTTGATTCGCTTTTGATTCCACTATAATTTTCCATGCCATATTTGACTTTTAATTGAAGTATCATTGTGTTCACGTCAATTTAAAAAAATAACTTCAAATTGAGAAGTTAAAAAGAAAAAAAAACTCCGCACAGGGGAATTTGTTATTTAAATGCAACTTTAGAACATAATTGCGTTTTTTTTTAAACGACAAGTGCGGGTTTCCTTTTGGCGCCATTCTATATATATACAAGAATAAAAAAGCATTGGAAATGCAAAAGGATATAGGGATGATATGCCAAAAAGTATACAAACAAGATAGCTATGAATGGCTAGGCACATGGAAATAGAATTGCATCCAAAGTATAGCCCTATAGCTTTTCTCCAATCTTCATTCCGTGCCATCATTACGGTTGTAAAAAGCTATAGGGCTATACTTTGGATGCAATTCTATTTCCATGTGCCCAGCCATTCATAGCTATCTTGTTTGTATACTTTTTGGCATACCATCCCTATATCCTTTTGCATTTCCAATGCTTTTTTATTCTTGTTAATTAGTATTTTTACTTACAGTCTTATTTTTAAACTTGCATTCATGATAGTATTGTCTTTTTTAGGAGGCGGCTCATTGCCGCCTCAATTAGTAGCAGGTCGCTTCCTGCTGGGTTTTAGGTCTTTAGGTTTTGGGCCTTAGGAGTTGCCTCTTGGTCCTCCATCGGTTCTATATTACATAGAGAGTGCTACCACCTCTCTGATAAAATAGTTAGAGTATTATAAAGTTCTAAAATGTTCATACCTTCACTATTAAATTTTTCTTGGTTCATTCTTTGGCGTTTTGGCAAAGATTTGGCAGTTTTTGATATTTATATTTATAATAGTTTGTGCATGAGGCAGCTTTTTCCCCCTTGGGATCCCTGTTATACCGTGCTTTTGAGTCAGCACGTAAGGCAGCCTTCTTTTTTTCTGGTTCTTTGTTATAAAGAGCACGTTAGGCAGCTTTTTCCCCCTCGGAATCCCTGTTATACCGTGCTTTTGAGTCAGCACGTGAGGCAGCCTTCTTTTTCTGGTTCTTTGTTATAAAGAGCACGTGAGGAAGCCTTCTTTTTTTCTGGTTCTTTGTTATAAAGAGCACGTGAGGCAGCTTTTTCTCCTCAGAATCCCTGTTATACCGTGCTTTTGAGTCGGCACGTGAGGCAGCCTTCTTTTTTTCTGGTTCTTTGTTATAAAGAGCACGTGAGGCAGTTTTTTCCCCTCGGGATCCCTGTTATACCGTGCTTTTGAGTCAGCACGTGAGGCAGCCTTCTTTGCCTCAGGATTTGCATGATACTTAATTTTTATTATTTCAGCATTTTTCTGATAGTATTCTTTTTGCTCAGATAATACCTTGACTTTGTTTTTTTCATAGTCTATATTTCTCTGAGCTTTTTTACTACGTGCTGACTTTGGCATTTTTTATTAAATGTAAACATATAACACTTATATGTATCTTACTATAATATCACTTATCTTATAGCAAGACAACTCTCGTAGAATTGAGATACTGCCCCGTCACCAATAGTTAAAGTGTGGAACGGTATATACACCAATAGTGTAGTTGTTATGTTTATATGAAGTCCTAATCAGTGACAGTGTGAGGTTACTTGGTTAATTTATTGTAGTTTATTTTAAAAAACTTACTTATTTTTATTAGTAGATTGTGTATAGTAGCCACAATATCTAGTTATTTTTGTGGCTAGGGCTTTGATTTTGATTCTTTTTGGTCAGCTTCCAGTGAGTTCTTAGAAGATGACTTTCTTGCAGTTTCTTTTGCAGTTAATTTAACTTATTTCCTTTGGCGTTTGGTGAGTTCTTAGAAGAACTGGTATGATCTACTTTTCTTAGCGAGCGAAGAGATTCAGCTGCATTTAACAATGGTTGCTATAGTGTATTTTTGCGCATGCGTGAGAATTTCAAGTTTCCTCCTTATTTTTCAATAGTTTGACAGTAGTCATGTGTCTTTCTGCCAAGAGCGACAGACGTCAGTGTTAGCCGTGATCGTCTAGAGGTTAGGACCCCACGTTGTGGCCGTGCTAACCTAGGTTCGAATCCTGGTGACAGCATTGACATTTTGTACATATTTTGCAGTCCAAAATCTGAAGAATTATTTGTTTTTATAACATTGTTTTTTGACGTCGTACTTGCTGATAGGTTACTCTTATAACAATTTTGATCAACTGAGATAAAGATTTCGTGGTTTCATTAACGCTGGTGGGTTACTGTTTAAAGAAAAAACCTTAACGTTCACCTCAAATATTCAGCGTCCAAGAAATATAGGCCATTGGCAAACTGGAACGTCTGTGAACATCCGGTGTATTATTTGGAGCTGTCCCTTTTGAGAGAAGTTCCGTGTTCGAAGTGGTCTGTCTACATTGGGTATATAGTGTGTAAAACTTGTTATTACACGTAATCTTATTTAATTATGGAGTTAGCTAAAAAGCGATGGGCCACTGCACTTCTCCGTGTAAAGAGCAGTCGATTGATGCTTGAACTGTTGTCAGAGACCGTTCGTACACCGAGATACATCGTCTCAAAAGAAAGAACAAAGCAGAAGAAGAAAGAAGAAAGAAGAAAGAAGAACAATTGGCCATTTTTTACCCTTTTTTTTTTTTTTTGGTCTCTTTTGACATTTTAACCGACGTTCTGACACTCGCTGGATTCGTAAGACGCTTCTCTGTAAGAATATGTGCTTTTTGAAACTTATAAGTTGATTTTAGTTGAGATTTGGATAGTTTTGTTTTGTGGGCGTATATAGGCGTGTACGGGCCATCCCTATATAGGGAGTGCTACCGCCTCTCTGATATATATATATATATATATCATTTTTATATTTTGGGTACAGAAAGTTGTTAGCTAAGACAAGTCATTGGTACCGTCGGTTTCAAGCCCGATAGTTAGGGCCGTTTAAGATATCCTTATCAAACTCTCTTCAGCCAATATTCGTTTGAGAGTTTGATAAGGATATATTAAACGGTCCTAACTATCGGGCTTGAAACTGACGGTACCAATGACTTATCTCAACTAACAACTTTCTGTACACAAAATATAAATACGCTCTTATATTTTGGATTTTCCTTTAAATTGTGCACTCTGCTAGATTATTTTTTTCCAAAAAAACTAATCATATATATATATATATGTGTGTGTGTGTGTGTGTGTGTGTGTGTGTGTGTGTGTGTGTGTGTGTGTGTGTGTGCGTGTGCGTGTGCACGCGCGTATGTGTGCGCTCGCGCGCGTGTGTGTGTGTGTGTGTGTTTGATTTTTAGGTGAGAAAGCGAGCGAGAAACAGACATTCAATAACCTCTGCAGCATCTACATACATGCTGAACATTGTATAAATAAATTTACAAACATATACATAGGTAGAAAGGAACGTACGGATTAGAAATTTAATGCACGAATAACAAATAGCAGGTAGTTATACATACATGAGCGTATCATATAATACAGCAGCAGTTGGGATGAGTTTATTTAAACTTCAAACTCGTATCTCCGACAACAAGATAGCAGACTTTTAAACAGATCGTTGACGTCTCGTCAGCCGACGTTCAATTCGTTTCAAATTCTCCTGCCAGAAATAGAAGTATCGGCCCATATGTCACTCAATACGTCTTAACCTTACAGTTTTGTTTTCTTTCCGATCTAAAGTTAGTAAATAGAACAGATCTTTTTTTTTTTAAGTTGCGATCGAACAAAGAAAATAAAGAAAGGAAAATCGCGTGTTTTTTTTTTCAAGGTGGAATATGTTTCCATAATGGAGGCCGCTTTGAAATTGATCGCTTTGCACTTTAGAAGAATTATTATCATTTTCGAATCGGAAAGTAAAAATTCCATTTCTCATATTTAACATTCTTACTTTGTCTCGTATTACATTGAGAATCGTTTTGATCTTTCTTGTGTCTTCGTTTGCTTAAGACGATTTTTCTTTCTTTTTGTTCCTTTAAGAAGCTTCCGTCTCTCTCTCTCCCTCGCCCCTCTTTCTCTCTCTCTTTCTCTGTGTCTATCTATCTATCTACTTATCTATCTATCGATCGATCGATCTATTACCTCCATTAAAATGTGTAGCATTCTTACACGAACTTACTTGTATCTATCATCTTTTGTCCATATATTATTTATGAAGACACATATATATGCAAATATATATACGTGTGTTCCTATATATATATATATATATATATATATATATATATATATGTGTGTGTGAGGGCGCATGTGTTTTAGTGTGTGTGTGTGTTCATAAATATATTATGTATATATTATGTAAGCCCCTTTAAGAAACTCTGTTACTTACTGTTGAGCACTTTCAGTTGAAATAAAAAGTCGGTCACCAAAGATGGCAGCGAAGATCATGATGTTATAGTAATTAGATAACTATGGCCGGATGTTACGACATCTAAGAAATAAATGTTAAAATTTCAATTATATTTCTCGCGGTTGAGATTGTTCTTGAGGTTAGTTCCTTGCTATTGGAGTCAGAGATGGTTTCGTGGCCGGGTTCGAATCTCTCGACTGGTAGTAAGCATGTCATCTTTCACTGATGATTCCCGAAAGGATGAAACACTAGTGCATGTAAGTATTAAAATATATATATATATATATATGAGATTAAGGCTGATAATAATAAGAAGGTATATCTTCGAGCCACGGGTTGCGTCTTTAAGGAAAGATTCAGAAACAATGCTCTATCCTTCAGAAGTGAACCGGACAATTAAACTAATAAAGAAGGTGATAATGATGGGGATGGAACGAGAATTAAGATTAGAAATT
>NC_136486.1:51118746-51191246 GCF_053919585.1 Euprymna scolopes | reverse complement strand
AGATACATAATACTCACATAGAGTTATAACATGTTTATATTTATACTCACATACGCAGTTATATCAATGCACGCGCCCTCAAACACATACATCCACGCACACACCTGGATATCATATATTATGACTGTTATTATACCAAAAACTATTAATATTAATCCCACTAACAATCCTAATAATAATAATTTCTATAATATTGATAATATTAATAACACCAACGATATCAATAATAATAAGAAGAAGAATACTAAGACTGTCGATTGGGAACGTTAAAAACATGTGGATCCTAACCGGATACACGTCTCAATAAGCTATATATATATATATATATATATATATATACACTTGTGCCCGATATTATTCATACCCCTCGGATCTTTGAGATTTCTATAAGAATATTGCTCAAACCAGAAGGTAGACAATATTAAAGGGATTTTAAACAATAAATCAAGCATAAGCATTTAATTTAAACTCAACAAATAAATAAATTATGCAAGTTTGAAACATTATACAAAGAAAAACAATAATGGCACTAGTTCAAAATTATTCATACCTCTCTTACTAATATAGTCAATAGCATGCCCTTTATTCTTAATAACTGCCTGTAACCGTTTGGGATATTTATCAACAAGGTTTTTACTAGTATCAACACTGATTTTTGACCATTCTTCAATGCAGTAGTTCTCCAAATCCCTCAAATTTCTAGGTTTCCGCTTTTTAACCTCAGTTTTCAATATGTGCCAGAGGTTTTCGATAGGGTTCAGGTCGGGACTCTGGCAAGGCCATTCCAAAACATTAATTTGATTATCCTCAAACCATTTCTTGACTATTTTGGCAGTATGTTTTGGATCATTATCCTGTTGAAGGACCCAGTTTGGTCCTAAATGGAGCTTCTCCGCATCCTGTCTAATGTTTTTCTGGAGTATCTCCAAATATTGCTCCTTCTTCATGGTTCCATCTATCTTGACTAAACTACCTGAACCACTAGCCGAAAAGGAGCCCCAAAACATTAGGCTACCACCACCATGTTTCACCGTGTGTATGGTGTTCTTTGGGTTGTAAGCTTCTCCTTTCTTCCTCCAAACGTAAGAAGCATCCATATGGCCAAACAATTCAATTTTTCTTTCGTCAGTCCACAAAATACTTGAGAAAACGGACTCTGGAGAATTCACATGGGTCCTAGCAAACTTTAGACGTGCTGCAAGGTGTTTTCCGGTGTGCAATGGAGTCCTTCTTGGTCTTCTTCCTTTCAGACCATTTTCATGCAGAGTCCTTTGCAATGTTTGTCTTGATATTTTTATGCCAGAAGACTCCAGATTTTCTAAAATGTCCTTAGTAGTGGTGGTTGGATTTGCATTAACACTTCTTACAATATTCCTGGTGGCTCTAGCAGACAGTTTCCTTTTCCTTCCTCTACTAATCAAGTTGTTTGTTGTGTGGTGGCTCTGGAATATTTTGATGATGCTCTGTACTGTTGCTGTAGGGACCTCAAATTTCTTGGAAATTGACTTGTAACCTAAACCATCCTTATGTGAATTCACAATTTTAGTCCTAATATCATTACTAAGCTCTTTTTTCTTCCCCATTCTAATAATTGTTATTCTTTTATTGGTTTTCAGTCGATATCATTTTAATTTCTGAAAAATGCAAAAAACGAAATGAAATTAATCAAAGGTTGTATAAAAGCATTCAAAATAAGAATCAAACAGGAAACAAACAGTCAGAAACTCGATTAATACTGAAAAAATAAGGGGGTATGATTATTTTTGAACATTGCAGATTTTATAAATAGCTGTATATTTCTTTTATTACAAGTATCCCGAGATTTTAAAATGACGAAAATGATCAGAAGAGGTTTATTAAGAATATGTATCAATATGGACGTAAACAATAAATTCTTACAAAGTTACACCTAATAAACTCAATTTTCAAGGGGGGTATGAATAATATCGGGCACAAGTGTATATATATATATATACACACATATACACACATACATACATACACATATATACATACATACATATATGTATACATATACATGCACACGTATACCAACATACACACAATATATACATACACAGTCAGACTATCCGCAGGTGCAGGCACACATCCCCATCCATACGTGTCCCTAAATCTCCACAGATATATACGAGACACATATACATATAGACATCAATATAGACTCATGTATATACTTACATATATATACACACATGGACACACAGATACCCGCTCACTCACAACGTATAAAAACACAGCAATGCATGCACAAATACAAAAATCTTTTTTAATAATAAGGTGCCTTTTAACTTCCACGGTATGGTAACCCTTTTATATGAAACAGCGTATTATTATAGTTTACTCGCGCGTATATATACATACATAACATACATGCATATATACCCAGACACCCATACATCCTTGTAATATACATTATTATAATCATCGCATACGAGACAGCCTATTTTAATATATACATATATGTATACATATACATACATATACACACATACACATATACACACATATATACATACACATACATACAGACATACATACATAAAATACACATATACATACGTATTTACACAAAATACAGACATATATATGGACGGGTGTTAAAAGCACACTGATGTCTTAGCGCTATACTGTGCTTCTCCCAGACAAATCAACTCCACGTGCACGTCGTGACCACTGCCACGCAGCCGGGGCTCTGATGAACGGCGAGTGTCCTGCGCCGTATAACTGGACCTCCACTGCCTTGTGGACCAAGGGTCTTTTAACCAAAGGCTAAGGGTAAGGTAACCCTGACAGAAACCCCCAGAGGAGTTTAGGCCCTGTAAGCTGCGGCATACATAACCCACCACTGTGTGGAATATGCTCTGGTGCCCAGCAACCAAAGTCCCAGTCAGTGTGCTTGAAGCTTTTTATAATGAGGAAAGACTTTGCACCGAGACAATCCCACTCTCTGAACAACTGCCACATTGAACCAAAAAGAAGAGCAAGTCAACATCATTGGATGAAGCAGTCGCCGCAGGTTTTATATCAGGGTGTTCCTTCTTCTAGAGAGGTTGCCTTCACCACGGCTTACGGAGCACTCTCCACCCATCATACCATGTGATCCCTGACTGGGACTTTGGTTGCTGGGCACCAGAGCATATTCCACACAGTAGTGGGTTATATATGCCGCAGCTTACAGGGCCTAAACTTTTCATCGCAATTTACACACTTTTCATCGCAATTTACAACCCGTTTAAGAAACGGGTGGTCCTTGTTGCATAAAAGAAAGGAAGATGACACTTTATAACAGCGTTTTTTTTTTTGTTGTTTGTTTTCTTTGGAGGTCGGGCGAATATTCCGTGAGGGACTCATTATTCAAGTATTTTTGATTCTTTCTTTCTTTGAGAGGTCAAGTAGTAAGAAATGGTCGTATGCGTTACATATGATTCGATGGCCGACCACTACGCTCATCATCTTCAAGACTCTTGTCGCGGCCACAAAATTTTTCAAACCACCATTGTATTATGGGCTCAGTATTTGTTCCGTGGCCAAACGCTTCGTTATATCGCGAGTTATTTCAGTAACTTTTCGATATAGCTTTAATTTAAAAAAAAAACAGTGCGAATTTGCTATTTTTCAACTTGTATTCAACGTTCTGAGAAGAAAACATACTTATTTTAAAACGATTGCAATTAAAACGATTAGATAGAGCGAAAAACGCTTTTTAAAATGATATATAAATTAAAGGCACTATATCTAAAAAATATTTGAAAAGCCATCATTATTAATCAAAATTTAAAATTCTGTACGGACTTTCTTTTCAATCTGATATATATTATATTGTACCCAATATATAGTAGTAATTTCAAAAGTAAAGGCATACGGCTGTAGAGTCATCAGCTTGAATCGAAACCAAAACTAAAACTTATGTAGAATTCTTGGTAAAATTATGTATTACAAGATTCAAGCAAGCAAGGACAGTGGGAGGGTCAACGGAGTTTTTGATTTTTAAGATATATGAAATTTGCTTCCGGGACAGTGGTGTTAACTCGCTTTGAAGAAATCAAGCAAGAGAAAATATTGTGTTCTAAAGATACAGCTGACCTTGAGGTCGTGTGCATAATCATGTTTATCAGCTGTTTTTACTTGTGAAGTATTTCATTTCGGTTTCCAGTTATGTCGTGTTATCAGACGAGAATTCAGACTGTTTCAGGTACGTTGACCTCATAGAGGATACATGTGTTTGGTAAAGAAAGTTCTAGTAAATAGTCTCAAGTCAAAATGCGCCAAGTATTGTGTATGTGTGTGTGTTGGTTTACCTTGTTCGTGATAGTGAGTAAGTGTGAGTAGTAAGTTTTGTTTTGTTCTGTTTTTTTTCTGTCCGTCTTACTCTTGCTATTGTGTAGAAATGTATGCGCGATATGGAGAATGCTTGTATATCAGTCGTTGGGTCTTTGTCGACTCCTTCAGCCCAAAGTCACGAGGGGGTAGAGGTGAGCAGATGTTCTTTGGTTCTTCCCTGCAGGTGCGACTGGTGAAGCCTGGAAAAAAATATTATTTTGTTAGTATTGACCTATTACATTCACATGGGCTTCTTAATTTTTCGGGTTTGGAAAAGTTTCACTGGTTGAAAATACTTGAGTTTAAAACGCACTAACTTCAGGAATTGATGAAGAAAGCGTACTGTAAAGGTCCGAAGAAGGAAAGAGAGTAACTATTCAAGGCATTAGCTTTTTAGCGTTCGTAGTTTCATCCGCCACAATATTGCCGTTCTTTCCTCCATGCCGTCTTTTAATATTTTCGCTCATTCAATTTTTCTATTGTTTTTTTTTTTTTGTCTTTATTTCATACTTCCGTCTTTTTGTCTCAGATATATATTATTCATTTATTCCTCGTTCCCATAGTTATTCTTTCATACATTTAGTTGTTCATTTTTATTAACCGCATACATTTGTTTATGACTTTCATGTCGCGATCGAAAACAAATAACAAAGGACATGCAAAAGTATATATTACCTACTAAGTAAACAAAAAAATTAAAAATACAAAACTAAAATAAAGCAGAAGAAAATCAAAGTAAATGAAAAACATGGGCAGAAATCGTTGAGTTAATGGTGTTTGGAAATACTTTTTTTTTATATTTCCTGGTGTCAAATTACCTTTCAATAAATACACACCCCAATACGAATTATTCTTATACAAATAATTCAACACAGATCACGTTTTTAATGACTTAACAATATATATAGTTGCATAGAAATCGGATATTTATTATTCGAGGGTGGAACGATAAAATTGTCGCCAAAAAAGAGGACATGATTCAATTTCCGTTTGATGAGAACCGGTTTTATTGTTTTGTTACGGACCATCTATTACTTTGCCAATAGGAGCCATTTTTTATATCTGAAAGTTACATAATGTTCAACGAGCAAAATCGGAGATGTGCCGCTGTACCACATGCTCTCTACCGATGCAAGTTATGAAAACAGAACCATTGTCAGCACCCTAAAAATGCAACTCCGGAAGGTTCAATGCTTGTGGACATAGCTCAACGCATCAGGGGATGCAGGGTTATGGTCTTTGGTGTGGTTCCAAGTGAGGCCACATCATGACACTTCAAAACTTCAAATTCGCCTTAAAGACAACACCTAACTATACCTGAATGTGCTAGAGAGTGTGATGATCCCCTGGTGTAATCAGACCATGGGCGCGGCAGCAGGACTCAACGCTGGTCCACAAGTCCAAAGAGTCCCAGGCTTGGCTTCAGAACGACTACTTCGTTTGGTAATACGTCGAGAACACCACCAACAAGACCTCCCACAGCACCAAAGCAAGCCTGGTCGCCGCCATTCGCCGAGTATTCGCCGAGCTCCCGCCGTCGTTTGTAGAAAAGGCTGGCTCCCAACTTCAGACCAGTATCGGGGTGGTGACTGAAGCTGAAAGCGGCTACATTGAATAACTGTCAGCACTATTATGTAATCAAGTTACCTGAATTGATTTTTTTCAATAAAGGTTGAAAAAAAAATCTGTAGTGTTGTTTTCTTTAGAGCGACAATTATATTGTTCTACCCCGAATTATAATGAACGTTTGTTTTCTGAAAGCTTCCCTAAAACATAATTTTGTCTTCCTCAGTAAGTCATGGTGGCGTATTATAAATATACAAACTTATAAAAAAATAAATAGTAGCTATTAAGAATGTATCCCAATAACTTAGTATATTGAACGATTTGTTTTTAGAAAGAGCTAAGTTTGACAGCTTGTAAGTTAATAAATGGTTATATATGTCGTGTACAAGAGGTTTCCCCGTTTCCTCTGTCCAGTTTCGAAAGACAAAGGATACCCCCTTTAGAAGCAACTTCGCGTGTAATTGTGTGGCAAGGGTTGCGCGATCGTCACCCCCACATCTCCTGAATAGGTACTGTTTGAGTCCAGAGGCAAGGAGAAGTCCAGAACGACTGGAAACAATGCCGAGATAAGCGGTGAGCACATACAGAACCTGGAAGTCCAAAAATGGTCACCCATCTGGTACTGGCCAAGCTCACCGTTGCTTAACTTCGGTGATCATATGGGAACCGGTGTGTCAAACGTGATTATACCGTATATATAGGTTTACAAATAATAAAAGTTGAAGAAATAATCCTTCTCTCTACATATATATATATGTATAATTGTATGTGTGTAATATATATGTGTGTGTGTGTGTGTGCGTGTGTGTGTGAATGTGTGTAATAGTGATAGTATAATGCATTTCTAAATTACGAGAGTAAACCTCTCTTTGTTTGTTCGAAACGTAAACAAACGGAAACACCGTTTTTCGGCCCAACTTCGGGATAGTTTCTTTTTGAAAAAGAGAGGTTTACTCTTGAAATTATAAAAGACATTATGAAGCTATTGTTATTCATACACATATATATAAGACACACACACAACACACACACACGCACACACACACACACACACACATATATATATATATATATATATATATATATATATAATCTCAATAGAAGAGGAGCATATAAAAACGATAAACAACCACAGAATTCGTGCATAAGCCTGAAGAGTCCTAGAGTGGATGAAACGCGGAATATTCAGTGTAGCTTAATCGCCATATATATTTTATAAATTACTAACTAGCTCTACCTACGTATTGAGCACTTTTGAAGTAAATACTACGCATAAGTTTACGCATAAATCTATACTTTCGTATATTAATTTTATGTGAGTAAATTAAGTAATTATATATATATATATATATACTGTTCTTTTCCACTCCTACGATAAAAATACGATGCATATATATATATATATATATATATATATATATATATATATATATATATAAAAATACGATGCATATATATATATATATATATATATATATATATATATATATATATGCATCGTATTTTTATTCCGTCAGTGAATTTCTCGATGCAAAAAAAAGTTAATTGATCCCAATTTATCGGCGCTTGTTGAACGTTTACATAGCCGATGAAGTTGATGTCATAAAGGTTAGAAGATGGGTACGTCGATTTCAGAGTGGCGACAGAGATGTGTGTGTGTGTGTATGTGTGTGTGTGTGTGTGTGTGTGTGTGTGTGTGTGTGTGTGTGTTAAAGCACGCTTCGGACATTTAAGACAAAGGCATTCAGAGAGGTTGGCAAAAGGGCATTGAGAATGGTTTTGACTATGTAGAAAAATTATGATATGCAAAATAAAGGTTAAGGGTGACGTTAGATAGATAGATAGATAGATAGATAGATAGATAGATAGATATGTATATGAGCTTTGCTCAAACAATTGTAATGTAGCACGGAAACGTGTTTTTCTCTACCGGCAATTCGTGGATACATATGAATGAATAGTCCCCTGTTTCAAGTTTCGTGTTGTTACTCTCTTCCGATCTAGCTAATCTCATGCGGGTTTAACATAAAACGTTTTGAAATGTCAGCTGACCTCTTTCCCTTACTGATATAGCGTCCCGCTAGGTTTATTTCTCATAGTCAAGTAAAATAAAAGTTGAGTCTAAAAAATGGGAATACAATCGCTTATGGAAAGTATCGACAGCGGCTGGGTTCAAATTCTCTTTATTGATAGAATTTATATAGCTTGTCTTCACCCTGGAGTACTTGATAATCTTATTCACAAGCATAGGAACAGGCACGTGATCACATAATTATTACTCACACAAATGTGTATGCATAAAACAATATATATATATATGTGTGTGTGTGTGTGTGTGTGTGTGTGTCTGTGTGTGTGTGTGTGTGTGTGTGTGTGTGTGTGCACAAAATATTAGAAGGAAATATAAATATTGCAAATAGATTTTCAGATTCCTCAGTTCATTAGTAAAGCTATGGAGTAAGCTAATAAAATATGATAAAAGGAAAAGGTAGTTTGCTTGAAGCATTGCTGATAATAGAATATGTTAATGGTAATTGAACTACAGGGGGGGGCATCTGTTGTTTATCCCTGTAGAAACTATTGGCAGAAATATAGTTTTCACACTTTACTATATATATATATATATATATATATATATATATATATATATATATATATATATATATTTATGTGGGTGTGGATTTATATATATATATATATATATATATATATATAATTTTTTTGCTGTCATTTACACAGTCTTCTATACTAACCAATCTCCCCCCTTTTTACGTTGAGTCGGTCAACATCGTCCATCGTCTGGGCATGGTCATGAGTTTCCTAGTTTTCTGATCAAGCTGTCTCAATTCTTCTTTAGTCCACCTTATGAACGGTCCAGAGTACCTTACTAGTGTATGGATGGTTCAGATTTTGCATCTTATCGAAGTTATGTTTATTATAATTACAAGTAAAGTAAACTAGTTAGTAATTTTGGATACGGATTTTTCATGTCTTGTAAAATTAAAAAATTAAAAGATATATATATATATATATATATGCATATATATATATGTATATATATATATATATAGTCTAAAGAAGCTTTGAATAAAAAATGCAAAAATAAAAATAAAGAATGCAGTTTAAATTCCCAGATGGAAAAAATATATTTACTTTAACCTATCGCAGACTTAGCACCTACATAATCCGACTTATAAAATGTTTATAATGACCAAAGAGATTTCATTTATATAAGGATGAAAAAAAAAAGAAAAAAGAAAAAGCCTTTTCTAAAATTGTTAAAAAGAAACAGACTAAGCATTTGCATAAGCCGATTTCATAAGCATTTGCACAAGCCGATATATATATATATATATACATATATATATATATATATATATATATATATATATATATATATATATATATATATATATGAATGAGACATGAGCGAAGAATTATACGCCGTCGTTTTTTTATGGTTAAAAAAATATAATTCAGTATTTCAGTATATATATATATATATATATATATATATATATATATATATATATATATATATATATATTAGGGAGTATACAATAAAAGAATAGCAATAAAATCGATTTTTAAGAGGAGATAATTATCGATATACTACAAAGCTCAACAACTTGTTTTGGAGCGATAAAGTATCAATAAAATAATAAAATGACACTCTAAAATATATACTGATGTATAAATGTTTATTCATTTGTTCAATTAGGGCCGTAGAATAAGTAAGAACATTTTATACCATGGTATAAAAAGTTCTTACTTATTCGTAGAGTGTCATTTTATTATTATAAATGACAGCAAAAAAAAAATACTTAATGCAAAACACCGAAACAATAATCATAGCAGCGGAAACACTGAAAAATCAATAAAACAGAAAACGAAGAGAAAAAAGATGAGACCAGCGAAAGAAAGTGAAAAGAGAAACAACTACACGGAACATTCATAAGGATGACAAAAGATGAAAATAGCAAAAAACTTGGACATTGGTGAGAAAAAGACACATAAGCCGAGAAACTGAAACCATTATAACTGCCGCACAAGACAACTCGATAAGAACCAACCACATCAAAGCAAAGATCGACAAAACACAAGAAAACAGCAAATGTTCAAATTAATGTAGAAATTGCTATTATTTGCATTGAAAAGACATATACTCTTAAATTATTTCAATTATGAAAACTAATCAGTGCTTCTTAGTAAATGACAGATAACTTTATGCACCAATGTAGCACAAATGTCCTGCTAACACCGGCAGATCAACCAGGTAGACAACATAGAAAGAAGAAAAAAATCATTTCGCGACGCAGATCATCTGTGAAAAAAATAATTCCGAATAATTGACGATGAAAATAGAAACTTTTAAAGTAATAAAAATGTTGCATAAAAAGTATTCTTATATCCAATTGTTTTAAATATAAACATGCACACGTATATATATATATATATATATATATATATATACATATATATACATTGTAATTATATAAGTGTTCCGAATTTGTTTAAAAGCATGGCATATAATTGTCTGCTCAACCTCAAAGAACACGTTTGCTCTAAATAATATATTAGAGAGTTTTTTATAGACTTCATTAGTAAAATTCTACCAACGAATTAAAACAATAAATTCTACAATCGAATTTAAGCAATAAATTCTGAAGTTAAATTAAAACAGTAAATTCTACAATCGAATCTAAATAATAAATTCTACAATCGAATTTAAATAATAAATTCTACAATCGAATTTAAACAATAAAAATCTACCATTGAATTAAAACAATTAATTCTATGATCGAATAAAAACAATATAAAGAGTAATTATAACCAATCAAAAACTTATTCTTATTTCTTAGTTTTCATTTTTGAATAATCCAACAATTTCATTCATATATATATATAAATATATATATAAATATATATATATATATATATATATATATATGCGCATATTCTTCACCTTACATTCTTTCAGTCAATCTTTTAACATATCAATATCGCTGTGCACGATTAGCTCCATTTCCGAGTTTTTTCATCTCTCTACTCATTACGGACGAAAAATACGTTTGCGTTTGAAATATGGAATCATAATTTTAAAAAAAACTGTTATTATTCATATATATATATGTTATGTACTAGATTTATTTTTAGTGTACCAAATATGCGAGTATGTTTCGTTGTTATTATTTGAAGGGATGACGTATATTATTGTTTTTCATGTTGTAAGAGTCTTAGAGTGATAGCGACAGTCTTAGTAGTGGGCATGTGTTGAGTGTTCATATGTCTTAAGATGTTCATGTTTGTGGAGATGGTATATTGGCGACATAAACAGGGTATATATAAAGAGAGAGACAGTTCTGTATATATATATATATATATATATATATATATATATATATATATATATATAATAGACTATGTACATGTTACTACAAGAGCACCAAGCCTGTAATTCAACTAGAAGGAGGTGTTTGCATATCTTGATAGATAGACCGAGGGTGCGTTTGACATTTACGTTTTGACAGTTGTACATGCAATATAAACACGTTACCGTTCTCGTTGTAATGATAAACACAGAAGACGGCAGTTATAAAAACACATGATGATACGTTTATTTTTCGACCGGTCGGACATGATTTTGTATTTCAAGGATTCAAAGTTGTAACGTAGTTAACTCTAAAACCCTCTCACTTCCAGAGGGTGCCTTGACTCTTACAGAGAATCGGTCTGAACCTCTCTGCTTCTTTCAACTGACTCCTCTCGCTTCTTGTTTCTGACTTATCCTGATTCTCACTTATCTAACTAAATTCATAACTCATGACGTAATTGCATGACCGAGCATGTGTCTCTCAGAACACATGGCATGACATGCCTCTGTGTTTAAGCATGCATTGTTATTCACGTGTTTCTTACAAAACCGATCCTCTAACCTAATTTTCGTAACCCACTTTATAAATAACATTTTCCATTGTCCGTTTTTAAATTCCTTATTTTAATTTTCATTTTTAAAACAGAAACAAATTTCATCATTAAACAATAAACAGATATCTAACTTTTCGATTTCAATAAACAGATATCTAACTATTTTGTGTGAGCTAAACAATGGCAATTCCACATTTCTTGTATTCAATAACATTCTGTATTTATTTTATTTTATGATTGGAATTCTCAATTCCAAATCTAGCTTCGCAAGTTCGAATTCTTGACTATCCTATTTCATATTTACTCACTTATAAGAATAGGTTTCTGTTCTTGTAACATATATATATATATATATATATATATATATATATATATATAATAGGAGTACTGTGTTCTTTTTTACAAATCTATATATATATAAAAGCGAAAATGTGTGTATGTATGTATGTATGTATGTATGTTTGTATTTATCGCAAAAACTTTCGACACGGGTCACGGATTTTTACGAGATTTGCATCATTTTAAAGCTGGATCCTTCGCTCGACAAATATCGAAAATTGGCCCAAAACATTAATTCCTTTACCCTAAACTCATCAGTTTTCTACAGGGAGGGGTCAGCAAAATCCGTCCTCTCATGACAAGTTCGCTTCTACGCATGTGCAAATGACATCGGAACATGATTTAGTTTGAATATTTTAAATAACCGACCTAATTTTGTCAATGTCGTCTTAGCGTGGCCTCATTATCTAAAGGTTATGGGTTCGAATCGTGGTGTCAGATACCTTTTTTTTCGATTTTTAAAGGTTTAATATTGAAACAGAGTTATTTAAGCCATTTTTCACGTTCTATGTTGTTTTTTTTTTTGGCTTTTTTGTTTTTATTTCAGCTTTTTCAAAGTAGTTTTAACGTTCGGTTTTCTGGGGGGGGTCCATCACATTTTCTTATTTTGTTTTTTTATTTCCGATTTTTACATTTAACATTTTTCGTTTGCCTTACGTTAGTTTTTTTTTTGTGTGTGTTTTTTTCTATTTTTTAAAGTTTTAACATTTATTTTATATAAAATATTTAATAATTTTCTATTTAATATTTAAAAATATTTACTTCGCTTCCCTGTCCGAGCACGCGCACCTCTAAACACCCGGGCAACGCCGGGTACCCCTCGCTAGTAGTACTATAAAATATAAAAAAGAACGAAAATCTTTTTTATTGTTATATTGAATTTTTCCATTTGAAAAAAAAAACAACTCCCCCGTAACGTATTCATCTATCTATTTATATAAATGCTATTTCTTTCAACCCTATCAGTTTTCTCGCCTTCTTCTCAATTTCTTAATACGTCGGATATCATTTGTCAGGTTTCCTCGCCCCGCCACCACGTCCTACCCGACGTAGCCACTACCATCACCTCTCTGCCGTCGTCGGCTTCGAGTGATTCTGCTTCGGCAGCTGACATCGTCGTCCATAAGGCAGATTACAAGCCTCGTACCATTTGTTCTGCCGAATTTCAAGCCTTATTTGTAATGCCTTGCCGGAGATTACGAAAAGCACCGTTAGAATCATAAGAATAGGATCAAGATTAAGCAGCACAATAATATTCACGGAATCCTTGGAAATTCCGCCGGGATGCAGAATCAATCTTTAATCTAATTAATTAACTTACAGTGAAAAATTAATCAATCATTCTTAGACATGTATTGGCTCTTGTGGAAATTGTAAAAAAAAAATTTAAAAAAAAAACGTTTGAATTAAAAAATATAATAAAAGAATATGTATTCTATATCACTATTAGACATTGTGTATTTGTCTGTTGGTCACGTAAAGATTTTAGAACTACACGAGAAATCTGCATCAAATTTGCCACGAATTATCTGTCAGACGCCGTGTATGCCATAAGTGTACATATTTTAACACGTATATTATCACTACGACTATTACCACTACTGCTCCAACTCATACTACTACTACTACTGCTATTACTACAAGCACTAATATTTCTAATGCGTAAATAAGTATAATATCTAAAACTATTGTTTTAAATCTTGTAAAGTATGAAATGTAGACCGCCAAAAATACTATACCAGGTATAGATGATTCTATAAATACTGCTACTACTACTACTAATACTACTACAACTACTACTACCACTAATAGTTATACTACTACTGTTGGTTCTTTTTTTACAAGTATTTATGCTAATGCTGTTTGCAGTAGTACGTATAATATTCCTGGTAAAAGTAGTAACTTAAATACAAGGCTGACGTGCAATAAGTACAGTATGAACAGTCTATTACTATAAAATTTATCATTACTAAGGCATGAAACTACCCAACCAAACGGAGATGAGGGCCCTGTGGGAACAAGACGCCTACAAATACTTGGGAGTTCTGGAAGCAGACATCATCAAAGACACAGAAATGAAAGAGAGAATTGGAAAGGAATATCTTAGATGAACAAGAAAACTTCTAGAAACTAAATTATATAGCAGAAAACTAATAAAATGTACCACTACAGGGGCAGTATCACTAATAAAATATTCAGGACCGTTCATGGAGCAAAGAAAAATTACCAGACAGCTCGATTACAAGACCAAGAAAATCATGACCTTGCACAATGCACTTCACCCAAAGGACGATGTTGACCGACTCCACGTGAAAATAAAAGAAGGCGGGAGAGGACAGAGGCGGGAGAGGTCTGTTTGTGCAGAAGACTGTGTGCATAACACAATAAAGGAATTAGATAAATACATAACGTAAAGATAATAATGGCAACGAAAGACACTGGAAAAATCGACAAAACAGAAACAGAGGGATAAAGGATAAGACAAGAAAATAAAAATGGCAAGAAAAACAACTACATGGAAGACTCATAAGGATGACAAAAGATAAAATATAAGAAAAAACTTGGACATTGATGCGAAAAGGACACATAAACCGAGAAACTGAATCCCTATTAACCGCAGCACAATAAACCTCGATAAGAACGAACCACATCAAAGTAAAGATCGATAAAACACAAGAAAACACTAAATGCAGACTCTGTGGATAAAGAGACGAGACGATAAACCACATAGTGAATACAGCAAACTGACCAACAAAAAATGCAAGAACAGATACGACCAAGTGGGAAGGGTAGTATACTGGGAATATGGAAACAACTGCATCTCGAACGCACAGACAAGTGGTACAGTGCTTGAAAACGAGAATCACACAATCAATGGGAAATGGACATATAAACTGATAAACTCAACGTGACAAGAATATCGGATGCCGTAACAATTAACAAGAAAAATAAAGATCTGTCAAATCGTAGACTCTGATGTTTCAACTGGCCACAGAAAAGGAGAAACGGAGAAAATACACAGAGCTAGCCAGCGAGCTGAAAGGGATATGAAAGATGAACAAAATCAAAATAATACCTATAATAGTAGGAGCACTAGGAATAATCCCGAAAAACTTTGAAAAAGGAATGGAAGAAATTGGAATCAGAGGAATGACTGCAAAAATACAACGAACGACAATAACGAACACAGCTGAAATATTAAGGAAAACCCTTGAATGGATACTAACAGGCATAAACCACAAGGGCAGGCCAGACAAATTGCTACAAGTAGGTAAGGAGGATGGAAAGACCGAGTAGAGAGCACTGACCACACCTCCGCTGGATAAGGGCAGAGAGAACTGGGACCTTGGGGAAACTTACTGATACTCAAATCCCAGTTGAGACCAATAGTCGCTGCCAGCGAAAAATCAGTGGTGAGCAGCTGTTGCGATAACGCAAATTTATTTACAAATCTTAACGAAAGAGGGGCGAGTACTGGAAAATCTGGGGAGACTTGTTGTCACTCAGCTTTCAGGGAATAGGTGGTTTTCAAGGAGAGATCTTTGATGACCTGTGTGAAAGAGCCTTGTGAAAATAATAATAATAATAATAATAATAATAATAATAATAATAATAATAATAATAATAATAATTCTAATTTCGTTTATCAACGTCTCTCTGGAAATGGATGGGATTCATTTCCAGAGGATTTCCGTCTTCAAACCAGGAGCTTCAAAGATCAAGGGTTTTCCTAAGGATGTTGGTGGTACCTAAAATAGCAGAGGTCTGAAGGCCGCCTAAAACATCGGGGATTTGTAGTTTTTTTAAATTGACCTTCCAGAGGACTTGATACTACTCCTAGTGTCTACGACTAGGATTAATAATAATAATAACAATAATAACAATAATAATAATAATAATAATAATAATAATAATAATAATAATAATAATAATAATAATCGGCGATGGTAAAGATTATATACGCTTTTTGATTACCGGTTTCTGCTGTCTATTTTGCTTAATAGTTAGACATGGTCAAGCGGACAATAACGATAGAAATCTACTGATAAAACAGGGAAGGGCAGCGCCTGTAGCCAGGGTGAGGTAGGAGACCTGAGATACCAAGACAGAAGAGACAGTCAGTTGACATCTAGATGCGCTAGACGGTGGATGGAAGTTGGACAGTTAGAGTTGACAACTAGATACCCGTGACGGTGGATTGGACTTGATAACGACTACAATTGAACACTTATAGAGTTGACTGTGAAATAGAGTCACAAGTCCAACAGTCAATTTAATATGTGAACATTGGCGTTTGTGTGTTTCCTTTCTTTGTTCATATTTGTACTTTGTGAAACCACGCGTTTGTCCCCACCGACGCGCCAGCGAGAAAATGACGATCCGGCCATGATCGAAAAATCCACGCTACACAACGTTGGGAGTCGGCGATCTGTCGTGGGGCGCACGACGGTTTACACAACAAATAAAAACGATAGTATCCTTTAAAAAAATAAAGCATAGACAACGTGTAACTGTTTTCGCCGAAAATAGCCAAAACACTGTATGTAATTTCCGAAGCATTAAAGGGCATTGTCTTATTTTAACATTATTACATCAATTAATATTGACCTAACACTGAACAAAATTTTGGTCAAAACAACCGTATCTATATAATAAAGGTACGGGCAAAAATGGGCGGGCAAAAATAGGGGGACCTAGTTTTGAAAGACGATTTATCATAATTTTTCTAATGTTCCCGACTAGTTTTTGGTTGCATTTGAAAGATTAGAGACTAATTTCCTATGAGAACAATATATTTGTACACGTGAAATAAACAGTTATGAAAAATGTTTTCACGGCGAGCTAAACATTTCAGCTAAATTTTGAAGTTAAATAAATTCATTGTAAAAATTCTTTAAAATCTGGGTCTATTTCAAATATAATTTGTAAAGTCCTAAGATATTGAATTAAATAAAAAAAAAACACCTTGTTTGTGCAAAAATGACTTATTTATCCCTCAAAAAGAAAATAATTTACCGTTCGCCAAAAAAGCAACAAACTAGAATGTTGTAAAAGCGATTATAAGGAGGCCCAGAATTTCAGCCAATCGAAACCCTGTTTCAAAATGAAGTCATGATAGTAAAAGGAGGTGGGGGTGTCAGCCCCCCCCCAGACGTGCCTCCATACATTACTATTCTGAACGTTTGTATCAATTTTTCTCATTTTTTTTTTATTTAATTATTTTTATGTTCCTGTGTTTAAATTATTTTTTTTATTATTGTTCGAGATTATATAAAAATTATGTTACACCAAAAGTTTCACATGCTTGTGAGCAAGGAAATCATTAAAATCTTGCATATAAAAAATAATGCGGAATCTGTAATTAAAAAAAAGTAGAAATATTTTTCTGTTATATTTTTTTTGTGTGTGAGAATATTAAATAAGCAATGCTTAATTCAATGGTAATATCGGTAGTTCGAGAAATTCATTTTTCTTCAAGCTATATCGACTTCATTAATACGTACTTTAGGAGCTTTTTTCGTAATGTCTGTAAAAAGTATTTTTTTATTGTTACAAATTACGATGCTTTATTTATATAAAAAAAACAAAAGTAAATTCTTGCGTTTTTTACTCACTACTAAATACCATAACTTTACTGAAGGTATTTTTTGTTTAAACAAAATAATACATTTACATTTAGATTTAAATCGAAATAATTAGTTCATTATATTCTGCGATCATTATTTAATAAATACTGAAATAATCATTAAAATTGTTTAATTTCCTGATTTTTTGTGAATTTGTAAGTAAAGGGAGGGATCAAAATGTCTATACATTTTGAGCATCGGCATTCATTTTGCCCGTACCTAATATAATATTGTGCACCAGTATTGAGTTAAGATCAGTTATCGATCAAGAAAGATAGCTGAGAGATGATTCAGTATAACGTCTGGTTCATTATTTACAGATCGGTTTTGTTTTTAGTTTTTGTTTTTCGAAAATAAAAGTAACTTCGTACGTGCAAACGGCTTCGTGTGGTATACAGCGTATCCCAATAAAATATATACACTCTTTAAATGACCATAAAACCTACATTTATTATAAGAAAGAAAAGTTTCATACATCAAAATACTGTGAACAAATATAAAAACCAGCTAAGTATCGGAAGTGTTAAAATTATTGGCCATTGTGGTCCATGAACAGCTGACAACGCTCACTGATTAAATCGAAAACTGATAAGTTCAATTTGTATATTGACACATCTTCCAAAGGTTGCTTTCAACTCATTCATTGTAGCTGGTTTTGTGACGTCAACCCTGTGTTTAACATGCCAACACCCACTTACCCACATCTGCCCCAAAAAAGTGAAAAATCCAATGGTGAGAATGGACAATACTCGACTCTCCCTCTTCGTCCTATCTGTTTTGCAAGTGACTATCAAGATCTGCTGTTACGTCCTGAGATAGTGGGGAAGGGTTTTGTCTGCTGGAAATGCCATTCTTTATTGCTAAACATCTCTTGAGAACGTGATATACCGTAGTCATTTAGCAAGTAGAGATAATTTAAAGAGTTATACATTTTGGGGGGCACCCTGTATATTTGTTCACTGGCGGGGTGGCAGTGGTGTTATCCTAATAATTAAAAAAGAAAAGAAACAGAGAAAATCAGCTGAGTATATAGGACAACACAATATGGGAATCAATAATAATAATAATAATAATAATAATAATAATAATAATAATAATAATAATAATAATAATAATTATATATATATATATATATATATATATATATATATATATATATATATATATATATATATATATAAGAATGATGAGATGAATTGGGTCACAGATTGTTCGATCTTGTGACATTAAGTCTTACATAATATGTTTATATAAGATAATCCCAGTAAAATAAAATTGCTCAATATACGAGATAGAGCAATGCAAAATTTATAGTTTGTTTTATATTTAAATTTCATTCAGAATTATTTTTCAGAATAAAAATGTATTATTTGAGAAAAGAATACAATTTACTTTCTTTCGCTATGTATTATTAAAAAGATTTTATCTTTAATCTATTTTCTATATGTGTGCTAAATAGCAAAATTATATTAACCCAGATTTAATATTTTGTGAATGACTTTTCTTCTGTGGGGATGAGCCTCCATCGAAAATCCATGGTTTAAGGAAATTACTTTGAATTTGTTCGAATAATATTTTTTTTTGTTTTGAAAAATTATACTTTTTTCTAAATGCCATTTAAATGTAAAAAACTATATATATATATATATATATATGTGTGTGTGTGTGTGTGTGTGTGTGTGTGTGTGTGTGTGTCCCGTATTTAAAAATTAAGGTGATCGGGCAATTTCCTCTTAGTACAGACCAATAAGTCACTTGTGCGTCATGAATAAGTTCGAAATCTATGTTAAATAGATGAGTAGTGAACCACCACAGAAAAAAAAATACCTCCTCGGTGACATGCAATATTGTTTCCCTTCTGCTAGATCTACAGCGGATGTGCTAAAAGTAATTAGCCAATCTCTTGACGGAGGCTTCGCTTCAAGTGCAATTGCTCTTGACATATCAGAGGCAGTTGATAGGGTATGGTATAAAGCTCTACTCCACAAGGTTTCCAGATATGGTTAAGCTGGAAATGTCTTCTCAATTATTAGATCATTTCCCTCTGATAGGTTCATAAGAGTAGTGGTTGATGGGCAGACATCACAAGCTCACAATATTAATGCTGGAGTTTCTCAGGGTTCCATCCTGAGCGAAACTCTCTTTCTGATCTCCATCCATGTTCTTCCAAATCACATCCAATGATCATTCGTAGACATTTATGCTGATGTGACTACAATCTGTTGCAACACTTCAAAGGCCGTAAATAACCAAGTTATCTCTGGTTCTCTCTTCACTGATATTGAGCACATGTTACAATGGGGAAAGAGGTGGCTGGTTAATTTTAGTGTATCTAAAACCAACCTTCTATCTTTACATCATCAACGCTCTGATCCCCGTCTGGCATCTAGAAATGAAGGGATCTCGTCTCGGGGAGGCTCCATTTTTAACAAACTTCTGGGTTGGATTTTTACTGCTGATCTGAGATGGAACACGTACCTCAAATCCGTTTCCTATGTTGCTGGAAAAATGGTGAGATCATTCTAGCGCTTCAGTGGCTATCTTACTGCTGATGCAATTCTCTACCTGTATAAGAACCAAGTACACCCTAGGACGGAGTACTGTAGCCACATCTGGGCTGGAGCTGCTAAAAGTAGCTTATGTTGCCTTGAGTTCAAAATAGACTTTGTAGCCTAGCAGAAGATGTCCTTTTCTTTGTTCTGAAACATTTTCCCACAGAAGAGACGTTGCGAGCCTAACTCTACTCTATCATTATTTCATGGCAAATCTTCACCTGAGCTCTAATCTATGGTCACCCATTGCCAAACTTTCACAAACAAAAAAACATTCGTCTAGCTCAAACCAATGTCAATAATTTCCTCCGCTCTTTATCTGTGCCTAAACCTAAACGTAGATTCCATGAACTGCACGCCTGTAGAACTCTCTCTTCTGCTTTCCAGTTGATTACAATATGGTTGTCTTCAAGTCCAACGTGAACACGTTCTTCGTGAGACATCCCTCTAAGTAATCCAATTTACCAAATTTCCATTACTAACGATTTCTCCGATATTGTCCTATTGACTACTCTACACTCACTAACCATTATCCTCGAGTGGCATTCGGGCCTTGATAAGCTGTAACTTCTTTGTTGCACAGTTGATGAAGTATTGGTAAATTCAGTTGTATGTTACACTCTTCCAGGGATTATGCTTTAATCATCAGAGTAAGCGACACTCAGATTAAAATTGAGAATTAATTAAGGCTTCTACCTAGTTATGTTACCCCCCCCCCCCTTAAATTTAATAAAATGTTCAGTTCAATATTTCGTTCAGCTTCCTGAGTTCGACGGAAAGACTTTAGACTTTGACATGATGCAGCTGAGGAAAGTCGGGGATTACATCGATAGAAACGCTTTTTCTTCATGAGTTGTTGCAAACAAATATATTGAAATTGGCGGAAGCGAATTACTTTTGCCTAGAAAATATAATTTCTTTTGTTATTTAACGATAAAAACAAACGTGGATTCATTAATATCAGCTACTTTATTTCTATTGCAAATACGAAGTAGTGTATTTTATTCTAAGAAATTTCATAAATACCTTTTCGTCATATTATCAATAAAGCGATAGATGAAAATTGGCATGTACCAAACCAGGAGTCAATTTAATCTAGTATATTTAATAAATATTACAACGATTAACAAGTAGTATAACGCTGATTATTTGATGTGGGTATGGAAATATAACAACTTGTCAATCTCAGTTAGCAACTGTGCTCTTCCGGTAGTTAGTAATCGCATATGCATTCGGCATTACTACTGAGTATAGTGCTTATTAACTTACTGAAAGTGGCCGTTGACTATCATATGTTAATTCTTCTAGCGCTCCGTAGATTCGCCATTGATTTGATATCATAAGCTACGCCTCGCCACATGTCCAAAGTTTAGTCGTAACTCTGATAATCGCGGCTTCTGGGAAATCTGAATATAAGTCAGTACCAATTAGTCAGGTTTAAATCCCATGAGCACAACTTGCACAGAGCTTAGTAAGGGAAGAGATGTTATTTCAGATTATTTTTTACTATCTTTTATTCTTGTTTTTATAGAAAGACATTGTGCAGGACACGTGTATGAAGGGAGATAAAAAAAAACACTCATCAGCAATGAGGGGGAAAAAACGTTGCGAGAAAAAAGACAAGCGTTAACAGTTATCTACTTCCTTTCCACAGTAGAAAAAATGTGACACAAGGTCAGAAGATAGGTGAGAGTCAAGCCAGTGCCCTGTACTCTAACCTATTAAAAACCTTCATTGGCAGCTGCCTCAGCATTACACAGTAGGGGCGATTCAGGCAGCAAGTAATAAACTCACTCCCCGAATGACAGGAAACAACGGTCTGAAAGAGTAGGCCTCCTAGAACTACACAATACATCGTCCATTCTTGAATAAACAGAGAGCGTATTTATTTCTCTTCCACCGCCGAAAATGTGATACTATGAAAATAAAGAGAGATTGAAAAGAGGAGAACTCTGACCTTGCAAATGACGTCAGTACAGCGCCGTTGGCATTCCCTGGCAGAACTGACTCAGGCAATTAGCAATAAACTAACCCCTTCTCATAGAGAAGCGGCAAAGCCTGAAATAGTTAACCTTCTAGAACTGCATAGAACAAGCATTGCACCAAAACTAGCAGGTTACAGGTTATTACAGAAATGGTCTTTGATTTTGATGGGCGCGGTAAAAATTAGTCAACAGGAAAAAAGCCATCTAAATATGGACCAGACTCTGTTGGATTTGGAATAGTGAGTAAATCGTCGGTGGATTTACGAATGAAGTGTGTTTAAAGGTAATTGAGCCAAGCATTCATCGCACCTAAGTCTGAAGAAGGCATGGCATAAAACTACCAGTCGGCATGTGGTGTGTAATCCACTGACTATGTTTAAGATAATCAACATTGCGAACTAATTGTTACATACTTTTGTTCCGAATTAGAGTGTATAATTATTGTTTGTATTGCAGGTTCCTAGATTCTAATATCTTAGACTACCTAGTTGAATACACTGCATTAATCTGTGGTGTACTAACTAGAGCAGGAGTTTCCAAACTACACATTCGGCCTTCACAGGTATTTACTCCCGCCCGCAGACCTCTTATGGAAAATGGAAAATATTCTGGAATTGTATATATATATATATATATATATATATATATATATATATATATATATATATACTTGTTTATTGTTATATAAACATGCTCACATCCCGCTGCTACAAATAGCCACTTGTTTCAATCAAACAACAGATATCATCAGGCAGCGACTTGACTATTCAAAAGATCAATGAATAAGATTATTCATTGAACTTTTGAATAGTCAAGTCGCTGCCTGATGATATATGTTGTTTGATTGAAACAAGTGGCTATTTGTAGCAGCGGGATGTGAGCATGTTTATATAACAATAAACAAGTATTATCAGCTCTTTTTATTGAGCACTATCTAACAACCTCGTTGAATTCATTAGTCCATTACTTTTGAATATAAAAACCCCGAGTATATATATATATATATATATATATATATATATATATATATATATATATATATATATATTAGTGTGGAAATAATGTTGAAAAGTGAAGTTTTGCAGAACAGTTTGCATTAAAAAGTAAAGCTAATAAGCAAAACAGTATAAAGCACGTCAGAATCGTTTTTTTCTGGGGGGGCGTAGTTCTAGAAAGTCAGCAATATGCACTTCACGTTCGAAAACTTTGAAGACCCCCGTACCAGAATATAAACACTGTTCCGCTCGTCTGCTTTTCGGCTGAATACAACTTAGTAGCTTTCAAATCAAATGTAAACAAGTTCTTGTTGAGCCGTCCTCATAAATAATCAAATTCTACCCAATGTAAACTATTAACGATTACTACGTTATGTGCCTTTTTTGGGGGGAAAAATTTTAAATTCATTAGCACTTATTCTCGAGTATCCCTCGGGCCTTGATTTGTGGTGACTCCCTAGTAAAAAAAAAAATGTAGCTAAAATAAGGGATGAATAATTAAGAAAATTTCCACCTCATCAACTTTTATGAAGATAGAAATTTACATAACGAGCTACTGCTCAAGAAATGTGGGTATTGTTATGGAAATCCCTCCAGTAAAGGCATGAAAACATCTGCTGTAATGAACTAAAAAAATAAATGTTTCTTTTTTGTTTTGTTTTGTTTTTTTGTTTTGTTTTGTTTTTTGTTTTTTGTTTTGTTGTTGTTCATTATATCACGTCAATGTTAAAAACTAGACAACGATAAGTGCTAGATGGATATACTCCGATTTCGAAAATTGCATTTTTTTTCTCTTGTCAAAAACATCGTCCCTGGAATGTAGGGAATAAAGAACAAAATATAGAAACGTGAGATAGTAAACTAGAGGCTTACTTTTCACTCTCATAAGTTAAATTAAGTTATATTTAATAAACATTATAACGTTAGATACTTATTAACTCACTCTCTCTTCTACCTTTTAATGAGGTACAACGTATCAAGACCAGGAGCCACTGAGGTATACGTGTTAATGGGAAGGAATGATTGCCTATCAAAAGTTTAACAAAAGAATAGACAATGTAGAAAAGAGTAATACAAAATTGATCAATGGTCAGGCAGCAACCAATAAAGTTACATCACGAAAGACAGGAGGCAACTGCTTGGAGGAATGGACCTCCTAGAACTGCACGGGTCATCAGTCATTCTTAAGGCCAAAAATATAGAACTGAGTTTATTACTTACTAGCAGGCCGCCCGGCTTTGCCCGGCCGTTAAGTACGTATAAATATAATATTTTGATTAATACAGAATTCTTATTTAACACAGGCCAGAAATACCGTAGCTATTAAGCGTAATGTCAACTTCCTTTAAAAAAGAATTTTAAAAAACGAAAAGAAACTGGGGCGTGTGCATGTGAGTATTATGCTTTTTTTTAAACAGTTCACTTCTTTTAAGTAAAAAAAAAAAAAACAATACTCGAGTTGTGATTAAAACGAAAACCTAAAGACAGTGAGTCACGTACGTAACCCATTAGGCCAGTTTCCCACGATCTTTAAACAGTGTTTTCAAGCCTACTTATTCTTTACATAAGTAGCCTGTCATATGAACGATTTACGCCTGCACATTCTTGGTACAGTTGAAAAACAGATAAAAATTCGATGACCTCCAAGTATGATTTTTTTTTTTTTTTGCAATTTTCACTCCTTAACAACCCGTTCTCCGGATGACAACCGATTAAACCGATTAAAAAGTTTTTCACATGGCTGCATACCCTATATACCATATTTAAAGTCTGTAGATCAAAAATTTGTTGAGTACATAGGTTAGGAAGTTTCCTTATACGTACACATTCTCACTTTTATAGATATATTGATTTTTTTTGTTGGTATAATGTTCCGCTACATGAACTCCATATAACGATATTATTTGCTGTTTTCTTGAAAAGACATAATAAAGCAATCTCTACGATTGCTACTGCCACCAGTGAAGAGAACCCCCAACATCCAATGACCTTACTATTTGCTTTGTAAACATAGAGCGGATGACTATATGCAAATATCGAACCATAAGCGAAATGACGTCACGATAAGGAAAAATAAGACTATAAAAAGAAGAGAACACGTTCGAGAGGACGATCACGTTAGTGATGTGAATGACGTTTGAAAGCACGTAGACTACGAGAAGTCACGCGTGGCGGATGAAAGAGGACATAAATATCGTTATACAAAAAAAAGATTTTTGTCTATTCTTTGTCTATGTTTGCGACTGAGGCTACAACGTGTTGGGTAACGTAACAACTTGACAACGATTGATTCACCGTTTTTTTTTTTCGTTTTTATTTTTTCGTTTTTTACCAACGAATCATCACTTAATCAGGTGAACAGCCACTGTGGGAGAAAATTTAATTGGATAGAATGGTTGCTGAACAAATAGTGAAAAATAAAGCAGTCCAACAGTAATAAGAGGGATGTTTCAAACGTAATGCCTCCTATTTTATTCAGCCTAAATGGATCAGATGAGACTGCAACTACATTGTTATGTTGACTGAACTCATTTAAGTTTCATCTCGTTGATGCAGATATTGATGGCGTGAGACTCTAAGACAGCAACTCCTGTCATGGACATGTGCCAGAAGCAGAGATCCGTCATTTTCTTTTCTACCATACAGAAAAATTAAACCGATCAACATTCACCAACGCCTGTTAAATGTTTATGAAACCGATGCGGTTGATGGATTCGTCGATTTCATAGTGGCGACAGAGATGGGAATGACAAAGTGCGCTAAAGACATTTACGACTGAGGCATGAAAAGAGGCTGGCAAAAGTTCATTGAGAATGCTGCTGACTATGTAGACAAATAATTCTGGAGCACAAAAGCACACTCCTTTTCATGATACCACTCTTATTTTCGTAACTTTTCAATATTTTAGTTTTTTTATAGCTTAAAAATGGTAGGTTTTACTTTTGGAATAAGGAAGGATGGGAAGCCCTTGCTCAGTAAATATGTCTAAAAAATTACACATGAAGGAAGAATGGAAATTATTTTTTCTGCTGTGGTAGTAAGACGAGTTACTGCTGTGAATATTTTGCAAGTAAAAGCTGGAGATTGGCGTTCAGCCGCGTACCTTCTATGAAAATAGATGGAATAGAAAGATGCGTTGCTCGTCTTCTGTCTTCGAAAGGGGCTCAAGGCTATAGTAAGATAAGATTCCGAAGTTGATTATCTATTCTTTTAAAGAAAATATTATGGTCCGTCCATTCAGCTTAAAACTGTGGGGTTCAGCTCATCGAATCTTATATTAGATTCCTTATTGAGTACTGCTGTCAATTTAGTCTGGTTAATCCCTGTCCTCTTTGAAGGTTTCTATGCAGTGTCTGTAATCCGATTGGTCCCGGTGTGTCTTCTTCTCTGCATTCTCTCTCTCGTAGATGTGATGTTGCTAGTCTCGGTCTTTTCGATAAGTATTATTATTGCATGTGGTCTTCGTAAGTGTCTGATCTATTTCTTGATTTTTTCTATTCCAACTTGTTTGGCTGTTTTCTCTAGTGATATCCATCAATTAGCTGTTTAGGATATTGTAGTTAAGCTTCATATTCTATCAGCTTTTTTTTCCAAGAACCGCAGAATTGTGGAAAGCTCGTGTTAACGGTTTTCCTCCTACCTATATAGCCTTGGTCTGTTCAGCATCAGACCAATAGGCACTTTGAGTCTTTTTGGTAACCATCTTATGTCCTTGTAAGCTTCTGAAATCAAATGGCCTCACGCCTTGCCTGGGGCGATGAATATAAAAATGTCACCCTGACAAAATACAATTTCACCAATAATTAAAGTTAGAAAAAATAGGTTCATAATTTTTTTACTAATTTTGCACGAGTTATTCAATAAACTTTATAACAATAGAACACATGCTTCTGGAACGATTAGAGCACCTGCATCTATGACGATCATAATTATATAGCGATCACGATCAGAATAATGATGATAATCATTATCATGATAACAATCGTTTTTTTTTTTATATGGTGTTTGCTTTCTTAATTGATTTTAGTGCAATAATGATAATGATGAAGAGGACGACGACGACGACAACGATGATGATGATGATGATGATGATGATGATGATGATGATGATGATGATGATGATGATGATGATGATGCCGCCGACACAGCTGCTCCGTTTGCTGTTTCGCCTTTCTCTTCTTCCTCTCTAATAATATCGATCTTAATGGTATTCTTGGTAACGTTCTTTTTTTTAACGCTCGCTTGATCTCTCTTTCTCTCTCCTCTCTTTACATACTCAGTTTCTACCCACCCTCTCTGCCTCTCTCTTTCTCTCTCTCTCTCTCTCTGTCCCCATTTTCTTTCTCTCTTTCTATTTTCTTTCTTTGTTTCTTTCTTCGTTTCTTTCTTTCTAACATCCCCGCTTTATCTTTACTCACTGTGTCTCTTGTTCACTTTACCACTCTTTCTTTCTAGCTGTCTGCCTCTCTCGTACATCCCTTTCTCTCATTCGCTTTTGCTTCCGTTCTCTTTCTAACTCTCTCTCTCTCTCTCTCACACACACACACACACACACACACACATTCTCTCGCTTAGGCAGTTTACCTCTCAATTTTTAGCTTTATCTCTGTGTGTATCGCTTCTTCTCTTTTTCTCCTCTTTTTTTCTCTGTGGTGCAGTTTCTTTGTCTTTCTATCTCACTTATTTTCTTATTTTTTTCTTTCTACTACTATCTCTCTCTTTTCTTATGTGCATCCTATCTCTATTTCTCTCTCTCTCTCTATTTCTCTCTCTTTCTCTTTCTCTCTCTCATTGACTTTAATTTCACTTTCTCTTAATCCCCTCTCTCACCCCCCCGCTTTCTTTCTCTCTGTCTCTCTCCCCGTCTCTCTCGACTTATATTGACTAGGTTTGTTTCTTACTCGCTTTCCTACTCGATCATTTTCGCTTTCTCTATTTCTTTAGTTCTCGCTTACTTTCTCTCATTTGCTTACTTACTCTTTCTTTCTCCCTCTGAAGCCTCCCGCAAGCCTCCCGCAAGCCTCATCCTTTTTCTGTTATTCTCTTTTGCCTTCTTATCTGTCTTATGCTCTCTTTCTTTCTTTTCTCTCTCTCCCTCTCTCTCTCTCTCCATTTATCTCCTGTCTTTATCTTTTTCTTTCTCTCTCCCGTACGTTCTATTTTTCTCTCTCCCATGCATCCCATCTCTTTTCTTCTCCGGCCCTGTCGGTGGGGCATTAGAATACGCCGACTGCCCCCCTGCAGAATGTAAAAGTCCCTCAATGGGGGTCCTGGATATGACCTTAAACTATATCCAGTGGTGAGGCCCCAGCTTATGGGCTTTGGGGAGTGTGGAGCCATCCTTTAATTACCATTGCTCCCAGGTACACTCTGACCCGGAGTGGTAGTACCTGTTAGGGTCCCAACTATGGGTTGAATAGAAACTGACGTGAAAACAACAAATATATTCTATTAAAAAAAATGTTCTTCAAAATCTTTGGATTCGGCATTAAATAACCCGAAAAGGGTTGATATGCCGTAAAACAAAAACAACTAACTAACTTTTCTTCTCATCTCCTTTCGCTTCCATTCTCTCTTATTTTCTCCCTCTTTTTCTCTCTACTGTGCGCTCCGTGTATTTTTATGGTGCTCTCTTTCGTTTTATTTGCCTCTCCCTTTTGCTACGAGATGAGAGGATGACAAAGAACAGCATCGGCTCTGATCTCACCAAGAATGACACCCGTGGCAATGAACGGAAACGAGAAGATGGATTACAATTTCTTGCTCAATATTTTTGCATTACTCTTGCATATCAAAGGAAAAAAAAACGACCAACCCCTTACATTCCTCACACATCATCTTTGCTAAAAAAAAAACTCTGTTTTATAATGGATCAATTTCTATCAGCTTTTTTTAAAATAATTCTTCACATCGTTTTCATTTTTGTATTCTTCATATTTTTAATTCACAATCTCAAGTATCAGCCATTTTTTACGAACAGTTTCCTTGATTTTTATTAAAAAAAAACATTTTTCTTATTAATTTTCATCCGTCCTTAATTTATGTGCCTTTTTTGTGTAGACGTTTTAATCCGTTTTTAATTGATGGGGCCTTTTTATTGTCTCTTTTAATCTATCTTTAATTCATGTGCCCTTTTTGCTGTCGTTTTAATCTATTCTCAATTTATGTGCCACTTTTATTGTCTTTTTTAACCATCCATAATTTGTGTGTCCTTTTTGTTATCTTTTTTAATCTGTTCTCAATTTATGTGTCACTTTTATTGTCTTTTTATCCATCCTTAATTTGTGTGCCTTTTCGTTTTCTTTTTAATCCGTTCTTAATTTATGTGCCCTTCTTATTGTCTGTTCTCATCCATTTTTAATTTGTGTGCATTTTTATTATTTTTATACATTTTTAATTTATGTGACCTTTTTGTTGTCTTTTTTATCCGTTCTTAATAATTGTGCGATTTTATTGTCTTTTGTAGCCATCTTTTATTCATGTGTCATTTTTATCACCATTTTAATCTGTTTTTAATACATTGGCTTTTTAGTCCCTTCTTAATTTTAAGCCTTTTAATTGTCTTTCCTTATCTGTCCTTAATTTATGTGCCCTTTTTAATTTATTTTTATCCGTCCTAAATTTGCGTGTGCTTTTTAATGTATTTTATCTGTTCTTTAATTATGTGCCCTTTTGATTTTCTTTTCTCATCCGTCCTTAATTATCTACCCGTTTTATTTTATTTTTATTCGTCTTTAATTTTATGTGCCTTTTTTATATTTTTAATCATTTCTTAATTTGTATCCGTTTTATTGCCTTTTCAACTCCTTCTTAATATATTGACTCTTTTTATTGTCTTTCTTTTACGTCCTTAATTATGTAATTTTCATTGCCTTTTTATCCCTCCTTAATTTATGTGCTTTTTTTCTTCCTTTTTTTTCTGTTTTAAATGTGTGTACATTTTCATTGTATTTTATTCGGTCTTAATTTGTGTACCTGTTTGATTCCATTTTCTTATCCCTCCTTAAGTGTGTGCCTTTTTTAATGTCTTTTTATTCGTCCTTAATTTATGTGTAAATTAAAATCTTTTTTTTATTTTTTTCTTAATTTGTGTGCCATTTTTATTCTCCTTTTTTCACTTAAATTTGTGCGCACTTTTTTATTTTATTTATCCGTTCTTGATGCATGTGGTTTTTATTATTATTTTCATCCGTTATTATAAGAAATCGATTTCTTTTTTTATTCTGTGTTTTCTCTTATTTTTTTGCTTATTCATATTCCCCATTATTTTGCTTGTCTCTTTTTTCTTTTTCATTGTTTCTTTGTTTCTCTTTTTTCTTTTTCGTTGTTTCTTTGTTTTTCTTTCTTCTTGTTTTGCTTTTTATTCCCTGCTTTTGAACCATATTACATGAATCGAGCATCAGTATTTTTGTGGCATAAGAGATTCAAGAAAGGCAAGGACTCTGTGAGGGATAATGAGAGGATAAAGAGAAGTGAGGAAGACTGAACATTTAAGTTAAATGGCTAAATAAGGAATTTCATGGATAATGGCTGCTGGGACAAAAGAGCGCAGTTTGATATCAGTGTGGGAACTGCACACGAATTATTCGGGAGGAACTGAAGATGCAGAATATTTGTGCGAACTCCATCATTGTCACAGACTATTTGGACAAGATGGGCATCAAAGCAGTTCCTTGCCTTGGACAATAGCACAGGCCTAGCTCCCTGTGACTTTTGGTAATTTCTTAAACTCAAGAAAAACCTTAGAGGTTGTCGCGATGAGACAACTGATGAGATGTAAGAAGATGTGACGAGAGTCATTGACACTCTCACACACAAAGAATTCGATAGGGCCTTCTAGAAGTTGTTGGAACGGTATGACATGTGCATTGCAGTCGTAAGAGATTACTTCAAAGGAGCCTAAAGTTTCATGTGTGTACTCTCAATAAAAGTACCCTTACGAAAAAAGCATGGACACATTGAACGCATCTCGTATATTTATATTCAAACAAAAATTACTAAGGGTTCTTATTTCTACTAAGTTTATTCTATGTTTCAAGAAGTCATTGTGTAATTTTATTAACATTGGAATATCCTAGCAAACTTACCTGGAGAAATAGAAACGTGGTTTTCTCATAAATGTAACGCCAGGAAATATGAATAATTACAATTAGTGATCACCCATTTTTAAAAGTGGATGTCCACCGTTCCAGAAGAAGCACAGCAGATATAACCCCATGAGAGCTCTTCATTTATCCGATATGGTGCCATAATCAGGAGAAGTTTTCCAAAGTTCTGCATTAATTATCAATGAAGTTTGCCGATTTCCCCAGCGAACATCTATAAGACATTTAAACTTATGGGAATCGTGGATTTTACAATGGCCAGGTTCGAGGTTCCCTTAATGGAACTGACATGGGAAATCTAAGGAAACTAGAATCTCATTTTGGTAAGTCGATAAAGCGTCTGCGTATCCATTATCTTTACCTGTTTTGATGCCACGTGTATTCTTTTGTTTCTGCGCGTTTATTTCGCTTTTTGTCTTTTACGCAGATGACTGATGTATTGGAATATCACTATTAATCACGTCTATTATAATTTCATGAACTGGTATACTTTATTTTATCAAAGTCAGAAGACATCAATAAATTTATACGATCGCGTGTGTGTTATTTTGTGTGTCACATTACATCTTTTTTCTTCCCAGTGTTTAATTGTTATGATCTTCCATTTCTTGCAATAAATAATTTTACTAAGAATTTTTCAGCTTTGTTTTCGGTTTCGATTATAGCTGATGACACTCACGTCTTTTTTGTTGTTGTTGTTGTTTTTATACATAATTTTACCAAGAATTTTTCAAAAGTCTTGGTTTCGGTTTCTATTATAGCTGAAGAAACTTAAGTTATATATAAACTAGTGTAAGCACCGGCGTTGCCATATTGCATTTGGTGGGTTTTAATATTGCGTCTTCATACATAAGTATTAAAAGAAACATGAATTCATAATAGCTTTTTTTTTCATATCCCTGATCAGGTAGGAGGGTTCGATAATAAGAGGGAAAGTCAATATATATATATATATATATATATATATATATATATATATATATATATTATGGAAAAGTCCCCCCATTGAATTTCCATAAGCTCACTAGTTGCAATTATTATTTTATATCATAGGGCATATCTGAAAACTGTGAAATTCCCTTTTGTTTTAAATATTAAATCTATAATACAAACCTCAATCGTTGGTTTGTGTGAACGTGTGTATGTATGTTTGTATGTCTGCCAAAACTTTTGACATTCGCGACGGATCCTGACAAGATCGTTATCGGTTTTAAGCTCCACTTCCTGTACGACAAATATCGAAAAATTGGACAAAAACATCAATTCCTTCATCTTCAACTGGGCAGTTTTCTACAAACATTGGTCGGATTTTGCGTCGACATTTCCGCAAAGTCAATGTCTCGGTTGTAACGACTACGCTTAATATCAACGCTCAGAACTTCCGGTCGCGCAATAAACAGATCGGCTAAGTCGTCACATTTTTTAAGCTCCTTTTCTTCCTTCGTCTTACGGATTCGAGTCTGCCTGCCTACTACCACTTTTTGAACACCTCCTCTCACCTAAACTGCTACTGTTGTTTTATTTCCACCGCTACTACAACGTTTTGTACACGGTTCCTTACTGCACCACCTACACACACTGTGGTATATTGATTTATATTTGAGGAGATAATATATTAAAACGTGTCATGTGTTATCTAGTGGATGTGAGATATTGTTCTTTTAACAGACAGATAATAAACGTATAAATCGTATGTATGTTGTTAAGCCAGGAGGACATGATATTGACGTGTAAACTGAGTCATGATGTATCAGACTTATCACACGGGATATTTTTACAGTTTATATGTAAGAATAATAATAATAATAATAATAATAATAATAATAATAATATATATATATATATATATATATATATATATATATATATATATAGGCCTGCAGTACTCCCGTCTTTATTGTATGCAAAGAATATGATCTTTCAACCGTAACACCGGTCACCTTAATCAAGCTACATACAGACGGCGAAAATATCATTTTTCATAATCGAAAAACCTATTTAAAAAATCCCTCTTGCAGGGTCTTGTGAATCTCTTCAAAAAAAAAAAAATAGTTAACCGCTTACGTAAATTTGATCCTGTCCCTTCTTTAAAATTCTAATTTGACTAGGCCGACCATTTTATCTTAATCTAATCTTCTGATATCTTTCTTCCTTTTTTTTAAATTAATATTTTGCAGACTCCTGGAAAACAAAAATTATACATTATATAATACAATATAAAATCATCAATACACATTTTTCTAACATTCAACATTAACTTCTAAGTAATTACATTAAAAAACAACCTTCTTCAGTCATTAAAAAATGTTAAAAATGCCGTTATAACTGGAAAAACAATGTTTTCAATTTACAGAAACTGTCCATTGCTTCTGACCTGAAAAAGAGCATTAATTCTTTTTCTTTATTCTTTCCTTTTTTAACCAGTTCAAAACAACCAATTGCCATTTCCTCTATAAACTTCTGCAACGGTGTAAATTTTTCAATCATAATTGACACAATTCAAAACAATTTCAATTGTGCGTGCTCCCGTTACATTTTCTTATTGTCTCTCCCTTTTTCTCTCTTTCTCTCTCTCTCTCTCTCTCTCATCGGTCCATTGTTTTAAACAGAACCACGTAATTCTTTTTTTGTCATTCTAATTTTAACATTAAGTGATATTTTTCTTCTGTTCATAACGAGCTTATTTCTGATATGATACACATTTTTCTTAACTATTTTCTATATATAAAGTTTTACATTTGTGTGTCTGTATTTATTTCTTTTCTTTCTTCATAAAAAGGTTGTGCGTGTGTACGTGTGTATTGCATTTTTTCTACTGTTCTTTCTTTTTCTTTTTTTCTCCAAACATTTTATTGTGTTTTATGTGTTTTTCTTGTCTTTTTTTTTTGAGAGGGGGGCACGAAATCTCCATTCCATTTTCAGGACCTGCTTCCACGTTGTATTTTTCACAACCCAGGTTCGATATCGCATCGTCGATGCGAACTGGTCAACGGACACCAAAATCAATATATGATGTATATTGATTTATATTTGAGGATATGATATATTAAAACGTGTCATGTGTTATCTAGTGGATGTGAGATATTGTTCTTTTAACAGACAGATAATAAACGTATAAATCATATGTATGTTGTTTAGCCAGGAGGACATGGTATTGACGTGTAAACTGAGTCATGTTATATCATACTTATCACACGGGATATTTTTACAGTTCTTATGTAAGAAGAATAATATATGCCTCATACCTTTTTTCTTGAAGAATTCTTCTGTATGTTCCCGCTGCTCCGTGACGAACCATGAAGCGATCACTACCATCCAATTGAGACATCTGTTCTTATTTTTGAAACCATAAAACAACTCTTTATATTTTTATAATATAAATTTATTACAGTTACTCAAATGGTTTTCACAGGATCTGCAGTTCATCTACATGTTCTATTCTTACAACTCGCTCCCTAGCTGTCTGCCCACCCCTGTCTAGATGTCTGTCCGCACTGGTGGTCAATTCTCAACTCTCTGAATCTCTCCAAAACTAACTACATCACGTGTTCTCTTACGTCAACTAATTACGTGTCTCAGACTAACATAATGTCCACAACTAGTTAGTTGTTTATTCAAAACCCCAAAATAATGTTTATATCTATTTTCTATTTTCACATTCCTTTTGCGATTCACATGTCAATCATTTCTTCCCCAATTAATTGTTTATTCTCCTAATCATAATAACTGATCCAGCGACCATTCGTCGCTCAAATCAATTAATAATATTACAATAACAATAATAATAATGTTTTGGCCCTTGACCCCGCTTGCCACAGTTAACAGGTACTACGCTATGATCACAGCCTAAAGGGTCATAACATTACAACACCCGGGCAACGTCGGGCAACGTCGGGCACCCCGATAATGTACAATATATATAAAATTACATAAGTAATCTATTCTGTTAATGAAATAAGTAAAATTTTGCTTCCAGCTGTCCATATCTAAAGACTGGTGAATGTACCTTTAGCATTAATTTTGAAGAGCTTCTACATAAACACATTTTGGGGGCGACCTCTAACAGGTGTGTAATGTAGATGTCTTAATGACTTCCAATGCGTAAGAAACACACATCTTGCCATGAGAAAAACAAAGTGTCTGAAGTCTAACAACTTTCTTTGTCCTTGAGATTTATTTATAGACATGTCAAAACTAATTGTCATTCGGAATTGTAAACGCTTGAACTGAAATAGCATGTCAAAAAGAAATTTAAATTTCCAGTTATTATTATGAGTTAAAGAACATTAGTTTGCTCAAGTTTTATTGCTACCCGTGTGTCATTACACAGTTTATGAGGATCAAGATTTCTTAATAATATCACTGGAACATTCCTTCAATATCAGGTTATGATGTCGTATTCCTGGCGATTGTAGTGAATCATACAGAAAATTCTACTAGCTGATCTTCATCAATAACTTAATCAATGGATTAATAACTCTTCCAAAAGATTATAATTGATTATATCAACAGCATCATTTTAAGGGGCCCAGATTGCTATTTCACGAAGTCATCCAAGATTGCAGAAATTTGGAGCAATATCTGAGAAAACCTTAGCCATCAATGTAATTTACCGTCTGGCCACATGGTAATTTGTGCAATTAAAGATCTCTATTGTAATTGTACCAACAGACTGATCATCAAATAAATGTGTCCTCATAATAATATTCTCCAAATTGAAAAACAAAAACGGGCTTTCCAAGCAGTATTGCAGAAGTGTCGAATTTTCATATCACATTTTAAATGGAAAGAAATAATTTGGGATCGAATCAAACTTCGCTTTTCCAAGAACAGCAGCATTTTGTTTGAAAGATATTTATTATTATTATTGTAAGAGTAACATAGTAATATCATAATTAAATATTAATTATGTAAAGTTCTGGTGAAGGATGATTTCGGAAAAAAATGTAAAAAGAATAGAATTATACTTACAATATTGTAATGAATTGGCAACTGCTGCTTCGCACTTCTATAGGCTTGGGGGAGATGAACATAAACTTTATCAAATTTATTGCTTTTGAGCAAATTCAAATTTTATTGAATTTCGTTTTTAAAAAATAGGCAATGGAACTTCTAGTTATGTTTGAATTAATGCTTTCGTGTCAACCATTCATTGGTTGATTTCAGTCTCGTTGCGGTTTTTGGATTGAATTTATCGAGTTTTAAAGGTTTGGGGGGTATGCTGATAACAAATATCACGGTTTAATGTTGGGCTTATAACTAATTTACCAGATACGAAAACATATGATATCCGATGTTAAAGCTAATGTAATCCCTGGCAACCATTTTGTTTCCACAATAGAGTAGTTAGTAATGCGCATGCGTGCAACTGAAACAGACAACAAAGCAAATATTTTTCATACCCACCAATTGGGAAAATAGGGTGTTTATTCTGAAAGCTGCTCTTAAGATGGAGTGGTTGGGGGTGTTTATTCCGAAAGCCGTTCTTGAGATGGGAGTGTTGGGGTGTTTATTCCAAAAGCTGTTCTTAACAGGTTGGGAGTTTTTATTCCGGAAGCCGTAACGCAGGAGCATAACTAATTCCTGAATTGTGAAAAAATAGCTGCGAAGGAATGCATTAGCTCTTACGTTGGATAACAAATGTTTTCATATCTGGTAAACTACTAATCAGCCTCAAATTTAACCGTAATATTCGTTGTCAGCATACCTGAGAACATATAAAAGCCGACATGTCAAAAATAAATACCGAAAAATTTGTATTTTAGTGAGAGAGATCATTTATTTTAAAAGTCTAATTGAAATTTATATTTATTTTCTCAAAATTTAATGATTATTTATATTTTATTAGTTACGAACATTTCTATTTTGTATTAAAATAAACCTCTATTTTGTGTTTTCATAATTTTCTTTAAAATATTTGAATTCAGTAAATGTGTAGGGAAAAATTATTATAAAACGCGTTCGAAAAATTTAGTACTTTTGTTTGAAATTAATATTTGTTTATGTAATCGATGAATGAATAAAAAGAAAATATTTCTTTACAAAATAAAAAGAAAAAATGAGAAATTATTTATAGAAAAAATGAGAAATTATTTATAGAAAAAAATGTGAAATTATTTTTAAAAAAAATAATATATTTATAGAAAAAATGAGAAATTATTTATAGAAAAAATGAGAAATTATTTACAAAAAAAAAGAAATTATTTATAGAAAAAATGAGAAATTATTTATAGAAAAAATGAGAAATTATTTGAAGTAAAGGAAAAGATATTTAGAGAAAAGTAAGTTATTTAAAAGGAATAAAAGTAATAATTTATTTTTTTAAAGTAACATTATTAAAGTTAGGCTAGACTATAAATATTCCCAACTTCAGAATCTCAAGCAATATTTACGTATTACTTGAGGAAAAAAAAACGTAGGAACCTGACATTAGCCCAAGTAAACTTTTCTTTCAAAACTGTACTTAGAATTTGTCCCCTGTCCCGTTTCTTTAAGGAAAGGATAATTTTTTCATTGCATTCTGTTTTTGTTTGCGAGGGATTCCCGGCAAAAAAAAATAATAATAATTCTCAAAAAATATTTAATGTCTTAAAAGACAGTAAAAACGCTGTAAGAAATTAAAAAAAAGAAAAGTTTTATTTTCCAAGCCTGCAATAATTATTTTTGTTCCGTTTGCCGTAAAATATGTTAAATATTTATACACGGACATACATCTACTGGTTTAATTATATAGAAGTGGATATTTTGATAATCACATGCAAAAATACCGTATCCTTTAACCGCAATGAAATACCGTTTAACCCATCTAGTAACTACTTTATAAAAATGTTTTTGATTAATTTTAATTTAAGAATTTAATTTTGTTTTCTTGTTTTTTTTTTTTACACTTTAATGATGCGTGTTATTTATAAGGATATTACGTGGAAAGAAATAATAGTTTGTGGTAATTTTTTAATTTATACTTGTACATTATACGTTCCTGTTCGTATTATTTGGATTCTTCGGACTTTTGCTCCCATCCTGAGTGTGATTTTCATAACGTTTCGGTCGATATAACCTCCGACCTTCTTCAGCTGTATCTTGTCGAACTCGGCAATGTTTCTGTCGAACTCGGGGAATTTGGACGGAGTATCGAACGGAACCCTTTATTCCGTCAGCCATGATTGGATAGAGGTCCTAAGTACATCGCTATTGTATTTTTCGGTCGCCCACACTGAGGATTAAGATTCCTGGCATAATTTTTGAATTATGGCCGGTTTCTACAATATCAGAATACCTTCTACTTTTTGGTGTAGTAAAATAAAGATATCTCTGTTCATCGTCTTCTAACCTTGACTGCTATATTACAATTTTTCCTTCTAATTTTTAAATATCTATACATTTCTATTTAAAATTTAAATGATACAAATTAAAACGAAATCTATAGATACCCAATGTGAACATATACATCACAAAACAAATTGGATAATAAAAAAAGATAAAAAAACAATTAATAATACCATTGAATATCCTGTAACATATTACTCGTAAAACATTACGCTTATCCTTAATATAGGATTTATTAAATCGAATTTAATCATGAGCTTTACTACATTAATGGTGATTAATAATAAAATTGTTTTAATTGCTCTAGTTAGAAACTATATTTTAAGCTTATTTATTTTAAAAAATTTTAATTTGATTTATATTTAATTTTATTCATTTTTAATCGTGAAATCATATCAGTTGTGTTGAAGAACGGAAGTAAGATATATTTTTTAAGATATGACAGAAAGTGCTACTTTAAACAATAAATGTTATTTCTTCATTTGATTTTCTGAGATAAAAATGGATGCCTTATCCTTCTATGAATCCAACATGTAATTCACTTTTAGAAAAATCACATGAGAATGAAGAGTTACGATATTTGGTGTATTTTAACTAGTATGTGACTAAACCCTCCGCCCAGCAATATATTTCGACCTTGCAACGCCGGGTATATACAACTAGTATATATATATATATATATATATATATATATATATATATATATATATACGAGCAAACAGTTAATAAGACGTGTTAAAAACACTTTGAAATGAGTTAAAAACATATTTAATCTGAAAAGGAAACACTAGATAAGAAGTGGGTAGTCCTTAATCCGCGGAGTTTCGACGAAATACTTTCCTTCTCATTAGAGGGTAGGAATTAGCAAAATGCGGGATCGGATTTTGCATGCAAAAGTATTTGATGAAACAACGAGTAAGTCAAAGATCTTACTTGAAAAAAAAAGTGAAGCAGAAGGATATGGTGAAGAAAAAGGTGATTACACATGAATGGATAGTCTGGTGAAAGATAAATAATCCAGTGACGGTAAAATCCAAGTATATAACTTCAAGAAAGTTAATTGAATTACCATTTGCACAAGTAAAATCCAAAAATCCCGTAATTGGAAGAAGAGGGTCCATAATAATCCAAAGGCAGAAATCCATGGAAAATTTCACAAAAATGTGTACTAGGAAAAAAGAAAAAAATTCCAATAATATTAATAAAAGAAAATGCTTTTCATTCTACTGCCGAGATATAAATATATTATATTATATATATATATATAATTTTCTTATATATATATATATATATAATTTTCTTATATATATATATATATATATATATATATATATAATTTTCTTATATATATATATATATATATATATATATATGTATATATATAATCTCTGGAAATTTGATTTATTCAATAATATTTCAACTTTTTTTATATATACTAATCTTTTATTTATGAAGCTCAATGTAAATACAGATCATATAACGAAACAAATGACAAAAGACTATAGTCAAAATTTCCTGATGTTTATTATCTTACAATTTATTCCTTTGCAGCTGTTCCTTGGCGCAAAATCATTCATTTAATTATTATATCAATCAATGAGTCTATTTAGCCCTTAACTCCTCAGCAGAAATAGCAACCATCAGTCCATTAGAAGAAAATAAAATGATTTTGGGCATGATAACAAAATCCGAAAATTGGAAGAGAAGTTGAAATTACGTTTTATCTTTTATTACGCCATTTGTCATTGATTGATTGATATAATAATTAAGTGGACGATTTTGTGCCACGAAACAGTTGCTCTAAAGAATTGTGAATGTAAACGTAATTAAAGAAATAAATTGTAAGATGGTCAACATCATGAAATTTTTAATATAGACTTTGTCATGTGTTATATATATATATGTATATATATATATATATATATATATATATATAATCTATTAAATACACACATTTTAAACCAGACAAATTCCATTTCAGGCTGCTTACCTTACCATAAGCTGACAGAAGATGTCGAAGAGCTTAGCCAATTAGAAGGCTTCTGAAGGACCCGATAACTTTACTTATACTAAAAAAAAAAATACAGGTTGGATCGATAAATTTGTCACCGCAAAGAAAACAACACTACAGATTAATTTTAAAACTTTTATTAAGAAATTCAATCCAGGTAACTTGATTATGCAGTAGAGCTGATATATATTTAATGTATCCGCCTTCAGCCTCAATTACCGCCTCGATACGGGTCTGGAATTGGAAGCATGCTTTTCTGGAGCTTGGCAAGTAACTGGCGGATGACGGAGATCAATCTGGCTTTGGTGTTGTGGGAGGTCATGTTGGTGATGTTCTTGACGTATGACCAAACAAAGTAGTCCAGCAGGTTCAGGTCGGGGGAGGAGGGTGTCAGTCAGAGAAGAGTACAAATTAGTAACACTTGTTCTAAAGTCAAGCTTGGGTCTCTTTAGACTTGTGGGTCGGTGCTAAATCCTGCTGCCACACCCAAGGTTTTCTAGTGGCCACCCGATTGTATCAAGGGAACACCACACTTCTCAGCACATCCAGGTACATTTTCAAGTCGACTTCGAAGATGTGAGGTAGCATGAAACTACACCAAAGACCATAACCGTGACCGGAAACTTCATTGAGTAATGCCCTCAAGCGTTAATTCATCTGGATTTGTATTTTGAGTGTGCCGGCAATGGTTTTGTTATTAAAATTTGGCTTAATAGAGGGCATATTGTACAAGGGCGTGCATCTTATCTCGCTTGTTGAGTATTTTGTCACTTTTAGACATGATAGAAGGCTCCTATCGCTCTTGGGATTAGTATAACTTGCCAACTAGTAAATGGACTGCAACAAAAAAAAAGGAAAACCGATTTTCATTAAACGGTAATGGAATCATGTAGTATTTTCTAGGACGACAATTTTATTGTTCATCTATGTACGGTAAATAAAATAAAATACAAAAAAAAAACGAAAAGAAAAATCTGTAAAAATCCTCATACAATAACTTATATCCTTTTCAATCGTTAGTTAATTCATAAGAAATCATTAATCAAAAAAAAAACATGTTAACTTTTAACTTTCCCGTTAAAAATTTCATTTATTTTCTTCGCCAACAAAATAGATAAAATGTCATATTATATAAAGATAAGGCTAATGTTAATCTGATATTATTTTTTATTCTTTTGGACAAAAAAAAAATCTTCGTTTTTATTTTGACGCCGGTTCGGTCTGATTCGACTTTTTCCTGCTGTGTACTTATTTTCGAGTGGACAAACGTCATTTTTTTTGTTCAAAAAGCTGTACCAGTATTCTTTTGTCGTTTATTCGTTCTCCGTCATCTAGGGACCTCCACTCTCTAGCAATGCAGCACAGATGTGTTCAGTTTTTGTACAACCGTAGTCGCTTCAAAAGTTAGATTTTTTTTTTTTTTTTTTTTTTTGCAGAGAAGGTTGCGTTAAATAGTTTTGTCCTCCCACGTTCAGCACCTGATATTCCCAAATGATATCTATCTAGAACTGACCAGGCTCAACGTCATTTAACTTCTCTGATCTAACGCGAACCATATGTGCTAACGTGATTATAGTCGCACTAGATAAATACAACTTGATAAATAAGTAAAGAGCCCTATTGCTCTTAAATATTCATTACTTAAAGCACCACGTGTGGATATTGTGAAATATGCTTAGCATAACATTATATAAGTTTTGACTGATTTAATCTTTGTATTATTATAGAATTGGATTATGTAAACAGCGTTTCATTTTTTTTTCGTTTGGTATTTATGCAATAGGTATTACAGATTTCAGAAGAAAATAATTTATTTTTTGTTGGGATTCGTGACAAGCAATAAGAAATAGTTAGAAATGTCATTTAGTTCGACGTATACAAAGTAAAAAAGCAACAATTTAGTTTTATTTAACGTGGCATCTATAACAAGGTTAATGGTTAAATGACACATAACTATAAAAAGCAACGTCACGTATAACGATTACATATTTCGATACGAGCCCCACCCTCCACGTGAAGAGCATAGAGAAAATAAGTAATAAAATACACTGTCTATACATTCTCAGAAGACAATAATCACAGGGATTACCTCCTCCTTTTTGACATTGCTGCGTTTATTTAATGTTGGATGAGTATTCTAATTCGTGAAGGATTGCTAATAGTACTTCAAAGGTTATTTTTCCCGCCAAAAGTGCATTGTTTTGGGTGCTGTGTACTCAGCATTATGACCGACTCTTTTTGTCTTACTTTATCTTCATGGAAATGTAAATAAAAAGGGCAGAGGAAGATAGTGATAAAAAGATGAAAACGATAAACAGACTATAGTACCAATGATTTCGATTGTTAAATACTAAAGAAATGATTTACAAATGTATACTCCTGCCGGTCGCATATTTTTGCGAGACTTGTAGATCCATTTATAAAAGTAATGGGCTTTTATAAAAAAATATATAATATTCGCACAAATGTATTTTAAAACTATACGTGGAAGCACTATATATATTTTTTTAGGTATCCGTTTTGAAATATGACGTGGCCCATAAATAGATGACGTCACATCAAATACATTATTTTGTTTAGGAGACCGTTTGAGCTCTAGTGATGGTAACTTTCTTTCTAATAAGACAATGTCTTTCTGTATCGAGTCTGATCCACTGCAGCGTCTTCTGTGGTTATGAAATCGAAGCTGGGGGTTATCTTTCTGTAAACAGGCCTGTGCGCGTGATAATGAGTCATAAGTTGTTCAGTTACCAGAGTCCCTCTCTCGGCGTTGCAAAGTCCGACGGAAAGGCAAGCTGCCGGAGTTGCCGGAAAGGTGTTGCATTGCTTTACCATCTGACTCTCAGGACTTCAAACCGTAATTTTTGTCTGGATTTACTCCCTTAGATTTTCTCTTTACTAAAGCATCATCTAATTATAACTAAATTAAACTAAAGCATCATCTAATTATAACTAAATTAAACTAAAGCATCATCTAATTATAACTAAAATCGGCCTGAAGATCTAATGGTTTTCGCTTTGTTTTTTAGCCAGAGGATCCACTTTACAGTGTGGAATGATAAAATTGTCTCCCTATAAAACACATGATTCCATTTTCGTTTGATGAAAACCGGTTTTCTTTTTTGTTGCAGACTATCTACTAGTTAGTCAGTTGTGTACATATCGCAAGAAAGAGAGGAGCCTTATATCACATCTGAAAGTGGCACGATGTTCAACGTACGCGATCGGAGATGCGCCGCGGACGACTCATGCTCCCTATCGATCCAAGTTGTGAAAACAGGACCTTTGCCAGTAACTTTAAATTGCATAGCTAGATTGCGACGAATAACAGGGACGTCCTCAGCGTGATGAAACCAAAGTTTCCGGTTCCGGTTATGGTCTTTAGTGTAGTTTCAAGTGAGAGCCACATCATGCTACCTCGCATCTTCGAAGTCGGTTTGAAAATCAACACTAAAGTACACTTGGATGTACTGAAGAATGTGATGACCCGTGGGGCAATCTGTTGGACGCTGGAAAACTCTGGGTGTGGAAGCAGTACTCGGCAACGGTCCTCGTCCAAAAACTCTCAGGCTTGGTTTCAGGAGCTCTACGACTTTGTACCTTGCTTTCACTGACACCTCCTTCTCTCCAACCTGAAACCACTGGACTACTTCGTTTGCTCATTCGTTGAGACATCTTGCCACCCATCTCCCTTCATAATACCCCTGCAACTTATCACCTACATGACCTCCCACAAAACCAAAGCCAGACTGATTTCCGTCATCCGGCGAGAATTCACCGAGCTCCCGACGGTGCTTGTGGAACACGCATGCTCCCTGTTCCGGACCGTATCGTGGCGGTGATTGAAGTTTAAGGCGACTAGAATATATATCAGATCTACTACATAATCAAGTTACCTGGGTGTATTTTTTCAATAGAAGTTTTAAAATAAAACCGTATTGCTGTTTTCTTTGGAGCAACAAATTTATCGTTGCACGCTGTATTTATTGGGAATTTATTTCGTATTAATGCAATATTTTCCATATCTAAAAGGAGTTAAGATATTTCGATATCGAAATGCATTTCTTACGTTTACAAGATTACTGACAAACACACGTAGAAAATGATTTTTACATCGTGAATGAATAACAAAGCGGTCAGTAGGAGTACCGGCATAAAAAAGAAAACAGAAACAATAGAAGAGAAAAAGAAAGAAATTTAATTTGACACAAATCTTACAAAAATGAAGAGAGCAACAATGAGAGAAAATCTACAAAATAAAATGCAAATAAAAATAATTCTAACGATAGAAAGAAGAAAAAACAAAATAAAGAGGGAGAAATAAAAGAAGAAATTGAAAGAAACAACGGAGAAAGAAATGACTGAAACGAACGCGCAGACTTACGTATTGAAATTGTATCGGCAAAAAATCGATACTTCATCCCAAGGTTTCAAATGAAATGATTGAATATTCAGATAAAAAGAAAAAGAAGGTTGAATAAAAAAAGGAAAGGAGAGAGAGAGAGAGAGAACTGAATGATGAGCCACTCCTTCCACCACTCCCACTGACCGATCTTCTGAAATGCTCTAGGACTACACACACACACACACACACACACACACACACACACACAGAGAAAAAGAATAGCGGCCTTCAGTTAAACAGACACAAACCCACACACGCATGCAAGTGCATAAGTATATACGCGTATGCGTGCATGCACATACGTATACACTCGCAAAGGTGCATAAAGATAGACAATATCTCACACACAAAAATGGTTTTGCTTAATTTAACTTATCTGATTTACGGTATATCAACCACGTCTGCGTATCTTTATGCACAGACATGATATACCTATTTTAATCGATTCATTAATCATTTCTGTACATCCAAATTACAGCGTATCAATCCTTTTTTATAGTTTAACTCCAAAGCGCAATCCGCTTATTTCAAACCATCCATTTAAATGTTTGGTTCGTTTTTATTCATATAACATCAGCCATGATTGCGGAGTCGGTATGTTTCCGATTTCGACTCCTATGATTCCAAATGTTCCCGCTCCAGCTCGTAAAACTTTATAATATCCGACCACAGCTGCAACGACTTACTTTAACGTCTTAAAAGTTTCAATCTTTCTGTTGATTCTTCGGAAAGTAAAAAAAAAATCCGACTCCGAGTACCTGCACTCTTACAAATCGTCAACACTGATATCAGCACGTGCTGAAGTACAGCACGCTTGCCTCGCGGCTGTATTTCATAAAAAGCTGAGGGTCCGTTCTCGCTAACCCGTTCGATAATCTAAAGAATGACGTGACAGTACCAGATCCTTTTTGTTGGGCTGAGATGTTGTCGATCGCCCAGAGCGTTTTTTTTTTTTTTTTTTTTTTTTTTTTTTTACCGAAGAAATGTCGACAGGCCTATTCATATCTATGTTCGCTTCTACACTAGTACCCTTCGGAGAAACTGGCTTTCTTCCACATTCAAATCTTGCGTCATAACTTCAGTTGTAAGAAAGTAAATACCCAATGTTTTTATGTTGTTTATTTTTATATATAATGTTAAAACATAATTCACCCACGGTAAATGTTTCATTTAATGATCTTGTTCGTCCGTGCGTGGCATATCAACCATTTCATTAGTTTGTTTGTTTTTTAATTGTAGAGTTCGTTCGATTATTGGAAACTGTTTAGGTATTGTCTTCGCTATGGGTTTACGGCATATCAACCCTTTTTGTGCATTCTAATACCAAAACTGAGGTCGCTAATTGCTTCTTTTGATGGTTACACATCAACCCGTTGAGACGTTCCATATAAGTTATCAAATTTACCGAATTGATAATGTGGTGATGCCTATGTAAAAAAAAAAAAAAAAAAAAAAACCTTCCATTCTGTTTAATTGCTCAATAATTGATTGATATGAAGACAAATATCATATTCGTTTGTTTTTTTATTTGGGATCAAAATGCCGTATCTATTAATCTACAGGAAGACAATTCCAGGCATTACCTTCTCATTTCGTATGGTGTGGAATTTATTGAATGCTGCAATGATCGCAATAATACAAGATTTGCTTATTTCTTTGCTTTCTATAGTTTACGACATATCGACATATTTTTATGGTTATATACAGATGAAAGAGTAGCAATTTGTATAGTATAAGCGATTTACTTATTAATAAACAAGGTATTCCTTCGACCGTCTCTATCCAATTCATGCCGAAACTTTAGAAAATGTTTGAATAGAAACAAAGAAAAGAAACCAAGAAATTAACATAAGGTCTACGGCAACCGACTCTTTGGTTTCCAGGTTTCTTTGTCAATCATTTATTAGAATTACGGAAAGTAATATTTCTCTAATCTTTAACATTATCTGGACTGTGATGACCCTACTTGAGTATTTATTACGCCACACTTAATAGGCATATGTAAAGTTTGTGAGTTTGTCTTTGGACGTTTCTGAGTTATCCAGATAGCGCTCCATCGTGTAGGTAGTTTAAGTTTAGCTGCTTTGATGACACGAAGCAGCTGTTCTTTCTCTTTCTTTTTATATCTGTTGTTCTGCTGTGTTGCGTTCTGATTAATAGAAGCATATGTAACTAATGTCTATACAGTATCATTGGAGTTCAACAATTTTGGGGGTTGTAAGTTCTATCGTCCAGCACAAAGTATGCATACATAGTTGCCTATATCATCACCGACAGTTATCATGAATTCAACCGTTCTCCCTGCTTTTACATGTGCGCAATCTGCAAGAAAGAGGAAAATATCAGCTTATCCGTTGCGTGTCACTGGTTACTTCCTGCTAACACAATATCCTGAAACGTGGTTCTAATTCCCTAATATTTTAACTCGATGTTTACATAAACCTTATGTGTAAAATATTAGTTTCATACATCTTTATAGAATCTTGCAACAGTAGGTGTTTCTATTATATAATTCTTATTTCTGTCTCTTTTTCAGCATATCAGACTTTTCGGGGGAGTTTGATGTTCTTATTTTACGAGTAATCAACCATTTGGTGGGGGTATTAAATTGCGGCCCTTATTGGAAATGATTAAGTGAGTTTTGTGTTCATCTCTTATACGACATAACTGTCGTTTTATCATTATTTATTGGTGAACGCTATCCAGGTATTTGTAGATGTTATTTGTTTGTGCTCCAACAAGTTTATATTTATTCTGTGCTATGATAAGTTGTGTATTGTTAAGAAATAACCGATGCACAAAACATATTTTACGATAAATTACCCACGTTAAACTATTACCTTTCGAAATAAAACTCAACTATTCTAAAACCATATTCTTAAATGATAAGTAAACACATACGAAGTTGATTAACACTGTAGGGGCATGATTTAATTTCTGTTGAGGATATATTTTTTAGAGCAAGCTTCGTATAAAAAGCAAGAGCGTTTAGGGAGTAAATGAAGGTACCTAAAAGCACTTGCAAGCACGATATTTCATGGGACTTTAAGATACTTTGCGGGCCTGTCTCTGATTTATCGTTATTTACATGGTAAGTGCTCGTTTTAGATTACATTTATGGTCCACCTCTCGGCAAACTTTCACGAAAAACACTTGTCTAGCCAAAACCACTATCAATAATGTCCCATTTATCTATGCCTAAATCTACACATAGATTCCATGAACAAAGCTTCTTTCTCAGAAACTCTCTTCTGTTTGCCTGCTTTCCAGCTGACTACAATTTGATTGTCTTCAAGTCCAACGTAAACAAGTTCTTGATTAGCAGTCCCCTGAAGTAATCTAATTTACAAAAATCTCCACTTCTCATTATTACTATGCTATAAAACTAATGTAGACCTTATTAACCCGTATCCTCGAGTACTCCCGGGCCTTGATAAGTAGTGACTCCTTTGGAAAAAAAAGCCGAGAATTAAGACGAGATTTCCTCCTCAGTCACTGATCTACAATGCTACAGATATGATCTTTCTTCGTGCATGGCACCAAAAAAATAAATGCCTAGTGCCCCGCAATATATATTTTACTTTTTTAGAATTGATTTGGTGCATTCGAGTAGGAGGAAATATTATTTAAATGTATCTTTAATCTATGTATCCATGTTTCGTGTATTGTATTAATAACACTATGAAACACTAAGAAAAAATACAGGAAATTTTTGACCATTTTTATATGTACAATGACATGGAAAATTCCTTTCTGGCGTTCTTTTCATCGAATTAGGTACAGTTTTCTGCAAAATTGTTATTTTTGAGAATTTTGTGGAGAATCTTAATGTTGTGGATGAGTGACATGGCGAGAGTATTTAAATGGTAAACAAACGTTTCAAAGAAAAATGGAACCCTGGCATGTGTGAAGATTACTACTGGGATATAAAAATGAAGGATAACACTCAGCACGAAAATCTTATTTAAACTGAAAATTCTGTGTTTTTCGCTCATAATCAATAATAATAATAATAATAATAATAATAATAATAATAATAATAATAATAATAATAATAATAATTTGCTTAATATTACCTGAAAACGGTGTCTAATCTAGATAAATAAAGATCAGATAAAGCAATCAGGATACTTTTCCTACACTGAGACAGGTCTTATGTCGCATTTACTTTTAATAATACTGTAATTTGTCGAAGACAAACTAATAATAAGCGAAATGTATTTGTCTCGACAACGTTTACTTGCCTTCTTTTATTGACCGACATGTCAGATATTACTAATTTAAATTAATTTAACTTATCTTGCCACACATCGCTAATCTTGATAAAATAGAATATTTAATATTCAAATATAAAAAATATCGCTTTTGTAATTCGTATAAATGAATGCGAAAGATACAGCAGGATTCGCATTCGGTTTATTCAATTTCATAATTCGCAGCGATTCCCATAAAAAATATTTCTAACCCACCTACCAACACACATATTAGCAGGTACACAGATACAATACACAGCGCAACACATAGATATACACAGAATATAAGGAAAATAAACAAATGCACATGCACAAGCGAGCACTCATATATATATATATATATATATATATATATATATATATACATATACAGGTGCACGCATAGGTATAAACAGTAATATACAGCATAAAACTAGGCATGCATGCATGCATGCATACGCAAACATAACTACGTACGCATAGTCATATAGGATGAGGCAGAAATATCTTCTACAGTGTGACATGTGATCTTTCGTTTCGCGCTCGTGCAGTTTCTGAGCAATTATTAATTCGTATGGATACGAATTAATAATTGCTCAGAAACCGCATCTTGTGTGTAGAATTCTTCTAGCTGTTCGATCAGACAATCCCAATTCTAAAGAATGTCTGCGAGCTGAACGTGTAAAAGACTGAGTAAAAAAAAAAACTCTCAACACGAATACTGTGTTCTAGCGCTTCGAGAGCTTCAAGGTAGATTTATTTTAAGTGCCGAACCTGTAGCTCTGAAATTTACAACCTATAGCTGTATTGATTTTCTTTCTGGAACAGCATTATGCCGGCCTACCTTGTAATAAACTCGGAAAATTGTCCGTGTTACAATTACAGATTCACCATTCTTCCGAATGATTTCTACAGTAAAGGCACCATATGAACTGGTCCAATCCATATCGCTTGATGATGGGATTTGAAGGAAAATGTTCAGTTATTAGCTAAATGAAAAGATCATTGGCACTTACGTGAGTTCATTAGCAACATATAGCTTAAAATTAAAATGTGTGAGATATTTTGGCTGCACCCTGTATAAAAGAAATACAGCAACAGCTACCGACACACACATACATATATATATATATATATATATATATATATATATATATATATATATGTATGTCTGTGTGTGTGTGTGTATATATATATATATATATATATATATATATATATATATCACTTTGTGTATGTGAGTGTGAGTTCCTACGTTATAAGTTTAATAACGGCTGAGCCTATATTTTGCAAATTTCACACAAAGGTAAGTTATATGGCGCTGGCAGTATTCTAAGGTGGGTTTTGTAAGAAAATTCATACGATGTGTATCGAAAAATGAAAAAACTTCGAGTCTTAAAATAGTCTTTCTTTCTTATAGGAAAAAAAGAAATTTTACAGGGCAATATTTTACGTTGCAACGGCCAAGGGAGATAATTCTCCCCAAATATAAGGAGTATAAATTCTACGCAAATCATTATTTCTTAATAAATGTCGAACTATTCTCATCTGGTGCAATAGCGGAGTAGAACATCGACTACAGATCGAAAGTTCGCCTGCTCAAGCCCAATAACCTAATCATTTTGTTTCAGTTTTTTTTTATATATGACTTAATTAAAGTCATCTTCAATTAACGATATAAGAAGAAGGTTACCATTTTAAATCGCGGCAAATCATTTTTCCTTTTGCATATTTAAAACAAAACGTTCATCTGAAGTGACTTTTCTCGGACATTCATCGTTAAACTTAAATATCAACTGACATGATATTGAAAACAAACACACAGGAAATTGATGAATGACATTATCATTAGTATTTTATTTTATTTATTGATTTTTTTGCGGAATAGTACATAGAACAAATTATTTTTCGAAATATATAATATTCAATAGATGACTGATTCTATAATAATGCGTACGCAAGCTGTATAAATCCATAATATCATGTTTAAGCGTATTGTTCAACCGGGCAACGCCGGCATATAGCTATTATATATATATATATATATATATATATATATATATATAGTAAAACATACATACACACACACACACATATATATATATATATATATATATATATATATATATATATATATATAAACTAAAACATTAAAATGCATGTACGGATATACACTCGTATGTATGTATACATATTGATGTATACATGGGAACACATACATTGATGTTCATACGCATACACACGCCTGGATATATATATATATATATATATATATATATATATATATATATATATATCCTTACACAGAATAAACTATTAAATAAAAGCAATGAAAACAACAAAAAAAAATAATAAAAAGTGGACATCATGACAAAAACAAAACTAACACAAAGGACACATATGTAACTAGTAGAAATAATAATAATAATAATAATAATAATACCAATAATAATAATAATAATAATAATAATAATAATAATAATAATAATAATAATAATAATAATAATAATAATCCAACTCCGGACAACGACAACTATGCTAGAAATAAAAATAAATATACTAATAACGAGCAAGATAAATGACACTGCAGATCTCGCACACTTTGCCCACTTCAACATAAATGTTTAATCAAAAGCATAGTTTACCAGGCCACGACATTTGCGAAACAAAACACGAATAATAGGCAACATTAAGTAGGTATGACTTCCTTAGATTTCAAAACTCGATATTATGATCACAAAAGTACATTCAAAGATATAAAATCACCAAATGAAAACATATCTAGCAAACAAATACTGGGAACTCAAAGAAAGTGGACATTCGCCGATAGTCGAATGGAAAATAGCAAGACAAGCAAACATATGTAGAGACCTAGCCGACCCATGTAGATTATGCTTTCACGAAAAATTTGCTAACGTTAACTTTAAAGAACCCACAGATCTATTAAATTGTAGGAGAGAAATAGCGAACAACTGCGTTCACAGAATAAACTTTACTCTAGGATAGCGGATACAAAATAACTTTAAAATTAACAATAACAATAGAAGATAAATAAATAAAATAAACATACATATACACACACACACACACACACACATATATATATATATATATATAAACTAACATAAAAACACAGACATTTAACCTAGTTTAATATAGGCCAGAACGCTAGATATCTACGCTCCCCGCTTTAATAGCACACACAAAAAGAAGGGGTGAACCGGAGATCAACTGGGTTTTTGTCCTGTAAGTGCCTGCTCATCGGTTGATGAAGAAGGGTGCGGTAGAAACTAGAAAGCTGATTGGCTAACTAAAAACTCAATGGAATGTTCGTATATAAAAACGCGAAACTACCACAACTCCTCGCATAAGTCTGATGAATCCTAGCGTGGATGAAACGCGGACCATTCTGTGTAGCTTAATTGCCATATATATTTTTAACTGACTACTATATATATAGACACACCCACACACAGCTAGCTAGCTAGCTAGCTAGCTAGTTAGATAGATAGATAGATAGATAGATAGATAGCTATATAGATAGATAGATAGATAGATAGATAGATAGAGCACATGTGAGTAGAAGCATATGTATATTAAAGTGAGGGTATTTTTTTAATGAGATTCCGTGTATATGCATTCGTACGTACACGTGTGTGCATGTACATACGCATACATTTACTTACAAACACATACACATGTATGCATACACGTTTATATGCAATCTATGAGAATGTCGCTCGACAACACATGAATTAAAACAACAATGTACTCATATACATATATACATAGACATACATGTACGCACCTACTAATATACGCATATACACGTAATTTCAATAGACAAACACCCGCACGTAAAGCTATATCTATACACATAGACATATATGCGCACACACACACGCACACGTACACCTCTATGTGAAAGCCGGATGAATACTTCTCGATATAAGAATTAAAGAATAGCAGATGCGCTGTTGATGTTTTTTTTTACCGTTTTTTTATTTTGTTTTTTGTTTTGTATTTTTTTTTTTTTGCTTTTTTTTTTGTTGTTGTGTTTTTTTTTTAAACCATTATTTGGAATAAAAGTCCGGCACCAAAAAGTCAGATTATCTTTTTCAGTGTTTCTCTCGCTTTCTTTGTTTCACCTAGAAACTCTTTCTTCTTCTTCTTCTCCCTCTCTCTCTCACCCTCTCTCTCTCTCTCTCTCTTTCTCTCTCTCTTTAAATTGCGGTCGACGTTGGGACGGGCGAAGGTCGATCTAGCAGACGTCGGGCGGGAAAAATGTCTAGCGGGTTGATTCTTAAAACGATCGCTTCCATTTTGTATTTTTTTTTCTACTATTTGTTTATGACAGACAGGATATTGGACGTTGCACTGCCAAAATTGATTTAAAAATCACAAAATGGAAAAGTGAATAAACGAACGAATGAATGAATAAATGCCACAAAGCAGCTCAATTCCTTTTAAACGTTTTTTTTATATTTCTTAATTTTGTTTTTACATAAGTCAACATTCATTTCATTTTATTATTTCTTCTTCTTCTTCTTCTTCTTCTTCTTTCTTCTTCTTCTTCTTCTTCTTCTTCTTATTATTATTATTATTATTATTATTATCGAACATATGCGTTTTCCGGGTGCAAATATGCAACAATCTTAATAGAAATCATTATATAACATTACAGCAAAGAGAATGGATTACGAAGTTTCAATTCGTGATTTTGTTGAGATAATTTTCTTTTGGGTACGAAGTGGACGAAGGTTTATGACGATTTAAATGAATGAAACCCCGATATAAAAATTGTTTATACCAAACATTTCCGGGGATGCAAAGAAATATGTTATGTTATCGCCGAGCAACGCCAGGTAGAAATCATTTATTCAGTTATCGGTTTATCTGTCTATCCGTCCATGTAAGTCTTCCGGTTTCAGTAAACTAAGTTAATTTTAGTGAGTTCGTTCTAAGACGCCGAAGAGAGAAGATGTATTAAACAGGCTCCCCACAAAGTGGCGACGGTTTCCCAATAAAACTGCAAGCCAAAGAACGCCATTCCCTCAAGTTTCTTCTGTGACGAAATATCTGGGGAGTGAAATATATATTTATAAAAACATACAACCTCATGTGTTCCTGACCTGATGCGTTTTTGTTGAAACAGGTTCCAGCTCTCTCAAGATGAACGGCGAATCTTCCAGAGGCACCAGCAGAAGACAGGTATGTCGTCATGAGTATTATTCTATGTTCTGACACGCACTCATTAACACTCAGAGACTAGACGTTTACGACCACTAGACGAGCACGCTGTTTAGACAGACTTATGCACTAGACGTTGACGGCCGGTTAAGAAAGAGTTAAACTAACAGTAAATAAAAATAAATGCGCAAACAGATATTTAAGACCCCTTTCATTACATGATATAATAATATCATCATGAACCTGAATTGTAAGACTGAAGAATATTCGTGTCATTACGTTGATAATTAATATGAAACAGTTTTGCATCACTTTTATGTCAATTTATGAAGAATCAATACTTGTTAATGTTTGTCTAGAACGCTTGTTACATTTTGATCACAAACTTTTTAATAATTTTGATTCTGGAAAATGTCTTAAAATGTAAAACATTGCGTTTATGGAGACTGTATATATATATATATATATATATATATATATATAGAGAGAGAGAGAGATAGATAGATAGATAGATAGATATAGATATAGATATATATATATATATATATATATATATAGATAGATAGATAGATCTATTTATATTACGCATGAGTCACCACTTATCAAGGCACAGAAGGCACTCGAAGATAAGGGTAAAATGTGTACAGTGGTTAATGGGAAAATATCATAGGAATCGTTAGTAGTGGAAATTTGGTAAATTGGATTGCTTAAGGGCAAGGCTCAAGGCTCATCAAGAACTTGTTTAGGTTGGATTTGAAGACGACTATATTGTAATCGGCTGGAAAACAGGCAAACAGAAGTCAGTTCCACAGGTGTGCAGTTCTACGAAAGAGGCTTTCTTCATGGAATCTACGTTTAGGTTTAGGCACGGATTAAGAGTGGGAGAATTATTGATAGTGTTTTTTTGTTGTTTTTTTACATGGAGTTCACCACTTATCAAGGTCCAATGGCCACTCAGGGATAAAGGTTATTGTTTGTACAGTAATCAAAGGGATAGTGTAGCAATGGTATTGGAGAATTGGTAAGGTGTCATTACTTAGGGGGGGCGGTTCATCAGGAATTTGTTTGTGTTGGACTTGAAGACATCCAGGTTGAAGTCGGAAGGGAAACAGGCAAGCGGAACAGAGTTCCACAGGCGTGCAGTTCTAAGAAAAAAGCTTTGTTCATGGTATCTACGTTTTGATTTAGGCACAGATAGGGAGTGGGGAAAATTATTGACGGTGGTTTCAGCTAGTCGGGTGTTTTTTGAGAAAGATTGGCGAGGGGGGACCAGAGAATGGAACTCAGACGAGCACCTGCCATGGAAATAACGATAGAATAAGGACAGGCTCGCTACGTCTCTTCTGTGGGAGAGAAGTTGCAGGGTAGAGAAAAGGGCATCCCCCACCAAGCCACGGAGTCTATTTTGTACTCTGTCAAAGCAGGATAGGCTGTTTTTAGCAGCCCCCGCCCCAGATGTGGCAGCACTACTCCATCCTTCGACGTACTTGGCTCTTATATAGATAGAGAATTGCATCATTAGTGAGATATCTTCTGGAGCGGTAGAAGGATCCCACCATTTTCCCAGCGACCTTGGCCACAGACTTGATGTATGTGTTCCATTTAAGATCAGGTGTAAAAGTCAAACTCAGGAGCTTATCAAAGCCTGGGGCCTCCCTTAGACGAGAGCCACCCATTTCAATTGATGCCAGATGGGGATCAGAGCGTTTATGATGTATAGATAGGAGCTTGGTCTTAGATGCATTAAAGGTAACTAGCCACCTCTTTCCCCACTGTACCACGCGCTGAAGATCAGAGGAGAGAGAATCAGAGAGAAAACCATCATTTACGACCTTTGATGTGTTGCCGTAGATGGTCGTGTCATCAGCATAAATGTCAACGAAAGATTTTAGTATGTGTTTTGGGAGATCGTTGATGTAGATCAGGAAAAGAGTTGGGCCCAGTATGGACCCCTGAGGGACTCCAGCATTAATACTGTGGGCCTCTGATTTCTGCCCATCAACAACTACTCTTATGAGCCTATCTGAAAGAAATGACTTAATAGATCTTTGTAGCTAGACAAGTCTTTCCCGTGAAAGTTTGGCGAAGGGGAACCATAGATTGGAGCTCAGACCAGCACTTACACTGAAAATAACAATAAAGCAGAGACAGGCTCGCAACATCTCTTCTGTGAGAAAGAGGTTGCAGGGAAGGGAAAAGGGCGTCCCCTACTAGGCTACGAAATCTATTTTGAACTTTGTCAAGGCAGGATAAGTGATTCTAGTAGCAGCTCCTTCCAGATCTAGGAACAATACTCTATACTTAGACGTACCTAGTTCTTATATAGGTAGAGAATATATATATTATGTGTGTGTGTGTGTGTGTGTGTGTGTGTGTGTGTGTGTGTGTGTGTGTGTGTGTGTGTGTGTTATACATAAGCACTTTCGGGTGTCGCTGAATCACCTAAGCGAGTTGATTATTATTATAAAGATGTAGATTTTTTAATGTAAACTACCCATTAGACAACTGCTTATTAGAGAAAAAGGACTGTTTTCGAAACAGATTGGTTATTTCAGAACAATAAAATATTATGCTAAATATTTATCTAAAAACTTCGGAATGTTAGAAACAATAACGAATAGAATTTAATATCAAAACAACGACCGGGTTAGTAAACCGAGTAATGACGTCAGATAATTAAACAAAGGAAGAGATTTATAGATGCACGCTAACTAGTTTTAAGTGTTTAGTTTAAGACAATGGCTTTGAGAGTTTAGGACTTAGTTGGAGACGGAATCAGGATTTGTCTTTAGACGCGCTGGAAAGTTGATGGACGCAAGATAGGAAAATTTATTTAAACAAATAAAGCGCCAAAGACTCCAGAAGTGATCCAGCCATGAAATAAACATGTATGTATATATATATATATATATATATATATATATATATATATATATATATATATATATATATATATATATATATATATACATATATATATATATATATATATATATATATATATATATATATATATATATATATATATATATAAAAGAGTGTAGCCATCAACAGGTCTAGGTTTTTCAGACTTTTTTCATTTTTTGATATTTTAAAATATTTTCATAACACGTTGCAAGCCTTGTTCAGATCTCTTCAGATACTTTTATATAAAGGTCTTTTTTAGTTAAAGTTTGAATGTCTTTTTGGAAAATATTTTATCTCTGACAATACTGATTGTGTTTTTCCAATCTCAGACTTTTTGTCACCAATAGTCAGTGCGCTGGTCAAGAGTTCAATCAGTTAAAGTTAAGTTCATTTAGTGGGCGAGGGTTTTTTTATTCTATTTGGTGAATATTTTTATGGGTTTTATTTATTTTTGATGCGTGTGTCAGTGTGTGTGGGTCAAGATCTGTGATTTTTTTCTTTCACATGTTTGTGCTAGTGGGTGTGTGCTAGTGTGTGTGTGTGTGTGTGTGTGTGTGTGTGTGTGTGTGTGTGTGTGTGTGTGTACGCGCACATGCCCGTGCGTGTAATGCGGAGATAGAGGTAGGATATCTAGATAGGTATAAGGTCGATTCCCAATCTAAACATACGTACATGCATGTATTGAGTCACACACACGCGCGCGCATATATATATATATATATATATATATATATATATATATATATATATATATAGTCATATACATTCATATACATATGCGTATATGTATATATATATGCATATATGTATATATATGCATATATGTATATATGTATATATATATATGCATATATGTATACATATATATGTATAATGTTTAATGAAAACCGTATATATATACATCAATCATACCATCTAAAAAATTCCAACAAAAACCTAACAGCCAGCCATGGTTCTCCCCAGAATGTGCTGCTGCTATCGCGCACAGAAATCACTTTTTCCATAGCTACCAACGTAATAGATGCACTGAGACTAAAGCTGCTTTCAGGACTGCCAGCAACCACTGTAAAAGAGTAATAAAAAATGCAAGAGAGCTATATGCTCAGTCTGTTAAATCCAAGGTAGCTGATCAGCGGCTTGCTTCCCACCAGTTTTGGCAAACAACAAATAGGATCCTGAACAGAAGTGTGCGTTCTATCCCAACCATTATCAATGGACCAGAGGTCATCTCGTCAGCGTCAGACAAGGCGAAACTATTTGCAAAGAACTTTGCAGCTAATTCTACCCTATGCGACGAAGGCCATCAACTCCCCATATTTCCTCCTATAACACAGAACAAGCTAGGTAACATACAAATATCCGTGCATGAGGTCGCCAAGCTAATAAAAAACCTAGATTCCAGTAAAGCAACTGGCCCTGATGGCATCCCAATTATAGTGTTAAAAAAGCTTCAACCAGAACTTGCTCCCATACTTACGAAACTATTTAAGCGCTGCCTTAAGGAGAAGTGCTTTCCGACCCCCTGGAAGACCTCATCAGTTTGCCCTGTATTTAAGAATTCAGGTGATAAGTCATCTCCCTCTCAGTACAGACCAATAAGTCTTCTCTGTGTTATGAGTAAGTTGCTGGAATCAATATTAAATAGAGAAATAGTCAACCACCTCAGCAGGAATAACCTTCTTAGTGACACACAATATGGTTTCCGCTCTGCAAGATCTACCGCAGATGTGCTGACGGTTATATCCCACAGGATTAGTGAATCTCTTGACAAAGGCTTCCTTTCTAGGGCAATTGCTCTTGACATATCAAAGGCCTTCGACAAAGTATGGCATAAGGGTCTACTTCACAAGATTTCCAGCTACGGTATAACTGGAAATGTTTTCTCAATCATTAAATCATTTCTCTCCGATAGGCTCATAAGAGTAGTGGTAGATGGACAAAAATCGGAGGCCTGCAATATAAATGCTGGAGTCCCTCAGGGGTCAATCCTGGGCCCAACTCTCTTCCTGATCTACATCAATGACCTCCCTAAACACATACTTAAATCATTCGTTGACATCTATGCTGATGACACGACCATCTACGGCAACACATCAAAGGCTGTAAATGACAAAGTTCTCTCTGATTCTCTCTCCTCTGATCTCGAGCGCGTGGTTCAGTGGGGGAAGATGTGGCTAGTTACCTTTAATGCATCCAAAACCAAACTCCTATCCTTACATCATCAACGCTCTGATCACCAGCTGGCATCAATTGTGATGGATGGCTCTCGTCTGGGTGAGGCCCCGTGTTTTGACAAGCTTCTGGGTTTGACAGTTACTCCTGATCTGAAATGGAACACGTACATCAAGTCTGTTGCCAAGGTCGCTGGAAAGATGGTGGGATCCTTCTACCGCTCCAGAAGATATCTCACTACTGATGCAATTCTCTATCTATATAAAAGCCAAGTACGACCAAGGATGGAATACTGTTGCCATATCTGGGCAGGAGCTGCCAAAAACAGCCTATCATGCCTTGACAGAGTACAAAATAGACTTCGTGGTTTAGTGGGGGATGCCTTTTTTCTACCCTGCAACCCCCGTCCACAGAAGAGACGTTGCGAGCCTATCCTTTTTTATCGTTATTTTCATGGCAGGTGCTCGTCTGAACTCCAATCCCTGGTCCCCCCTCGCCAATCTTTCACGAAAAACACCCGTCTAGCTGAATCCACTGTGAAAAATTTCCCCCACTCTATATCTGTGCCTAAATCAAAACGCGGATTTCATGAACAAAGCTTCTTTCTTAGAACTGCACGCCTGTGGAACTCTGTTCCGTCTGCCTGCTTCCCTCCGGACTACAACTTGGATGTCTTCAAGTCTAATGTTAACAAATTCCTAATGAACCGCCCCCTTAAATAAACACTTCTTCAAATCTCCTCACTAACGTAATGTACTTGCAATAACCCTTATCCCTGAGTGGCTTCCGGGCCTTGATAAGTGGTAATCACTGTGTAAAAAAAAACAAAAAAACATGTATATATATGTATATATATGTATGTATCTCTCTCTCTATATATATATATGTGTGTGTGTGTGTGTGTGTGTGTGTGTGTGTGTGTGTACTTATTTATTTATTTATATATAATTCGCGTCTTGATGTTTTCCTTTCGGGTGGCTAGAATTCATAAACTACCACCTTACATTCATGAACCTCAATTCTAAAGCGACCCTCGTGCCTTTATAATGGTAATGGTAATTGTAATATATATATATATAGAGAGAGAGAGAGAGAGAGAGAGAGAAAGAAATAGAGAGAGGGAGAAGGAGAGAGAGATAGAGACAGAAACAGAGAATGATAGATTGACTTCCGAGTACACTTTCTACAGGGTAAAACAGTAAAATTTATTTTAAAATTTTATTGAAAAAATCTATTCAATTGCATTTAAAAAATCAATTCAGATACCTTTATTAGGTAGTAGAGCTGACATCTATTTAATATAGTTGCCTTCAGCCTCAATCACTGCCTCGATACGGGTCCAGAACTGGGGGCATGCCTTTTCCACAAGCACCGACGGAAACTTGGTGGATTGCAGCAATCAGGTTGGCTTTGGTGTTGTGTGGGAGGTCATGTTGGTGATGTTTTCGATGGATGACCAAACGAAGTAGCTCAGCGGGTTTATGTCGAATGAGGACGGTGGCCAATGATAGAATGGTACAATGTCGTTGAATCCGTTCTGAACCCAAATCTGGATCTCTTTGGACTTGTGGGCCAACGTCGAGCCATGCGACCACACCGAGGGTTTGCAAGTGGCTACCTGATTGTACCGAGAGAACTTTTCAGCACATCCAGGTACACTTTGGTGTTGATTTTCAAGTCAACTTCGAGAATGTGATGTGGGGTGATATGGCTCTCACTTGAAACCACATCAAAGACCATAACAGTAGCTGGAAACTTGCTCGTTGAACATTTTGTCACTTTAAGACATGATAGAATGCTCCTGTCGCTCTTGGTATTAGTACACACCTGGCCTACTAGGGAGTTATCTGCAACAAAAAAAAAAGAAAACTGGTTTTCATAAAACGGAAATGGAATCGTGTCGTTTTCTTCTAGGGAAATAATTTTATCGTTCCACCGTATAATCTTCAGTTTAAAGTAAAATAGTAACTACAACTAAAATAAACACATTTTTAAATCCCGTAACAGAAGGAAATCTTAATAGAAACAAAAAGATGAAATCACTAGGATTGTTTCAAAAGTAAAGCCTTCGATTTTTACTGCTCAAAACATTCAAGAGCTATGAAGACGGGAGCTGTACCATTAAAACAAGCTGCCTTTTGTGTTCCAGAATTTATTTTTCTACATCGTCATCACTTCACTAAATAAGTGTCACTATTCTCAATGCACTTTTGAAAGGAATTTCTGAGACACGTCCATAACACGTTAACACCATTTCTGCAACAGAGGGATGAAACATATATGAGTAATTAATAGATAGATAACTACACAGGCGAAGAGATACGCAGATAGACTGATGGATACACAGATAGACGATTACACAGTTACACCGATTAATATACATATAGATACTAGTAATGGGTCGGTTTCAATATTTTTCCCAATTCCGATGCTATTACCGATTCAGTGCTAAATTCCCGATTCTGATGCAATAACTGATTCCAATTTCGATTAGTTATTAATTTCTAATTATTTAACTAGAAGATGGTTATTTCCAACGATTTTCGTAAAACCACATTGTAAACGTGCAGATATTTTTCTAAACGTCAAAATACACTTGTGGGGGATGATGAAGACGGAAAAGAATATAACATTTATGAGTGCATAAATTTTACAATATTAAAAATGCAATTTACAATGCTCTTTGATTTATCCGGAACGCAAAAAAAAAAATTTGATTTACTATTTTAAAATAAACTACTGCTACGTATGTCATCGATATACGATAGTGTGTGAATGTTATTTTGTGTGTGCATGTTATTTTGTGTGTGTATGTTATTTAGTGTGTGTATGTTATTTTGTGTGTGCATGTTATTTAGTGTGTGTATGTTATTTTGTGTGTGTATGTTATTTAGTGTGTGTATGTTATTTTGTGGGTGTATTATATTTTGTGTGTGTATGTTATTTTGTGTGTGTATGTTATTTAGTGTGTGTATGTTATTTTGTGTGTGCATGTTATTTTGTGTGTGTATGTTATTTAGTGTGTGTATGTTATTTTGTGTGTGTATGTTATTTTGTGTGTTTATGTTATTTAGTGTGTGTATGTTATTTTGTGTGTGTATGTTATTTAGTGTGTGTATGTTATTTTGTGTGTATGTTATTTTGTGTATGTTATTTTGCGTGTGTATGTTATTTTGTGTGTGTTTTCTTCCGAGTGACAGTCGTTTAATTGTTATGACCTTCCATTTCTCGTAATAAATAATTTTACCAAGATTTCTTTATGAGTTTTGGTTTTGGTTTCAGTTATAGCCGAAAGAAAGTCAAATTATATAGATATATACATAAATAAATGTTGGTTTCGGTTTCGATCTAAGATTATGCACCCTAGTCACATGGATATTTTTTTGAATCACAACTTTCTATTACGTAAGAATCGATAGAAAATTTACCCAATAATAATATATACAAAATCGGCGTGAATTAAATTATCATATTTAAGCGTATTTTACGACCTGGCTACGCTGGGCGTCCCTGCTAGCTTAGATAAATACTTCTGAAGTTTTAACAAAAGAGACACAATAATATCAGGGCGTCTCCATTTACGCTGAACATTCTCAGAATTCCAACATAAACGGATTACATAAGAGATAGCTGTGGAATTTCCACATGCCCCTGTGGCACTATATCTTAGTGTCCTGGTTGCGGTGGTTATTAACACCCCCCTCTGTGTGGTCAAAATATGATTTGGCTGTAGGCGGAGGGATACATAAGCAATCAGAACGCAATACCATAAACGCCATCTTTTTCTCGCCCTCTTTTTTCGTCCGGGCAGCATAGGGTAAGACGCATATTTTTGTCTCTATAAATAGGGGGTCATCCTTCTCTCTCTCTCTCTCTCTCTCTCTCTCTCTCTCTCTCTCTCTCTCTCTCTCTCTCTCTCTCTCTCAACACTAGTTAAGGTTAGTTTTAAAGAAGTAATGGTTAAAATCAATGGTATGATCTGTAAATTACATGTTAATATTGTAATATTTTCTTGTAAAAATATTAGTAAATTTTATTTCTCATATATTACGATTGTGCTGTGTTGTGTGTTTTTGTGTCTGCATTAAAGAACGAAGCGGGCCTGAGGACGAAGGAGGAAGGTTTACAACCGGAATGACACCAGAGTGAAGACATCTTTAGAGAATGAAGGAGCCACACAGCCACATCCGACATCTCGAGTATGCTTTTCCTATTGATACTCAGATCCTAACGGCTGGCCCATCGTCACATCATTATAGGACTGTTGTAAGACATTTAGTGTAACACGTGGGTCGGTCACACTACAGTGGTTCTGGATATGACCTTAAACTATATCCGATGGTGAGGCCCCAGCTTGTTGGCTTTGGGGAGTGTGGAGCCACCCTTTAATTGCCATTGCTCCCAGGTCCACTCTGATCCGGGGTGTTAGTACCTGTTAGGGTCCCAACTATGGGTTAGATAGAAACTGACTTGAAAAAACATATTCTACTAAAAAAAAAAATTCTTCCAAATCACTGGATTCGGCATTAAATAACCTGAAAAGGGTTGATATGCCGTAAAACAAAACCAACAAAACAAACAAACAACACATAACAGTGACCGGCTGATAGTGTTATACCCTGCTAGTATTGCTATTAAGATGGTATTACAATTGAAAATAAGTTAACCAAAAAGAAAATTTGATTATTTACATTAACGGGTACTTACATCTGACTCTAACATAACCTTAACATTTTTTTTTTATTGTCGACTCTTTCATCCCAACAAATTATGAGGATTCTGTTTGCCACAACTCATATTACAATTGTTCATCTATCTCTCTCTCACTCTCTCTCTCTCTCTCTCTCTCTCTCTCTCTCTCTCTCTCTCTCTCTCTCTCTCTCTGTTACTATGAGCATGTAAGTTGTATAAAGTGATTTAAGAACTGGAATAGAGAAGACATAACTTTTGATTTCTTTCTCATTTTCTCTTTTACTCTGTACTAGCCAGGGTGCCTGGCGTTGCCTGGGTGTTTCGGGGTGTATGTTGAGCAAAAAAAAAATGTGGTAATACACAAGCAGGCTCGAACCCGTACGGCGAGGGAGGAAAAGAACGTGATAATAAAACATGGCGTCTTTGTCGTTGCATCCATCGCCAAACCAGAAGTGGCGAAGGTTTAAATTAAGGCTAGTCAATCGAAAAGAGGGGATGACTTTCGAAAATATCAGTAGAAAAGTGCCCAGTTTGGGGTATAGGATTTTATGTCTTTAGCTAATTTTTTTGATATTTTTCGTCCGAAAGCTTCAAAACGATATCGATCTCGTGAAAATTCATCACCTCTGTCGAAAGTTTTAGGTAGACATACATGCATACATTTAAACAGACGGGTGAGATTTATTTTATAGATGTTTGCCCCTAATCTTTCTTTCCTTTTTTTTCTTTCTTTTTTACTAGCTATTGCCCGAGACAACTTACTCTATGGATGCGGACACCACGCTCGTTACAAGCCTCACAAAGGAATGGAAAGTTTGGAATGTTGTAACAGTAAAGTTTATCTTTAGTTTTAGGAAAATATGAATAAACATGTGAACTGCAAAAAAGGTGTCGTTTTCTCTTTATTTATTTTTCAAATCGATATGCGGACTGCCTTAGAAGATATAAGCAGATACTAGATTACGAGCGAATAATGATGATGATGATAATGATGATGATGATCATCATCATCGTTTTGATTAGAAAATAGTCAAATGAACGCATAGAGTTAACTCTCCTCTGGCTATCTTTAATCGTACAGCATTATGGAAATGTGAAGACGCATCTTAAAAACGAAATTGAGAAAATCTTTAAAAAAAAAAAACAGCAAGACATGCACCGAAAAATAAAAAGAAAGTAGAAAATTCGAGAAAATAACTCTTCTCTCTTTGACTAATTCGTATTGTGATCTTTCAAAAATGGATTCTATTCCTATCCTTCTTTCTTTCATAGTATTTCCATTCAATATACATTTTCAAACAAAACATATATTATCTTCATTTCCCTCTTTCTTCTTACGAGATAAAATGTTATATTCTTTTTTCTTCTTCATCGTCACTCGAAATTCGCTTCCTTTTATTCGTTAAGTAGGTCGGGTATCTTTTTTGATTCTTAATTCGAATTTCGCTATTTTGCTTTTGGATAGCTAAACGCTTTGTTGCTTGTGGCTTGTACATTTTAAATAATACATTTTTTTCTAAAAATCGAATGCCAATATTTCATCTATAGAATTACATGCATCGATAAACAGGCACGTGTTGGAAAATATTGACTGTCCGCCTTTGAAGTTTAAGTCAGCATATTTTCCTTTGAAATTGATGGATAGATAGTGCAGCAAACTGCAGCAAAAGATATGCAATTACGTCATACAAACATATGTTATATCAATACATATATACATAATCGAATATATGAGTAATTAATAGATAGATAACTACACAGGCGAAGAGATACGCAGATAGACTGATGGATGCACAGATAGACGATTACGCAGATACACCGATGAATATACATATAAATACTAGTAATAGGTCGGTTTCAATATTTTCCCCAATCCCGATACAATTACCGATTCAGTGCTAAATTCCCGATTCTGATACAATTACCGATTCCGATTTGTTATAAATCTCTAATTATTTAACTATAAGATGGTTATTTCCAACGATTTTCGTAAAAACACATTGTAAACATGCTGATATTTTTCTAAGCGTCAAAATACACTTGTGGAGGATGATCTACCGATTTTAGCTTTGCTTGTAGTTAAAAATAAATGAATATTTGTTATTTTATCATTACTACCAGCAATGGAAGATTTTGTTTGAATAAAATCAAGTAAAAAAAAAAAGACTATTTAAAAAAATCGTTTTGGCATCGGAAAATAGGTATCAGTTTTTCCGACTCCGATACCCCCAATTCTTCCGATTTTTCCGATTTCGGATTGCGATTCCGATTAATCGTCTAATCACTAATAGATATATAAATAAATGGATAGGTACTCGGATACTCAGTTTAAGCAATGCAAGTCTCTAATATCTCGTCGTTAGTGTTGTAGTCTTGCAGGCTGATAATGAAAGAGGCAAACACAACTAATAAAACGTGTATTAAAAAATGCAGGTTACAAACGTATATGTCATGATTCTATAACGAATCTCTCATGAGACGTAATTACTGTCCTAGATATTTCCATTTATTCCTGAAATGCGTTGGATCAGTTTACTCAATATCAGATACACACATATTAGAATATACTCAAATAGGCATAAAGGTACAGGGTGGCCCACTTAAAAGTAGCCCAGAAAAAATTTGTAGTAGAGAGGGGGAGGGGCATTCTTTTATTGCTTAAATTACCTGTACTGTTGTAACAGATGCTGGAAGTCCATCCCGTTGATGTCTATGCATTTCTGGGCACGTTTCACAACAGATACTGCCTGTAGGTCTTTTCGAGTGATTCTACTGATAGCGTTGATAATGTTCTCATTTAGTTGTAGGTTTTGAGGATTATTAGCATGAACTTTTTTGTTTTAAAGTCACCCAGATAAAAATCAAGTCCGAGGAAAGTGGTGACCATAACTCTTTACTTAGTGTGCTTTCTTCCGTAAACATTACATGAACTAGTGTCAGTGATATGTGTGGCATGCAGGGCCTTTTGTTTAGAAAAAAGAATTGCATCTTGTCTTGTGGAGTCAGCTGGTCGTTAAGAGAAGGATTAGAGAGACCGGGCTACTTTTAAGTAGGCCATCCAAAAGGCCCTATGGAAATTCAGCGTCACGGCCTCTTTCATATCCTCAATTATCTCATAACGACAATTCCTTTAGCTTAGGGAATGAGTAAAAGTCACAGGGAGAAATGTCTGGACCATAGGAAAGATGAGGAACTGTCTTGATACCCACCCTGGTCAAATAGTCTGCAGTTGTGGATTACACCCTTGGGACAAACTTCGCGCAAATCCTCCGGATTTTCAGTTCCTTCCGAATCATTTTGTGCACAGTTCCACACTTACACCAAACAATGCATTTATTGTCTCTATAGACACAGGACTGTCCTCATCCATTAAATTCTTTATTTGGCCAATCAACTCTTGAGTTTTAAATTCCTAACTCCTCCCACACCTCTCATTATCCCTCATAGTCTCCCTGCTTTTCTTGAATCTCTTAGGCCACTCAATAACGGATGCCTGATTCATACATGATGGTCCAAATGCAGTCTGAAGCATCGCATACGTTTCTGTGGCATTTTTTAAAGCTTGAACAGAATATTATTGCATATTGTTCTTCTAAAGTTTCCTTACGTTCAGATTGCATTTTTGAAGTTCACCAGCTGTGATAATCAGGTTATAGAAGGGTGTATTCCAATTCATGTTGTTGCTGTTCTTTGGACACTGAAATCATAAACATTGGTCAGTCATCTCAGAAGATGTGTAGCAATAAATTACTGACTTTTCAAGAGTTAACGACAATTTTAAATGTCTGTACAAACAAAGTCTGGAAACTTATTGAAAACACCTCGTATTTAGAAGTGGACTTATGAAGTCATGTAAGGTCATTCTGTTTAAATTTACTATTCTATGTTTCTAGTGCTTTTAAATTCTCCTTCACTCACCCTCTGTTTTCCTTTCATATATATATATATATATATATATATATATATATATATATATATATATATGTATGTATATATATACATGCTAATACACATATGTATATATACATACACACGCACACACGCACACACACACACATATATATATATATATATATATATATATGTATATATATATATATATATATATATATATATATAAAGTCATTTTGACGAACAAAATTGAATTATGGCTAAATATAGACCAATTAACATGATGATTAAAAAAATAAAAAAATAAAAATACAGGCTAACAAACCAGGTTTTGTTGCTGGCTCAAGATAGCTAAATACGATAAAAAAACGTCATGAATATGGTAGGTGAGAGAAATAAAAAGAAATAAAAACGAAAAATAAGCGGGGGAAAAATTGCATAGAAATAAAAAATAAAAAAAACTTAATTTGATTGCTATGTAATTTTTCTCCGATTATTTTTCGTTTTTATTTTTTCCTCCCCCGCCATATTCATGACATTGTTTTTTAATTTTCTAATCGTAATTTTCCTCGTTGAGCGAGGAACAAACCCTGGTTAGCTAGCCTTTATATCCATTTTAAAAAAAATTTTGATCATCATATTAATTGTCCTGTACTAAATATATATATATATATATATATATATATATATATATACATATATATATATATATGTACTAAATATATATATATATACATATATATATATATATATATGTACTAAATATATATATATATATATATATATATATATATATATATATGCATATCAAAGTAAAGATCTTTGTCTCGTCTCTTTTATGAGGATGGAGATGTCTATTATTTGGAGTTGGTTAGTTTTGAGATTTGATGGTAAACTCTTTCTGATAATAGATCAAAGAGGAAATATACAGGGGAACATTGTATTTTTAATTATTTTGTTTTATTCATTTGTATTTATTTTTAGGAAATCTGTCATCACTAATCCGTCCTGGTCCCAGAAGACTGTTAGCATGACCTTGCCAGCGGAGGGTTGCACCCTTGCCTTCTTTGAAGGTGGTGAGTCCAAGTGCTTACACTGCATTGACTGGGCTTTGGTCTCTGGATCATAGTGATGGACCCAGGTTTCATCCTGTGTAATCAGTCTTTTGAAAAACTTTGACTCATCTTCTTGGCACATCTCCAAATTCATCCTCGAGCACTCGACGTGTTCTCGCTTCTGGAATGGTGTGAGCAATCTGGAAATCCATCTGGCAGACACCTTATGCATATGCAAATGGTCATGAATGATAGTTTCCACAGAACCTATACTAATCTTGACATCTTGGGTTATTTGGCGAATAGTAAGGCGCCGATCTTCCAAAATGGTAGCCTCACTTGACGGACAGATGTCGCATCAATGGCAGAAGGGATGGGGCGACCAGGTCTGGGAGCTTTTTCCACAGACTTCCGGCGATGTTTAAATTCACGATGCCAGCGTTTTACAAGGTTATGATGGGGCATTATCACTATAAGTTTCTTTCATTTCATCAAAAGTCTCCTGTGGTGTGCGTCCTTTCAAATAGAAAAACCGGATCACTGTTCCATTTCACACCTGACTCAGTTCAAACACCTGTAGAACAGAAACCACGAGTAGTTCAGAGGTGTAATTTGCTACATAATCCGTAGAGATATAAATCATTGCACATGCAAAATTTCAGCTAGATCAGACAACTGGAAGTGGGTCAGGGGTATTTCTTTTTGGATGCTCCTCGTATAATTTTTATATAAACGTATAGTATATCATATGATGATGAAATAAATTTCGTATTGATTTAATCTGATATATTTTAAATGTTAGTAGAATTTAGTAGAAATATAAATTCTGTTTACTTAGCCTACCAATTTGTGGCGGGAATGAAGTACAAACGCCTTTGTTAAGCTTTATTATTATATATTCACTTACTTTACTGGAGATATGTGTGTGTGTGTGTGTGTGTGTGTGTGTGTGTGTGTGTGTGTGTGTGTGTTGTTCAGTTAGTTTTATTTATTTATTTCATTTCTTTATCATGAGTACATGTAAGTAGATAAATAAAGGTATTTTTCTCTGGCTATTTCCTGAAGTCTCATCGGTGTTTTGTTTTTTGTTTTGTTATACGTGTATGAAAAATAATCCGCCTTGTTGTTGTTGCGTAACTTCTATCAGGTCACTCTATAACTCACTACAAATCCGACAGCTGCTTTTTTTTTAAGTCTGCCTACACGAGAACTGTGATTTTTTTTTATATTTTCATTTGTTTTTTTTCTCTCTCTTTTTAAATCAGTCTTTTATCATGCATTACCTTTCCTATCTACCGACTTTTGCTTATTTCTTTCGTAGCTAAAGGACACCTGCGTTCATGTTAAACGGTTCATTTTTTATTTTCTTTCATTTCTGTACAACGGTGTGGGTGAGGCGGCTATTTGGAACAGTGATTTAGTTAAAAAGTCAATATTTAAACGAAACAGAATGAACAAATTAACTTTGCGCTACTATCTATTTTTTATTATTATTTGATCATTATTAATAAATGCGCAATACTTATCATGGATAAAAGCTACTCGAGGATAAAAGAGTAACGAGATAGATTTTTATGGTTGTTGAGCAGCATTAATTCATTTCGAATGGGTCAGATAATTATTGTTGGTATTCGTTTCCCCGATATCTTTCTAGTTAGAATTTTTTTTTGAAAAAGACATCAGATACTTGTGATTGGTTGGTTGGTTGGTTGATTGTTTTTTTTTACGGCATATCAACCCTTTTAATGCCAAATCCAGTGATTTTGAAGAAAAAATTTTAATAGAATAGATTTTTTTTTTTTTTTTTTTGTTTTTTTCAAGTCGGTTTCTATTTAACCCTTAGTTGGGACCGTAACAGGTACTACCACTTCGGGTCAAAGTGGACCTGGGAGCAATGGCAATTAAAGGGTGGCTCAATACTCACCAAAGTCCGCAAGCTGGGGCCTCACCATCGGATATAGTTTAAGGTCATATCCAGGACCAGGTACTTGTGGTAAGGATCACGTTAATTTGCAAACATCTCTTAGTGAAAGAATGTGTGTGGAATGAACTGGGTTTGAACTTAACACGACCAAATGAGCTGTATAGATTGTTATGTGAATGTAAATAAATACTATGAAACAATTTAAAATAATAAATGACATAAAGTTTTACAATCTATCTGGGCGGTTATTTCTATTAGATTTGGACGAGACCACGTTGTATCCTACACGAAACCAATTTTGTAGCAACGTGCTCCAAGGATGAGACATTCTTGCTAATGAAATAATCTGTTGCATCTTTTAGTTGTTTCACAAATTTTCGGCCGATTATTCGCCAGGCCTTCCTCAGGTGGTAACCGCGACGAGATAGAAATTCCGAATCTCTTAACTGCATTCTCATCAATTATTGCCTTTCTTGATCGCCCTTTGGGGCTCCTGGCGCAATGAATAGTGACGTTGAATCTCTACGGTTGCAGCTGAACATTGTCTGAAGATAGCGGTTTCAATCCTACCCAAAAGCCGGCCAGAGGCTTAGTTGGACAAAAACATGGTGAGACGAAAAAACACAAGGCAGTAATTGCTGAGAATGCATATAGGAGATTCGGAGTTCCTATCCCGTCGCGGTTACCACCTGACGGAGGCCAGAGGATACGGGTCCGGAACTGGGAGAAAGCATTTTCCACAAGCGGCGGATAGCGGCGATCAGGCTGGCTTTCTGGGAGGTCATGTTGGTGATATTCTCAACGTAATACCAAACGAAGCAGTCCAGCGGATTCAGAGAGGGGAGAGGGGCCAGTAAAGAAAGGGTACAAACCACTCTTTCTGAAGCCAAGCCTGGGTCTCTTTGGACTTGTGGGCCGGCGACGAGTACTGCTGTCACACCCAGAGTTTGCTAGCGGCCACCTGATTGCATCAGGGTATTATCACACTCTTCAGCACATCCAGGTACACTTAGTTTTTGACTTTCAAGCTGACTTTGAAGATGTGAGGTGGCATGATGTTGCCCTTACTTGAAAACACACCAAAGATCATCACCCTGGGCACGTCCCTGTTGTTCGTGGCAATCTAGCGATGTATTTTGAGGGTGTTATCAACGAGACATGAGTTGTACCGCGGCGCATTTTGTTCGTTGAAATTTGTATCATTTTCAGACATGATAGAATGCTCGTATCGCTTTTGAGATTCATACACGACTTGCC
>NC_136486.1:51061246-51116246 GCF_053919585.1 Euprymna scolopes | reverse complement strand
CTCTTTCACAGAATTCTTATCTAATTTACATAATAATTGTACACTCCAAAGACACATATGTAAATTAGATGTAAGGTCAATACCTCTTTACTGCTACACTAGCAGATGGGGGGAGCGCCTGTCTTGCCGGCTCGTAAAATTCGCTTAAATATACCTTAATTCATGAAAATTTCGTATTTATTATTACAGTGCTAATTTTTTATGAAATATTATATTGTACCTTATATGATTTCAAAAAATCTTTTAAAAAACTAACTTGCATGTCATCAGCTAGAATCGAAGCAGATACATTTAGCGCTCCAGCCGCGTTCTCTACCGTTCTAGCTATCGACAGATGGATCAGAAAGATTTAAAATAAGACAAAGCCATGAATAAATTTGCACATGCGCAAAAGTAATAAACATATGTCGGCAAGTTGAAATGAACATTTTTCATTTAAACGTGCCGACATATTTCTGTCCGACATATTTCTGTTATTCATCCATCCAAACAAAGATTTTACGCGTTATAAATCATTGTTCATGTATGATTCTTATCTCCTGTAAATGTCAGTGTTATGTGACCAGTAGTTAAAGAGTTTATGAGTAAAATATTTTCGCACATACACATGTAAACACACATGCATGGATCTACCGTTTTATTTATATAGATTTTCATTAAGTATGATAAAGAATAACAGGAATTATTATTTTAAGTGTGCATCTATCTCTCTCCTTTCAACCGTTGCTCATATTCTTTGATTCCTCCTACATATGCTGCTAACTTTCCCTTCGTTTTAAATTTCACTAAATCTAACAACTTTACCAAGTTTAAAAGAGAAAATGACATGCGATATTTTAGATGAACTAATGAATATCCTAATATTTTTTCAATTAACAATTATCAGAATCGTCTGATTTATTGTTTACTTGCTTTAACTCGTAACTCGTAGCGGTTTTCATCAATTCGCTGTCAATGTAGATTATAATCACATGCTCGTACCCAAGTAGCTACTTTTCTAATAATTGAAGGCAATGAACATCTCATCCGCGAACAGCTTTACTCCTATCTACAGGGTGGAAAGATAAAAGTGTCGCCTAAAACAAAAACTACACTTTATTTTAACACTTTATTGAACGAATCAATTCAAGTAACTTGATTTTTTAAAAGAGATAATATTTCTTTAATGTAGCCACCTTCAGCCTAAATCGCAACATCGATACAGGTCCAGAACTAAAAGCATGCCTTTTCAAAAAGCGTTGGCGGAAGCTCAGCTAATACTCTGCAGATGACTTTGGTTCTGTGGAAGTTCATGTTGATGATGTTCTCAACCTATGACCAAACGAAGTAGTTCAGCAGGTTCATGTCGGCGGGGGCGGGGGCCAGTGAGAGAATGGTACAAAGTCGTAGCACTTCTTCTGAAGCTACGCCAGGGTCTCTTTGGATATGAGCCGGCGCTTAGTCCTGCTGCCCCAGCCAGAGTCTGCCAGCCGCAACCTGATTGCACCAAGGATAACTACACTCCTTAGCACATCCAGGTACACTTTAATGTTGACTTGTAAGCCGAATTCGAATTTGTGAGATGGCATGATTTGGCCCTCACTTGAAACTACACCAAAGATAATAACTGTGACCGGAAAATTTATTTATATCACCTTGGGCACATCCACGTTGTTCGTAACATATTGAGTGTGCTAGAAACGGTTCTGTTTCCCCTGTTGTTCGTAACATTTTGAGTGTGCTAGAAACGGTCCTGTTGTCCCTATTGTTCGTGACATTTTGAGTGTGCTAGAAACGGTCGTGTTGTCCCTGTTGTTCATGACATTTTGAGTGTGCTAGAAACGGTCCTTTTGTCCCTGTTGTTCGTGACATTTTGAGTGTGCTAGAAACGGTCCTGTTGTCCCTGTTGTTCGTGACATTTTGAGTGTGCTAGAAACGGTCCTTTTCTCCCTGTTGTTCGTGACATTTTGAGTGTGCTAGAAACGGTCCTGTTGCCCCTGTTGTTCGTGAAATTTTGAGTGTGCTAGAAACAATCCTGTTGTCCCTGTTGTTCGTGACATTTTGAGTGTGCTAGAAACGGTCCTTTTCTCCCTGTTTTTCGTGACATTTTGAGCGTGCTAGAAACGGTCCTGTTGTCCCTGTTGTTCGTGACATTTTGAGTGTGCTAGAAACAATCCTTTTCTCCCTGTTTTTCGTGACATTTTGAGCGTGCTAGAAACGGTCCTGTTGTCCCTGTTGTTCGTAACATTTTGAGTGTGGTAGAAACGGTCCTGTTGTCCCTGTTGGTTGTGACATTTTGAGTGTGCTAGAAACGGTCCTGTTGTCCCTGTTGTTCGTGACATTTTGAGTGTGCTAGAAACGTTCCTGTTGTCCCTGTTGTTCGTAATATTTTGAGTGTGCTAGAAACGGTCCTGTTGTCCCTGCTGTTCGTGACATTTTGAGCGTGCTTGCAATGGTCTTGTTGCCATAACTTGGATCGGTAGAGAGTATGAGTTGTTTAATGGTACATCTCTGATATCGGTGGTTGAATATTGTAGAAGGTTCCTATCGCAACTGACCAACTTTTACAACTGACCAACTACTAGGCGGAAATGGAAATATGTCGTCTTTTTTATGGCGATATTTTTATCGTTCCAACCCCTATAGCTACGGTATTTACGAAAATAAGGCTATATTTGCGGAGTACGTGTTCGAATATGACGTATTGCTGCCAAAGTCCCGCTAACAACGATAACTGAGTTGTTGACTCACTGACCTCCGTACGCTCATTACCCCTTATACTCGAGTAGTCTCTGGACCTTGATAAATAGTAACCTGTAAAAGAAATGCATAAATAATCTATGAATTATTAAATGACCTTATACCTTTTTTTTGAGAGATTTCTATTTACAAAAACAACGGTGCTTATAAAGCATATTTATAAGCAAAATAAGTAGACTCAAACACTACGAAAATTTTACTTCATTAAAATAATGCTTTACGTCTGTGATTCACGTATGATGTATTGCAGACGATGCGTGAAAAATAGAAAGTGTTAACAGGCCAAACGTACGATGCTACGTAATCCAATATGGGTCTGCATGCCCAGAAAATAACATTCAACTGCACAGGGCCGGTTTATGCTAAATGAATATTGAAAATGGATACGTTAGATGAATATCAGGAGCGTTCTTAAAATAATACAATTAATACATTTAACGTGTTACCTCTTTTATAATATTAACAAGTAAGAGAAGTAAGTGGTAAGATTTGACGAGAGATGTGTTTAGCTGAGCAAATCCAGAATATCAGCGTTGTTGAACAGAAAACATATTTTTTTATTACATTTTCACCCCAAACAAGGCACATTGCCACTTTGGTGTAGGGGGCTACTATCAGGGGAAACAACTACTGAGGTACTATGTAGGGATTTAGGCAGCAAGATGTTGGTTCACGTTGCACTTGAACTTCTGCATGTCAGTACAGTTGGGGAAGCAGTGACCTGGAATGGAATTCCAAAGTCTAGCGGTTCTGGGGAAGAAACTACTGGAGTAGAAAGATCTTTTACATCTAGGGATCTCTACAGTGTGGAGGTGGGATTTTGCAGCTTGTCGGGTCTGTCGAGGGTGTTCACGTCGTGGGGGCACAAGTGCTAGCAGTTCATCAGAGCATTCACCATTAAAATACTTGTAGAACAGGCAGACGGATGCAACGTTTCGTCGATGGGACAGAGGCTGAAGCTTAGATGCCAGTTTAGGGCCTATCAAATTTGCGACTCTCTTTTGAACCTATATATTAAAATGTACGAGGTGGCTTGAATAAGTTTCCAGACATTTTTTTTTATTTTTGGTACAGGCATTTAAAATTGCCATAGACACTTGAAAATTCAGTATGTTATTGTTATACATCTTTTAAGAAGACGGACCAATTGTTATGATTCCAGGTTTAAATGAACAGCTACAGCAGTAATTGAAATACACTCGACTAAAGCCTGATTGTCACAGATGGTGAATTTCAAAAATGCAGTCTGGACGTGAGGACACTTTAGAACGACCATATGCAATAAACGTCTGTTTTAAACTTGGCAAAAACGACGCACAAACGTATGGAATGCTTCAGACTGCTTTTGGACTATCTTGCATGAAATGAGCATCAGTTTTTTAAGTGGAATAAGAGATTCAAGGAAGGCAGGGAGTCTGTGGTGGATGGTGATAGGAGTGGGAGGAGTAAGAGAGTCAGAATACTGAAGTTGATTGACCAAGTAAAGAATTTCATGGATAAGGACCGCTGTTCGTCTATAGAGACAATAAGTGCACAGTTTAATGTCAGTGTTGGAACTGTACACAAAATTATCTACGAGGAACTGAAGATGTGGAAGATTTACGAGAAGTTTTTCCCAAGAGTGCTCAGAGAAGATCTGAAAGATGTTGTGATGGGCATTAAGACAGTTCCTCATCCTCCCTATAGTTCAGACCTTGCTCTCTATGACTTTAGCTTATTTCCTATACTCATGTAAAACCGTAAAGACTGTCATTATAAGACGATTAAGGAAATGAAAGAGGCTGTGAGGAAGGTCATTGACATGCTCACGAAAAGGACTTCCATGGGACATTCCAGAAATTATTGGAACGGTACAAGTCCATTGCAGCCGGAGGGAATTACTTCAAAGGGGGATAGAGTTTCATACGTTTATATCAATAAAAGTGCCATACACAAAAAAGAAAAGTCTGGAAACTTATTAAAGGCTGCTTGTATGTATATGTGAAAACAAAATTAAAACTATTATAAAACTAACAGGTACTTTAATGCTATATAATACAGAATGCTACTTGTGCGGCTGGCCCAATATGTAATTAAAAAAGATATTTCTCTAGTAAAGTTAGAGTAGTGGGAAATTCGATTAGAAGTGAAAAGCTGAGAATTAAGGCTACCTGATAGGATATTGAATCAGAAAAAAGGTCCCAATTTACATGAATACTAACAAGGACAGACAAATTTAAGGTCAATTTTTATAGTGAGAAAAATCCGGATACAAAATGGGGTATGATAGATAGAAATTAAAATAATAATTGCCGACGACTATAATTTGAGTAAACATTAGATGATGTAACGGTACCGACAGATGATTTCCCAAAAGATAAAACATTAGTGCGTGTAGGTATTTAAAAGAATCATAGTAATAATTATGTCAGCCCCTTTAAGAACTCGATTCTTATTGTTGAGCACTCAAAGTTGAAAATAAAGTCTGTCAATGTAGCTCGCATGCGCAGATCATGATGTTATAATCATAAGATAACTCTAACCGCCTAGATATTTATATAAATGTTAATTTTAACTGTATTTGACGGGGTTAATATTGGCCGTGTAGTTTGTTCCTTGCTAATGGAGTCAGCGGTGGTTTCATGGCCGGGTTCGAATCGCCTAACCGACTGTAATCGTAGCTCCCCGCACTGATGATCCCTGAAGGGATGAAACACTAGTGTGTCTGTACGTATTAAAAATAATTATATATATATATATATATATATATATATATATATATATATATATATATATATAATCGGGCTTTATATACAAGAACTTGTATTTAAATTACGAATGTCAAATATTAATCTTTGGAATTACCTACATATTTGGGTAATAAAATATTTTTCTGTGGTTCATTTTAATTTATGATTCACCACTACTAATAAAACACGCCTTACACACACACATGTATATACATACATACATACATACATATATATATATATATATATGTGTGTGTGTTCGCATATTATATGTATATTACTAAACATTCTAATATCTATGCATACATCTCTCTCTCTCTCTCTCTCTCTCTCTCTATATATATATATATATATATATATATATATATATATATATATATATATAAGTAAACATTGATATATGTAAAAGTGTTTTTCCTCATGATCCTTTCTGATATTTTTAGAATCCTTTTTTTTATTTTTACACAAAACTCAAGAAAAATCGAAAAAATAAAAAAGTATAATAAAGTAGAGACTTTTTGTTATTTTTAATAATGTTTTCTGCCATTGAACAAGTGCTTATATATATATATATATATATATATATATATATATATATAATAGCCACATGCAGCTATTATATATATATGTATATATATATACGTACATATATATATATATAATAGCCACATACATCTATTTCACTGCTTAATAATTTGTCAGTGGTGCTAGATATAACGAGTGCACCAGTCTAAAGATTCAAATGTATACTACGAAACAAAAAGAAATCTGGATAAAAGTGCACATGACTTTTAAGTTACTACTGATGTAAATAATTACACACGCCTGACCATTCATGAAATTAGACACATGGTTCCATTCATAGATATTTACCTGTCTGATGAATTGCGAATGCGAAATATATCCGAAGTGATAATATTCACTAAATAAAACAAACATGCGATAACGCCTTAACCGATAGCAACACAACATTTGTTTTGGTGGTTGTGACTGGCGGATTAAAAGAGACACGCCTACACACGGGACAGGATTGTTTAAGGGCACACGTCGCTGCTCGTGCAGAAGATTAGATAGACGTGACTAGGCGCTAAATAGTGCCGGCCAGAGACTGAACTTCTGTTTGGGGAGATGGGGATGAGGTTTGGGTATGAGTTCTAGGGATGCTAAGGAGTAAGTTGTTATAAGTTATAGCCTGTTAGTCAGGGCAAAAGACGTAGAGCAGGCTTTTGAGTTAGAGTAAGCGGAGCATGTATTAGACAGAACGGTTGGAGTTGGAAGAATAAATAGGAAGATAGGATGTAGAGAGAAAATGGAGAATGTTGATCTATGTGTTGAAAAATGCAAACAAACCTCATATATTATCGGAAAAATCATGGTATTATGCCTCGATCTGTGGCATATATTAATATGCGAATGTGTTTGTAGACTGGTTTCATTTTTAGTAAAAATAAAAGGTCGAAACAGTAAAGCTTTTTTCATAGATTACGCTTTAACGTGATCGAATGCCGATATTCTCTTGGCATACTCAATTGTACATATACAATTATCTCCGAATCTCACGCTGAGATGGGGGGGAGACACAGGTGCGGCCTCTGTTGTTTCCTTTTTAATCTCAAAGCTAAATCTCTGCATTGACCATGATGCAATCTCAATTAGTAACTGTGTAATCATGAAAAAAGTTATTTTTTTTTAATTTTCTTCGCAAATTTCTTAATCTAACATAATTGAAATAACAAATGATAAGAATTTGTATTTCTATTTTCGTTCTAAGCTTTAAAGCGATTACTGTAACCTTGTCCGGGAATCAACACACGGTGTATGCCGCAGTCGCAAAATACACAATAAATCAAAAAAAAAAAATTCCACCGGCTTTTTCTTTGTAACAGCAACATTTATTTCCTCATCACGTCCGGGGTCGTCTTCCTGAGCCTCATTCATGCATCTAACATGATCTCGAACATTATTCTCACCTCTCGCAAGATCTCGTGGGTATCACGTTCCGTGCTCCACTGTTCTCTCGTAATCGTCCTGTTTCTTATTTTCATAGTCTTTTTCTTTATCGGTGGCGTCATTTCGCATGAGTCTGCGCTATGTTACATTACAGAAGTATGTCTAATGCGACATGTACACAGACACCAATGATAACCTGCATATAATATCATATAGATTATAATACCTATTCACTATCTTACTTATTGAATAATCCTTAGTGATTTCGTTAGAAACAAAAAGAAATCTGGATAAAAGTCCACATGACTTTTAAGTTAGAACTGACGTAAATAATTACACACGCCTGGCCATTCATCAAATTAGACACCTGGTTCCATTCATAGATATTTACCTGCCTGATGAATGGCGAATGCAAAATATTCCCAAAGGCTCTTCTAAACTAAATAAAACAAACATATGATGACGCCTTAACCGATAGCAACACAGCATTTGTTCTGGTGGTTGTGACTGTCGGATTAAAAGAGACACACCCACACACGGGACGGGATTGTTTAAGGGCACACGTCGCTGCTCGTGCAGAAGATTTGATAGACGTGACTAGGCGCTAAATAGTGCGAGCCAGAGACCCTTACACACACGCACACACACACTTTCCTTTCCGTCTTTGTGTCACGGGTTCGAGCCTGCCTCCATACTACAACATTTTTTTTTTTGCTCAACCCACACTTCCAAACACACGGGCAACGCCTAGCATCCAGGCTAGTTACATATTAAAGTTGTAGGTATTTAATTATTTAATAATATTATTTTCAAGGATCTTATATGTGTTTATTCTATTTGTACAGATTTGAAATCGCATGATTCACTTGCAGTTATTAAATCTTATAAATTCACTTCATTGCAACCCAAGTCCGCCATTTGTCTCTATATTAATTTCATCACGGAATTAAATTAAACCATAATACATTTCGGTTCATTCGTACACAAATTAACCAGTTTATTATACCATTAAAATGTAAATTAAATACAAAATACACACACATACACACACAAAACGCGGCCATTAACACCTCTCCCTTCCTATTTTTGTTTTAGAAATAGGTTGTTATGTCCGAAATAAAGTCAAATCATTTTGCTGAAAAGTGTCTTTCGGTCATTTTTTGTTTATTTACTGCCGGCGGTTGCGATTTTTATTTTTCTCATTTTTTTTTTCGGGGAAACGATAGTACACGGATCCTGCTATTTTATTATTTAAACGGCAATTGCCTCTTTGTGCTTGTGTGTGTATACTCATCTAAAAGTATATATATATATATATATATATATATATATATATATATATATATATATATATATATATATAAACAATTACAAAATTTGTATATTCTTGATCGGCGTTGCCCTGGATGACGAATATCTAAATTAAAAATTCATTTCTTGGCCGTCAACTAGGCTAGTTCTTGTCAAGGAGTGTTTTTTCAGCTATTTAATGTACTAATTAAGAAAAGAGTTACATCTAGAAGGTGTTGAGTTCATTAAGCAGTTCCAACTGCTATTTTTCCATCTTCCTAATTGACCAGTTAAATATTTTATAGTACAGTGTGGCCCACTTAAAAGTAGCCCATAAACTGTAGTAGAGAGGAGCAACGTTCTTTTATTGTTTAAACTATCTGTAGTATTGTTTAAATTAGCTGTAGTGTTATAAAAGATGCTGGAATTGCTTCCCCATTGACATCCAAGCATTTCTGAGCATCTTTAACAACCTTTGCAGATACTGCCTCCACATCTTCTCTTGTGATTCCCCTGATAGCGTTCGTAATGTTCTACTTTAGTTGGTCTAAATTGTGGGGATTATTTGCATAAACTTTTTTGTTTTTCAAGTCCCTCAAAGATAAAAATCACATGATGACAAATCTGGGGAACGTAGTGGCCATAATTATTTGCTTATGGCTCTTTCTTCCGTAAACATGTCATGAACTCGTGTTAGTGATCTGTGTGACGTGTGGTATGTAGCACTATCTTTTTGGGAAAAAGAATTGTATTTTATCTTGTTGTGTTAGTTGGTCGTTAAGAGAAAGATAGAACAGGCTATTTTTAAGTGGGACACAGTGTGTACCTTTTTTACAGTCTCTAGGTCTAACAGAAATTTAAGGACAAGTCTGATGGAGTATCCAGCTTAGTACTGTAAATATAGGTAACATAACTTGAAGAAGATGCACCATTCATTGTAAAAGCCAGTACATGCTGGCCATACCGACAAAATCATATTTGGGCCGTAAATACAATGTGAATTTGAACATTAAGTCAGGGAACACTTGCAGTGAAAATCATCTTCATGCCCAGTTGTCATGACAAACCTTTTCGCAGAGAGGTCTTAGACACTCGAGGAGATTATCTAGTAGGCATTCAAGTTCTCTCTTTTCTGTGTGTATGTGAGTGTGTATGTCCAGAGAGAAATTGGCTGGGCGGGAGGAAAAAATGGGGGCGTATAGAGTGAGAGGTAAATAGAGAAAGGGGAAAGAGAAAAATAGAAAGGCGGATGGAAATAGCTGAAAAAATAATAATATAAATATGTTACAAATCGGATCCGGGCAACGCCGGGTATACTTCGTAGTAATCAATAAAGGTGTCTATAGTTATTTTTTACGTGTACTTAATTAATTAATTGTATTAATTATACTCCGAGATAAGGGTTATTGCGTGTACAGTAATCAATGAGATAGTATTGTAGTAATCATTAGTATTAGGGGTTTTGATAGAGTGTCTTACTTAAGGGGGCGGTTTGTCAGGAGTTTGTTTATGTTGGACTAGAAGACATCCAAGTTGTAGTCAAGTGGGAAACAGGCAAGCGGCAGAGAGTTCCACTGGCGTGCAGTTCTAAGAAAGAAGCTTTGCTCATGAAATCTACGTTTGGACTTAGGCACAGATAGAGAGTGGGGAAAATTATTGACAGTAGTTTCAGCCAGACGGGTGTTTATCCTGAAAGATTGGCGAGGGGGACGAGGGATTGGAGCTCAGACGAGCACCTGCCATGGAAATAACGATAAAAAAAAACAGGCTCGCAACGCCTCTTCTGGTGGAGAGAGGTTGCAGGGAAGAGAAAAGGGCATCCCCATCTAAACCACGAAGTCTATTTTGTACTCTGTCAAGGCAGGATAGGTTTTTTTATCAGCTCCTGCCCAGATGTGGCAGCAGTACTCCATCCTTGGACGTACTTGGCTTTTATACAGATAGAGAATTGCATCAGTAGTGAGATATTTTCTGGAGCGGTAGAAGGATCTCACCATTTTCCCAGCGTCCCTGGCAACAGATTTGATGTATGTGTTCCATTAAAGATCAGGAGTAAAGGTCAAACCCAGAAGCTTGTCAAAACATGGAACCTCCCCAATACGAGAGCCATCCATTTCAATTGACGCCAGATGGGAATCAGAGCGTTGATAATGTAAAGATGGAAGCTTGGTTTTGGATGCATTAAAGTGACAAGCTACCTCTTCCCCCATTGTACCACGTGCTCAAGATCAGAGGAGAGAGAATTAGAGAGAACTTTATCATTTACGGCCTTTGATGTGTTGCCATAGATATTCGTGTCATCAGCATAGATGTAAACGAATGATTTAAGTATGAGTTTTGGGAGATCATTGATGTAGATCAGGAAGAGAGTTTGGCCCAGGATTGACCCCTGGGGGACTCCAGCATTAATACTGTGGGCCTCTGATTTCTGCCCATCGACCACTACTCTTATAAGCCTATCAGAGAGAAATGATTTAATGATTGAGAAAACATTTCCAGTAATACCGTAGCTGGAAATCTTGTGAAGTAGGCACATGCCATACCTTATCGAAGGCCTTCGATATGTCAAGAGCAATTGCCCTAGAAAGGAAACCTTTGTCAAGAGATTCACTAATCCTATGTGATATAATCGTCAGTACATCTGCGGAAGATCTTGCAGAGCGGAAACCATATTGCATGTCACTAAGAAGGTTGTTTCTGTTGAGGTGGTTGACTACTTCTTTATTTAATATGGATTCCAACAACTTACTCAGGGCACACAGGAGACATATAGGTCTCTACTGAGAGGGAGATGACTTTTCACCTGAATTCTTAAATACAGGGCATACTGATAAGGTTTTCCAGGGTGTTGGAAAGCACTTCTCCTTAAGTCAACGCTTAAACAGTTTTGTAAGTATGGGGGCAAGTTCTGGTTGGAGCTTTTTCAGCACTATAACTGAAATGCCGTCAGGGCCAGTTGCTTTACTGGAATCAATGTTCTTGATTAGCTTGGCGACCTCACGCACAGATATGTGTATGTCGCATAGCGTGTTGTCTGTTATAGGAGGAAATACAGGGAGTTGGTGGCCTTCGTCGCATAGGGTAGAATTAGCTGCAAAGTTCTTGGCAAATAGTCTGGCCTTGTCTGATGCTGACGAGATGACCTCAGGTTCATTGATGATAGTTGGGATAGAACGCACGCTTCTGTCTAAGATCCTGTTTGCTATTTGCCAGAACTGGTGGGAACCAAGCCGCTGCTCAGCTACTTTGGATTTAACAGACTGGGCATATAGCTCTCTTGCATGTTTTATTACTCTTTTACAGTGGTTGCTGGCAGTCCTGAAAGCAGCTTTAGTCTCTGTACATCTATTACGTTGGTAGCTATGGAAAAAGTGATTTCTGTGCGCGATGGCAGCAGCACATTCAGGGGAGAACACTAGCTGGCTGTTAGTTTTTTGTTGGAATTTTTTGGATAGTATGAATCGGTCTATGCCTACAATTAACCCTTCGGTCAGGTCTGATACGATAGAGGACACATCCTTTTTAAACATGGAATGCAGAGGTAGGTCAGATATGAATGTACGGAAGCTATCCCAGTCATCCATAGAGTATCGATATAGAGTACGGTGGAGAGGCACGTCTAAAGACTTATTACATTTCATTTTTATCTTAACTGATACAACGAAGTGGTCAGAGGATTCCAGAGGAGATAGAAGGGAACATGAACACAGCTCAGGGGAAGTCGTGAGGACGTCAATATCGGTAACAAGTCTGGTTTCTGTTATAAATTCGAACTAACATTTAACTAGATAATTCGCCTGTCGCCCGTCTGGATATTTTTGCATTCATTTTTAGAGGATTTTCATTAAATTGGAATTGACAAACAGAATTATAAGTTTATATCAAAACAAAGATTGTTTTCTGAAATGAATTCGAAGTAACATTTAACGTTTTTAAAAAAAAAATAGACAGAAACTCACATTTCGTTGGTTTCTTTAAAAGAGTTTTCTGTCACGAGTGTACTAATACCTTCCCTCTATGGGCTCCAGTCCTGAGTTAAATTCCAGGTTGTTGGTCAGTAGAGGGTAAGGGTTAGGAGGGGGTGGGGGTGGAAACAGTCCTTTCTAGTACAAACATACGCACATATATATATATATGTATACATCTATCCACATACGCAAACATTCTGCCTGTCTTTGTCAAAAAAGAAAAAAGAGTTCCTCTTTTTTTGCCTAGTAACAAATTTCGCTAGTCGCCCGTCTAGCTATTTTTCAATTCATTTTGAGAGGATTTTCATTAAATTTGAATTGACAAACAGAATTATACGTTTATATCGAAACAAAGACTGTTTAACTTTATTATTATTATTATTATTATTACTATTATTATTATTGTAGTTGATGATGATGATGATGATGATGATGATGATGATGATGATGATGATGATGATGTGCTTCGTAAGTTTAAATGTAATGTCAGCTAAAATAGGTGTTTTAGAAAGAATGAAGTGTTTCTTTACGAAATGCTATAAAATTTTAGAATTTCTAGATAAACATCATAGATTATGTAAAAACATCAGGTGACCTTAATGCATTAATGACGTAATGAAAAGGAGACATATTTTGAGACGCGTACAGTTTAGTTGGAGTAGGAGTTAGAGTAGGAGAGTCGGACAAGTTAGCACGGAAGATATTGTTTCCGCGTTTGGAAACTGGAAGAAACGCGACCTTAACATGAAGTAGAACTTACAATGCTTTTGCATCTCCAATGGGAAGTCGAGAATATAGTCGAGAATATAAAAAATGAATTTGGTATTTGACTTTCCTTCGAAGGGTGACATTTGTCTCGGGACTGCAAGAAACTGATAAGAAGAGTGGGATACCTATTAGTCTCTGTAAAAAAAAGTATGTTTTTCCTTTGTCTGGATCAAACGGACAAATATGTTTATCGTTGTACTGCGTACGTTCTCTTGTTACGATGTGAACAGACATCCATACAATTAGAGGAAGATTTAAAAAACATAAATTTTGGACAACACAATAAACGGTTATACATTCACTATACAAATGACTATTTAACATATTCGTGTATATAGCAACTCCTGTAATAGTACAATAGTACAATCAATAGTGGTAATAGTATATGTTTATCTTCAAACGGATGCCAAATATTCATTAGTAATAAACGTGTAATTGTACTAATAATAGAATAATTTCGCCTTACAGACAAAGAGTCACCAAATATCAATCGGTGGCTCTACACTCCGTCTTGAATGTGAACATCCTTCAGAGTCTTTTGTGTTGTCGTGTATGAAAGACAGAATACATAGAACAAAACAATGGAAACTCTACAAGGTACATGTGTGTGACTTTTTTTTTTCAGCTTGTATGACACGCAATCAACATTTTAGTGAGGTACGTGACTACAATAGTACATAGAATGAGACCATTGTCCCATACAAAATTACCGGATTTTTGGTCAAAGTTTATCATGTTGAAAATAGATGCCTTCGCACAGCCTGGAAGTATTATCTGCTCCGTTAACTCGTGACTGTTTGTTGACAGTATCAGTCATGTTGCCGGAAACCATAATCAGAGAGAGAGTTCAGGTTTTATTTCTCCTAGATAAATTCCATTTATCACAGCTAAGCAGATGGAGACTAAATCTTTATCTGTAATAAATTTGTTTAAATCGAACAATTATAATTTTCAGTTATTCCATAGTACGTGGTCCTGTTCACAAATTGAATAAAATGTCACAATGACCTTTAACTATCCGACACAGATAAACTAGTTAATCTTCATCGATAAACAAAGAAAATAAAAAGAAACAAAAGAAAACGAAAAGAAATTTCGAGCGACTATTACTTATTGATCTTTAGAATACCTTTTACTACTCAGACATTTTTTTTGTAATAATCGAAAAATTATTAATAATTTTTAAAACCATTTATAATCTGGTGGAATCGATTAGCAATAAAGTTACATAACGGAGTTAACCCCAACTCGTAAATATAAATACTATTTTTGTTAATGTGAAAATGTTGCGCTTAATCGATATTAATCCAGATTTTTTTAAATTGATGTGAATAACAAAATTTTAAAGCTGCTGATAGTGGTTTGTGCGCATCAACCTTCACCCATTTATGCTGCATCATATGTATTTTTTTATGTAATCGATATATGCGAAGACATATTTTTAGTCAATTATTATAGGATGTCTCAAAATATGTAAGGTGAAGATTGCGAATTTGGATTATTCAAACAACTAATCTGTATTTTAGATGTTATTCTCATTAGGTTTCTGCCGATGTAAACTCCGACCTTCTTCAGGTGCATATTGTCGAATTTGGAAATCTTTCTGTCGAACTCGAGAATGTGTAACTTCGAGCGAAAGCATTTATTTTATCCTTTCTGTGTTACGCAACGACCCATATAGTAAGGGATAAGCGCTACGTAATAATGACTTTTAAATGACAGTCTTTGTTGTAGATTGAAGGTTCTATGATTAGAGCAAGCAATAATAAGAATACAATTACGAATTACCTAAGATTTTGACTCAGGGATGAAGGAACGTGAACATGCTACTCCTGTCGTTCAATTCGAAATTGCGTACAGATTCCCGAGTTCGACAAAATGAAGAACCTCGGAGATTACATCGACCGAAACAGTGTGAGAATATATTCTAAGACGAGAACACAAGTTCGAATTCTCCAAAGAATACAAATTATAGATGAAAGTAATCGATAGTTTCACAAAATCATATTTCTATTATTTCTTGCCTAATCGATATTAATTTTGTAACGATATCATCCGGGGTGATCGGAGTATCGGGATAGTGAATACAAATTATAATCTAGATAGTCTCGAGACTGCGGCCAATAAAGTGTGTACGTAGATATCCTGTTTTGGATGTAACTTGTTTTCATAATTTCAAGACTGATTGGAAATAGAAATGCAGGGTGATCACGAGAAAAGTTGGGAAGTAAAAGTGGTATATTTTATTGTTTAAATGTTGTTTTAGTTTGGTTTATTCGTTCCTTAAACTTTGGTGCTAACATTATGAAAGATTGTCTGTAGTTTTCTCTCCGGGAATGAAACTTTATTTTAATCACGTAAATCTGTCTGAGGTGCTTGACGAAACGTTTGCTTGTTCTTAAAACATATAAAGGAAGTGCAACAAGGGGTCGTTTTCGGAATTTTTCTTATCAATCAGCGTTCTATTTCTTCTCCAACCAGCCTTCGTAATTTTTCTTTCCGTCCTCTTCCCAACTAACAGTAACCTAACGTGCACGAGATAATCTGTCACTGTCGTTAGGAAGTAAAAAAAAAAAAAAAAACATAACGCAGATTTATACTGCCGCCTCGAATCACGATATCGACTAAATTTGCAGTTATCTTCTTATTTTTTGTATCGGAGGAGTTTCGGGTTCGATTGCCAGCGCTTCTCCACAGATATCACACACCACCCGTGGATGCTAACCGCTGTGTCCACATCGTCATTACACATTATGGACAGAGGAAGCACAAAACCACTTTCAGACTTTCAAGGCAAGCAATTATTCTTTTCTAAAGTGAAAATCCGACTTGGGGACTGACAAAATGTCTAGCTGTCTTTCGGTTGTTTTACGATTATTACAAAGCATCAGATTGCAATGTTTTAATCAACTGCTGAAAAAAAAAACGAATGTCGATTCTTTTGTACAAAATAGGTTATCGTTTGATAAATTTCCCGCTTTTCTAGTGACCACGTTGTATTAACAATCATTATTTGTTGCTTAATTGGTTTGATTTATGAATTCAGAAAGAAAAGCAATTTTGAAAATTATAACTGATCAAGAGTGAATGGGGTTCTGTTTTTTTTTGGGGGGGGGATTTTCTCCAACGAAAGCTTGAGCGCTGTTTCTATATGTAATATCTATCTGTCTATCTATCTATCTCTCTATCTACCTATCAATTATATATAAGAAACCTTGTCTGTATTCATGTGTATCTGTGTGTGAGTTCGTTCCCTATGGACTCAGAAACGGCTAGACCATTTTTTTATTTCGCACTAGGATACTTGATGTATCTGGGAGGGCTATTACACAGGTTTTCTGTCGGAATGCGATTCATAATTATCGAAAATCGAAAAAAATTCATGAAAGTCAATTAAGTGGGACAGATAACTGAATATCGAGAAAAGAAAGACTGTTTTACATCTATGAGAAAAACTTGTTGAACATTTCACATGCAGAACTGAAAAGAATTTGTGTGCAAATATGTTTATTTTGCACAAATGGCTCTCAATTATATTAACAATTAGCAGGACCATTGTCACGGCATTGCCGATATGGACTATAAAGAATTGTTAAAAATATATCCGTAAAATATTACAGGTTTTAGAGTGTGTCGATTAAGGTTTAGGTTTTAGATTTTTCTTTGATCCAATGCTTCTATACAATACGAAGAGAACAAAATTAATTTTGTAGAGTAAAACTAAAACTTAGTTTATGATTAATGTTAAGACGAGAATGAAGAATGTACTGAGAAAATGAAAGTATTCTGATTTTCGTTTATTTTAATATGCATTCAGAACACCATAATGTAATGTAGTTATTTACTATGCCTCCCCACGGGACAGAGTTAGACACCAGGGTCGTTTTTTAACGTGAAGAAAAGGTACAAAAATAAAAATTGTCTCAGTCGTGAAGGATTTCTCCTCCACCGAAAGAGAACAAGAAATAGAAGTGCAGCATCTGAAGAACAGATACTACACTTTGATCTTGTCCCGAAGGCCGTTATTATTTATCGATAAAACCTAATTTCATATGTGGTAAGTAATACGTTTTTAAATATGAAATAATAAACGATGAATTACTAGTAATTATACCTGTTTTGAAAATTTCACAGTGCATATGAATTTCGTGAGAGAAATTAATTGCAGGAGAGTAAAATATTTTGCTCCCTTCTTTGTGGGGATACGTATTTGAGAGAAGCAGTTTAGTCGAATTAACGAGTAAACCGAAGTGAAATACTTTTGTAAAATATGCTTTAAGAACTGTTGTAAGTGAAGAGGTTTAAACGTGTTGCATAGGAAAATGTTTGGCTATTGTAGTTTCAAGGAAAACGCGATACTATTATGTTATATAGGAGATAACATCATCGATTTTACTTCATGATTGCGAAGAAAGAGAAAGTAAAAGATACAGAGAACGCTAGTATGACTAAACTGCTCTCCTTTAACAATTATAAGAAGCCTCTCCAACCACCGATATCCAGGACAAATAACACCTTACCTGAGAATCTTTCTTAAAATTACCTCGGGTGAACATTCACAGAAAATATGAACTGGAATAAATACATTAAGGACATTGCGAAAGCTACTGCAAGGAAAGTGGGCTCCCTATTACTTGCTAGAAAACTGTTCACACCTGAAAGTATCCTGTACATCTAGAAGGCCACTATTCGCCCATGTACGGAGCATTGTTGCCACATCTGCGATAGTGCACTTACCACTGGTCTCTCACACTTGGATGAGTCCAAAAAAAGGGTCTCAAATCTTATATGTACCACTTTGTCAACTAGGCTCCAACCCCTTCGCATCGCCGCAATGTTGCATCCGTGCCTGTTGTACAGGTATTTTACTGGAATGTGCTCTGATGAACTCATTGCACTTGTGCCCCCCATGTACATATCCCCGACAACCCCGCTTAGTAACAAAATCACACCCTTTCACTGTTGAGGTCGCCAAATTTCAGAAAGTTGTCTACTCAAATAGCTAAACTTTGGAATTCCCTTTCTGCTACCTGTTTCCCAAACTGCACTGATATGCAGAAGTTCAAATGCAAGGTAAACTACACCTTAATCCTTCTTATGCATGATCCTAATTAGTAGCCCCTTATGTCCAATTGGCAATATACTTTGTTTGGAGTGAAAGTGAGTAAAATAATAGAAAGAAATATTGCATAGAGAAAGAGAGAGAGATAGGGTAGAAAAGATTGCTAATATACTGAAATAGACACTTGATATGACTACGATGCTCTGTCGATAGAATCAGCACCAAAATCAGGATAAGAAGTCGAAATTCAAACATAAATTCTTGCGTAGAAATGTAGATCTATACAACAAGCTAAGTTATCAACTATCACTCTCATTTACTAAATGAGATTATTTGATTAGCATGACTTGAAATTAATCTGATGTCGCTAGGGTAAATAATTCTGGCTTTATTCATTTGCAAAGTGAATCATTACAAAATCAAATAATGTCATAAAACAATGTGGTTTTAAACAGATATTTTTAATTAGTTTTGTTTTTTAAGTATTTATTGATCTAACAATTACTTTTATGACAAAAGATAGAGTTCAAAATAGACTTCGTAGCCTCGTAGGAGATGTCCTTTTCTCCTCCTTGCAACCTCTATCTCACAGAAGAGATGTTGCGAGTTTGTCTCTGATGTATCGTTATTTTCATGGAAAGTGTTCAACTGAGCTTCAATCTCGCCAAACTTTCACAAGAAACACTCGTCTAGCTGTAAACACTATCAATAATTTCCCCCACTCTTTATCTGTCCCTAAACCTAAACGTAGATTCCATGAACAAAGCTTCTTTCTTAGAACTGCACGCCTGTGGAATTGTCTTCCGTTTTCCTGCTTTCCGGCTGACTACAATATGGTTTTGTTCAAGTCTAAAGTAAATAAGTTCTTGATGAGCCGTTCCATATAAGTTATTAAATTTACCAAATTTTCATTACTAATGATTACTATATTGACCAACTTCTACTGTACACTCTTTAACCCTTATCCTTGAGTGGCCTCTGGGCCTTGATAATGTGGTGATGCCTTTGTAAAAAAAAAAAAAAAAAAAAAAAAAAAACAGCCTAACGAATAATAGCTGTTTGAAAAAGAATGTAATTGTTATATTTTTAAGAATATTTACGTAACAATGACAATCATTTTTCCGGAAGACAAAGTGTCAGTTTTCCTAAATGTTCATAAAATTGACCTTAAGAAACACTTATAAATTACTGTTGTGACTCTGAAACGTCATTAAGGAAAACACGGACACAGAGATGAGTAAGAAAAAGTAAAATATATTAAAACATAAAAGCAGCATATACAGAGCAACCGTCGTAGTAAGTATCGCCAAGATGGCGAATTATGAAAGTATACTGACCAATATTTACCTCTCTCCCACGGTGAGAGAATGAGCCACAAGATAGGAAGGCTGGAAAATGAGTCAGTACTCCAATACGAGCACTTCGGCCATGCAAAAATATGCCTAGGTAGCCGCGTCGACATTCCCCGGTGAGCGCGCCTCAAGCAAAAAGCGATAATTTTTACCCTCCAGGAAGTCAGGAGGCAAGACCTGGGAGGGTGACCCTCATAGGGCTATACGTAACTCTTTGCATAAAGCCGACAGCAAAAATGTCATCAAAATGATCCAGTTTCGGTCGGATTGATTGTCGAGGTTGGAACCTCGAGTTACGTATACTGCAAAAGTACATTGGCAACACCAAGTCATAACCCTTAGTTAATTTATACAGTCCGGAAAGTTCGTTTTTAGTGTATGGCTGAGTCCCCACAACAATTACAAAGCAATTTTACAAATGGGGTTGGACAAAAAGTATGTTTGTGTTTTTTAAATGGATATTAATATAAATCATTCTCTACGCTTGGTTTAGAAATCCTGCGAATGTCTGCGATTTGTCTCGTTACCAAACGGCAATCTTGTTCAACGTGGTCATTGTCGATTTTTTCTCCTGACTGGTGCGAGCAGCATCTCTCAATGATAAATTTCTTTTTTCAGAAACCAGCAAACCATTTCTGTCACACCTGTTCTATGAGGGCATCCTTAGATGCCTTATGTTTATACTGTTTTTTTCTGTTGCTTTGTTTTTTACCTTTTTGCCCCTGTTTTCAATTATCCATAGCATTCTGCTTAATATTCAATTTCAATGTTTTAACTACAAGCAACAATAAACTCCTCTTCAATGTTTGAACTGCAAGTAAGCAATAAACTCCTCTGCATAGGAGTTTATTACACACTTACGTAAAGATGCTCTCTACACCAAATGTAGGATTTGAAGAATAGGAAAATAAAACGATCTTTAATAGCCAGAAAAATGACATTCAAAAGACGAACCAAGTTTCTGGCAAATCCAATTATTTACAAGATAGCGTGTGTGTTATTTTCTGTGCCACGCTTACATCAGGGTCGTTTAATTGTTATGTACTTCAATTTCTTGTAGAAATAATTTTACAAAAAATTCTTCATAAGTTTTGGTTTCGTTTTCGATTATAGCTGATGGCACTGAAGTCATCTACGTTTTTACAAATACTTTTATCAAGAATTCTTCATAAGTTTTGGTTTCAGTTTCAATTATAACTGATGGCACTCCAGTAATCTATGTTTTCGTTTTTATAAATACTTTAATCAAGAATTCTTCATAAGTTTTGGTTTTGGTTTCGATTATGGCTGAAGGAACTCAAGTTATATATATATATATATATATATATATATATATATGTATGTATATATGCATATATGTGTATATGTATGTATATATACATACATATATATACATATGCATATATATACACATATATATACGTATATGTACATTACATACATATATATACATATATATATATATATAAATTTATTCATGTATATATATATATATATATATGAACAAATGATTAACAAAACATGTTAAAAGATATCTTGAAAAAGAGTTAAAAACATATTTTATTTTAAAAAGGAAGCACAAGGTAAATGGATAGTCCTTAATCCGCGGAGTTTCGAAGAAATACTCTCCTTCTCATCAGGGGGCAGGAATTAGCAAAATGCGAGATCGGATTTTGCATGTAAAAGTATTTAGTGAAACTACAAGTAAGTAACAGATCTTACTTGGTTAAAAAAAGGGTGAGGTAAGGGGAGTAGGAGGTAAAAGAAAAATGATAAAAAGATTTCACATGAATGGATAGTCCGGTGAAGAGTAAAAAAAATCCAAACACGGTAGAATTAAAAATTTCCAATCCAACAGGTAAGTTCCAAATGGTCCAAAATGATCTAAAAGGCAGAATTCCTTGGAAAAAATCACAAATGGAATGAGTTCCAAGTCATTAAAAGAAAAGTTCAAATGTGCACAGAATATATATATATATATATATATATATATATATATATATATATATATATTACTTTGAAATTGCAAATTATAATATATAAAAATCGATAGAACATTAAATTTATAATAATATATACGAAATCTGCATGAATTAAAATATTATATTTAAGCGTACTTTACGACCGAACTTTACCGATAGTTCGTGCTAGCTTAGATAAATAATTTTGCAGTTTAAACAAAAAAACTGCAATAATATCAGAGCGTCTCCATTTCACACTGAACATCTACAAAATGCTAACATCAATATATTACATATGAATGAGTACTCTGTGGAATTTCCAAAGTTGTAGCTAGTTTATATAAATTGATACGGACGACATTGTCAAATTATCTTGGTGCTAGTGCAATAGTAATATTTTTAATGTGAAATTGAAAGGAATTTAGTTGTGTGTTTTTCTTCTTAATGTAGCGGGAAATGAGTAAAATTGTGAGATTCAATGATTATATGTTGGTGTGACAGTCGTGCGTTAGTAACAAATCATGGTAAGACAAAAGCAGTTTAAAACCACGTAAAACATGCCAAGACTTTCTAGTAAGAAGTGGATTTATTGTACGTATTTTATTTGGGAAATAAGCGCGAAAATGTCTTGTCGGCTATTTTCTGAGTTAGCCGACAAGATATAATTACGTGAGACATTTCGTTCAGCAAGTAATATTTTGTTTTATAACTTTTCTATTTATATATTTAGCTTTATGAATTTCCAAACTTCTTAATTTTTTTTTGTGTTTCTCATGAGTTTATATATGCTAAAAATGTTATTTATTTTTATGTATAGTTTAACTTATTTTATTTTATTTATTTATTTACTTATTTGTTTCACTCAAAACTGATCAATTTTCACAATGACAATCCGTGTGTGATGAAATAGACATGCTGTGTTTTAAAAAAATCAGTTTTTACTAAAACAAAATAAATGGAGTGTTGGATCCACTTTTCTTTTCGCCGTTAATGCAAAAACCTTTGCTTGCAAATAAATAAAAGGAACACATTAAAAGTGGCTGACAATTAAAGACATCTGAGATATGATTTTCAAACGTTGTTTCCGTGGCTTATAGAATGGAACTGCCGGTTATCAAATAAATTGTTGTAGGTTCAATTTGTGGGTTAGGCTGTATAATGATGATCTTTTATACAGCAAACCAGTTCGCCTGTGGATGCAATGTTTACCTGATATAAGCAATGGTAAACTTCAATCTAATATAAATACCAGTATTTATATATAGATATTTTAATCCCAACCAAATAAAAAAAATCTCATCTCATCTCAGTACACACTCAATAGAGAGTAGGGTAGGGCTTATTAAAAGAGAAAACAAATTAAACTGTTGAAAATTACGTTTAAATTTATTGTTCGACTGAATACTCCAAAAAACAATTTTCTAAGTCCTTATTCCGCGGAGCTTATAAGAATGCTATTCTTTCTATTCTCCTCATCATAGGAAAGAAAGAAATCAGCAAATTATATTTGTAGAAATGTTAATTTTAATTTCTTCTCTCTCTCTCTCTCTCTCTCTATATATATATATATATATATATATATATATATATATATATATACAGTAGCGTCCAAAAAAAAAAAAAATATATATATATATATATATACAGTTGCGTCCAAAACTATATACAGTAGCGTCCAAAACTAAGGGACGGAATTTTAAAACCTAATATTTGTTAGAAATAACTGTGAAAAGCGGAAATTTTGACAACTGGTAGTCGTTATCATCCATAATAACATACTAAAATTTGAATCATTTGCAAAGAATAGAAAAAGAATTATAAAAATTATTTATTTATTTTCAAAAGTATGTACAAAAGTAAGGGACGAAATTGCGAAAAACAATGTAAACAGTATGTTGTATTGACATTTTTGATTTCCTCTAAAGTCTTACTTAGTCATTTGTAAACGTTGCATCAGCCGGCACAATGGCGAAACGCCAAAAACTTGATTACTCTGTGCGACAAGCTATTGTAAAGCTACACAATGAAAACCACACCAAACTCTATGCAGAGACAGAAAAACAGCTTGTGTCTCTGATAGAAAATGTAAAGACTTTCACAGAGGATGTCTGCATGGGGTTTGGATTTAACAAATGTGCCAAATGCACAATAAAAATAGGAAAAAAGACGACATCCGAAAATATTCGGTTCAATGATGGCTTTATTGAAGATCTAGGAGAGGATGCCACATATAAGTACTTCGGTATAGAGGAGAATGTAACTGTGGAGCATGAAAAAAATGAGACATAAGGTGGAACAAGAATACACATCACGCCTTAAAAAGATCCTTACATCTGAATTAAGCCCCAAAAACAAAATAACTGCCATAAATCAACTTGCAATCCCTGTCATCACATATGGGTTTGGTATTATTGACTGGCTTCAATACAATATCAATAGGTTAGATACAAATACCAGGAAACTCCTAACCTTACATGAAATAATATATCGAAACCAATGTATGGACAGGATATACTTATCATGAAAAGACGGTGGTCTCGGTCTCACTGAAATAAACCATGCATATCGAGCCACCATAGTAAGCATGGGGCAGTATATTAAAAGCTCAACAGATATGTCAATAGTGAGGGGCCACCATGAACGCCTACCCCAACAAACCTGCTGAAAACTTTAGGAGTGACATACTGGAAAATACTGCCGAGTTATATGATGAACCAGCAACACAGATTGCAAGAAAAAAGAGAAAGAAATACACCAAAATTGAGATAGACACAAAAAAAAACAAGGATGGGAACAACATAAAAGAGCAGGAAAGTTCCTAGAGGAGCTTAAGCAGGAATATATAGACAAAGATGCTTCACTCCAATTGCTCAAGAGCGGGAGACTTCCATTTGATGAGGAAAGACTCATTACAGCCAATCAAAATCAGGGCTTACTCACAAATGGATAAAAAAAAATGGCCGGCCTACAAGCAAATGGGCAATGCCGGTTTTGCCACTCAGCGCCAATTTTCAGGAGTGCTGAAAACGAATATCACAGTTAAACTTGGTTATGATATAAAGAAATTACTAGGTGACCAAATAGTGGGTGCTCATTTTACATTAAATTTATATAGGAAGTGATCTCCCACTTTTTTAAAAAGTAATTTCTTCATATCATGAAAACTACTTATCTGCCCCAAATTTAAACGTAATATTCGTTTTCAGCACCAAGGAAAACCATTAAAAGTCGTCATTTAAAAGTTTTGGGGAAGTTGGAAAGAAACTTTACATTGACTAAAAAAATAAAAACCTGTTTTTTTTTAGGCCTAATACGTTTAAGCAGTCTTTATAAATAATATGAAAGAAGAAATTTTGAAAAAAATAAATTTAACATTTTAGTGTGTGGGGAAAACTTTTCTATATAAATTTAACGTAAAATGAGCACCCACTTTTTTGCCACAAAGCGTTTTACCAGACACGTCATCTCTAGCATTTTTTCAAGTTTGGCGATTGAGAAGGGGCGACAAAACATGAAAAATACAAAAAACTTTTAGTTTTTTTGTGGTGGGGGCAGGAATTACATTTGCAACATAAAATAACGATAATTCTAATTAATTTTTATGAAACCATTCTGTACTTTCACCTAATAATTTTATAAACAGAATGACCCCCAAAATATGACAAATTCAATTTTTTTTTGGGGGGGGGGATTACATTAGAAATATAAAATGACGAAAAATGTCATTTAATTGTTTTTTGAATTAATCTTTGGTAGATCTTTTTTTTTTTTCCTTTTTTTTTTGCGATCGCACAGCATTCGCTGCTATTTTCATGGAAACAAAATTGTAATGATTTATTTTTAATTATCTTTTCTTTACAGGGGGATCTTTCCAGTGCTCAATATACGGAGAATAGTTTCTTCTTTTTGTAGCCCATTTGCTGAAATATCTCGTGGAGAGGGTATCGCGTACTTTTGTTTTTTGGACGATTACATTTACATGTTTTCATCCGTTCTTTTATTTTTGTTCTGGGGGTATCCACGTTGCCCATGATGAAAATGCTTAGTATACAGGTGTATTTCAAACAGAACTTCATTTCAACCCAGACAACGCTTGGTACCCATGCTATTATATATATATATATTTATATATACATATATATATATATATATATATATATATATATATATATATATATATATATATATATATATATATATATATTTATATAAAATAAAAATACATTTTAATGATTTGGAATTCATTCCATTTGCGCTTTTTTCCAAGGAACTCTGCCCTTTGGATTATTTTGACCATTTGGAATTTACCCATTGGATTGAAATTTTAAATTTGACCGTTTTGGATTTTACCATTTTTGGATTTTTACCCTTCACCGGACTATCCATTCATGTGAAATCTTTTTATCATTTTTGTTTTGCCTCCTGTTCCCCTTACCTCACCCTTTTTTTAACCAAGTGAGATCTGTGACTTACTTGTAGTTTCATTAAATACTTTTATATGCAAAATCCTATCCTACATTTTGCTACTTCCTGCCCTCTGATGAGAAGGAGAGTATTTCTTCGAAACTCCGCGTATTAAGGACTATCCACTTATCTTGTGTTTCCTTTTTTAAAATTAAATATGTTTTTAACTCTTTTTCAAGATGTCTTTTAACATGTTTTATTAATCATTTGTTCATTCATATATATATATATATATGTATATATATATATAATGGGAATTCTGGGTTAAATTATGTAGAATTGAAACAAAATTTATTGTTTGACAAAATAGTACAAATAATTATTAAAGCTTTTTCCTTAACCCATGCATATTCCAGGCTGGAAAGTAAAATTCAATTCATGTATATTTGGTAATGCATAATTTTCAATGTGGTAGAATCCTTTGAAAAGTGTTTTAAATAACTCGATAGCAGACAAAATTCTAGAAAGAATTAACTGTAAATCAGTTTATGTACTCTTTTGCTGATGCATATCTTCTGTAATTGATTTATATTAAATTAATTTATATTTTCATTGAGTTTTTTTAAAGGTAAATTATAATATAGGGTTGGATAAACTAATAGGAGAAAAAATTATCATATGTTCTCAACGGCATTTTATGTTTCTATGTACAAATTAAATCTTAATTCCTCTGAGCTATATCTAAGCCACGAACCAACTTCACCGTATTTTGTCGGGGTTAAGGTTTTAAAAGGGGATGAAGAAAGATGCTGGTATAAAAAAGGGAAGGATGAAAAAGTTAGATTGAAGTTTATAAAATCTGAAGGGGAGGGGGTCTGTTTATACGTGTCTAGAACAGTAATGGTGTATATATATAACAGAGACGGATTTTTAAATTTTAAAAATGTTTTGGAAGCATCATATTTATATGCTTTTATCTAAATATAATATGGCGCAAGACCGAAAGGTCAATGAAAGACTCAGGGCCCCCAACTGGCCTTTAAGAATGGCCTGCGAAAGTCTGTCGGCATCACGAGACAGGCGCGTCTCAGCGAGTTAGTGTTTATCAAACTCCTTCCTGGAGAGCGGCGAAGACAAAGCCTAGGAGAATGAATGTTCTATGACTATTTAAGACATTCACCGTACTCTGACAGATAAACAGTCACCAAAATGGCCCGAGCTAAGTCGGACTGATTGTCGAGAACGTATTCTCTACTTGTCTTTAGACGACTTTCGCCAACTTATTTCTTTGGGGTTTCGCGGAATTACATATTTACAAGGCAGGTAAAATATGCATCAAGATTAGAAACTGAAAGAAGAGGCGGCACTCCAACGAAATAATCAGGCTGGCCTCTTAAAATAGCCTGGTTAACTTTGATAGTATTTCTTACTAGGGACACCTTAGTCAATTCGTGATAAACCAAACCAGTCATAAAGCAGACGCGATAGCATAGAAGTAGACCTCTTTAGGCATATACCACAGTTCGAAAGATAAAGACTATCGAAATGACCAATCATTGTCGAACTGATTAGTGGAAACGTGTCCATGGCTGGTATTTAAGCGGAACAACCATGAATTGACTTTCGCCATTTTTAAATCCGATAATTGGCAGACATTAAAAACTCTTTTTTATAGTTTGTACACAGAAAGGAGTTTCAACAAAATGATGGATAATAATATAATTTAAAATCTAGGAAGAAGCGTTCCACGAAAATCTTGTCTGAAGTGGTACCTTATTATATTAAAACAAAGTAATGAATAACTCTAAGAATAGATGAAAAACAACCGAAAAAAATAAGAAAAGACTTAGAAGTAAGTGAAACTCGGGATCAAGATTAACACATTAATTGTTAGTAAAGGTATTCATCTTTCATTGTAGTGAATTTTGAGTGAAAAAAAAAATGTTGCTCGATAGTTAACGAATAAAGCAATTGCACTGGACGAATAACGAACATGCTGCTAGAATATCACGATTCGTATATTTGGATGCAAGCTCCCTCATTGAATAATACGATCGGAAGAATATACGAAAAAAATGAAAGCTATCAATATATCTATAAAAGTGAGAATGTGGGTGAGGACACTTCTCTACATATACACTCAACGATTTTTTTTTTGTCTATAGACTTGAAATTTGGTATATAGGGTACTCAGACATGTGAAAAACTTTTTAATCGGTTTTCATCCGAGAAAAAGCTTCTAAGAGGTTTTTTTGTTAATGGTACTTGGGTGAGTCGTTGATGTTTATAAACTGTTTTACGACTGCACATGCGTGAATCGTCATATTATGTTTAGAATAAGTAGGGTCCAAAACACTTTTTTAAAGATTGTATTAAGCTAGCCTAATGGTTATCGTATTTGTTTCAATGTTTTTAGGTTTTATTTTTAATCTCAGCTCAAGTATCTTTATACTTACAAGAAGAGAACTGTTTAGAAAAACATGCACATGTTTCAGTTTGTTTTTACTCTTTTTATTTTGAAGGAAGTTAACGTTACGTTTAATATCGAGCAACAACGAGTGGTTTTCCAGTAATGTATATACATCTATACATAAGTATATAAAAAATAAATTAAAAAATAAATAAATAAATAGATAAATAAAGTCCACACGTTTAATGAACGCTGAATGGCCGCTTCCAAACAAATTAACGCATAAAGCATTTCAAACATCATGTCTATCACGAGGAGATATATGACTGAAGTAATTTTACTATGTTCTGGTAATAAGGTTTCTTGGCTCATTTTTAAATTAATATAAAAAAATATAGTCAGATACAGTTTATCTTTATCGAGGAGGAATAGTGAGACATAATAAACGGCTGACGTATTGTTGATACGTCGCAAACAACTGTTTATTGATTTTTTGCGAACTGTTATCCTCATCTTCATAGTTGTTGTAGTTTCATCACGTTTCGGCAACTATTCTTCAGGCCTTCTTCAGATGGTTAACCGCGACGGGGTAGGAATGCTGAGTATTCCCAGTAATTACCGTCTTTCCTAGCCGTTGCTGCTTCGCCACGTTTTGGCCAAGTAATTCTCTGGCTTGCTTTGAGTAGGATTGAAACCGTTATTCTTAAGCAATGCTCACCTGGAAGGTAGTAATTACTGGGGATACAGTGACAAGACACAGTATTCCTATCTCGTCGCGGTTAGCTACTTGAAGAAATCCAGAGAAATAGTTGGCCGAAACGTTGTGAAACAACAAAAAACTAATCTTAAAATCAAAACTCAAAGATAAAATTAAAAAATGATACCATTAAGTACAAACCTGACAAGGAAAGACCAGATAAGAACAAACAATCGGATTTATAAAGTCAAACCGTGATCGCCCTTTGGGGCACGTGACGCAGTGGATAGAGCCGTTGAGTCTCTACAGTTCCAGGTGAGCATTGTCTGAAGATAGCCATTGAAATCATACGCAGATAAGGACAGAAGATTAGTTTGCCAAAAACCTAGTGAGACAACAACAAGTATAGAAAGCAGTAATTACTTGGGATACAGTTACGAGACTCAGCACTTCTATCCCCTCGCGATTAAGCACCTGAAGAAGAAGGCCAGAGAAATAGTTAATCGAAACATGGTGAAAAAAAACCAACTATGAAGATGATGATAACAATCCGCAAAAAAAAAAAAAAAAATTCAATGCACAAATTATGAAGCCTCATCTCAGAGGATTCTAAAGAATAAAATAAGAGCTAAAGTCTTATTGACAAGCCGTAAACAACTGAAGTATTTCTGACAAGTTATAAGCAGCTGAGCTATTGTTGTCACTTCGTAGGTTGTCAAATGTATCATTTGTGAGGCTTCTCTTTTTTTCTTCCTTGTTTTATGTTTTAACAGTTGTAATAGTATTTATTAAACAAAACACTGTTATTACATAGCGACGTCTATGGTCTTCTTTAGTATTGCTTCTATAAATGCAATCATACTTCATATAATATGTACTCCAGAGGTGGATTAGCATTAAAATCCATACATTATGAAATATTTCCATCAGCATCATATTTATACTTTTGAAAGTTTCGTAAACATCTCTTCGTCATATATCTACCATTCACCTTTTATCATATATATTACCTTTCTTTTTTTCATTTGTGGCGTAGATGGGTGGTCTTGTGATAAAGCTTATCTGCACCCTCTCGATGACTTAACTTGTGTTTCTTCCATTATAATATTGTCTTTTGCTTTTGACCGGAACCAGATTATTTAATGTGGGTGTCGTTGACGACCTCGAACAGGTACGTGGTAAGCAAAGGAAGCCGGAATGATACCTCTTTACGGGGTGTTTATGACTCCACCATCTCCAAGGTTCGTCGTACGTTTGTATTGTAAAAATGAATGAAGTTAAGATGGAAATATAATATGAATGACGTGTCGTCCTCTTTTCTCTCTTGACTTCATACTCATTAGCATTCTGTTTTAACCTTGTAAAACACGTGACACCTATGTAAAGTAGATGTCTTCGCTTACTCATTGTCAGTGCAAATAGAAATAGAAAAGCATGCAGCTTTACAAGGGCAAAAGTTACGTAAAGTACACAATGTCATGCACGCAAGAGTTACGTAAATACCTTTATATGTATATATATATATATATATATCATCTTCACACACACATACACATGAACACACACACATATGTGTGTGGGTGTTCATGTGTATGTTCATGTGTGTGTGTGAAGATGTTTACTTAACTCTTGCACGAATATCTGGCTAAATATTTGGCTGCAACATCTTCACGCACATACACATAAAGTTTCTCTCTCTCTCTCACACACACACACACACACACACACACACACACATATATATATATATATATATATATATATATATATATATATATATATATATATATATAATTATTTTTTTACTATAATAAATACCTACAGATACTAGTGTTTCACGCTTTCGGGAATCTTCAGTGCGGGGTGTCACGATTAACACCAGTCGACAGATTCGACCTCGGCAACATGAGCTATCTCTGGCTCGATTAGCAAAGACCGTATCCAATCGGCTACTGTTAACTGTGTGAAATAACGTTGAATTTAAACATTATAATTTTAAATGTTCTTTCCATCAGTCACACAATGATCTAATCGTTATAAGAGCTAAATTTTCCGACTTGATTCAACTGAAAGTGCTCAACGATAAGAAACGAGTTTCTTAAAGGGGCTGTCATAATTACTTTTTTTAACTATAATGAATACCTACAGACATTATATATATATATATAAATATATATATGATAAAAATGCTTTCTTATGGCTTACATGAATGATAGCCTAGGGGTTTAATATCTGGTTGTAGAGTCAAAGGTGACTTTGCAACTTAGTTCGAATCCTTCGACGGCAGTTATTAGCACTTTTTACACTAAAGATTGCATAATCATGAAATAATGGCAACTGTAGAAAATAATAAATATTTATATAAAAAAATATTGTTATCGCTCCCTTAAAAATGAAGATTGAATTGCAAATAAGCAATGAAACTAGGAGTAAAGCGATCTTCAGGCCACTGCTGTTGAACGCTATATCTTGCTATTATATGTCCTTGTAATACCAGGTTGCCTTATTATAATTGTAATACCAGGTTGCAGAATCAAAATTATCTGTGTAATTGGATTCGAAATTTCGACCAACAGTACTTAGCACTTCCTACACCGAAGATTGCATAAGCATTGCATTATGCATGGCATAAGCATATATGTACTTAATAGTAATATGTATATAAAAATATTCGTATATATGTATACCCATATACAGTTCCACACAAAAGTATTGGATACATTACATTTTTCTTCGTAACTTTCATTAGGGTTCAAGATTTTGCCTAACATTTGGTCAATATATGATTATTACTATTCTAATTTATATTCGGAGAAATAATTACAAAATCTAAGTTTATATTTAAGGAAAAATATAAATTAACAAACGCAAAAGTATTGGATACACTTTAAAAAATTATTTTTCTGAAATACATTTAAATGACTTTTGCTTAGCATGTTGCAATAATGCAAACAAGTTATCACTGGCCAATTAGAGTGCTTTATATTAAAATAATTTTATCAAATTCTTTCAGTTTTGAGCTAACTCCTTCAAAGTCAACCAGTTCATTTATAAAAATGCCTAAAACTAAAGAGTTGTCCATAGACATTCGTAAAAAAATCATTGATAAGCACAAAGAAGGAAAAGGGTATCGAATAATATCAAGGGAAGTTAATCTACCACTTAATACAGTTGGAAACGTAATTAGAATGTTTAAAAACCCAGGTGATGCTGTTGCAAATCTTTCAAGATGTGGTCGGCCAAGGAAACTAAACGAAAAAAAAAATCAAAGTGGGTAAGCAGAAAGGTACAAAAAACTCTTTTCTTACTCGTGGTGAAATTCAAACCGACCTAAGAGAAGCTGGGATTAATATGAGCAAGGATAAAATCAGTAGAGTTCTAAATCGTGCAGGTTTTGTATCAAGATCCCCAAGAAAAGTTCCATTATTGAAGCTTAAACATGTCAGATTACGTTTGAATTATGTTAAAACATATGGGGAACAACCCCAAAAATTTTGGAACAAGGTAATCTGGTCAGATGAAACGAAAATCGAAATCTTTGGAAGAAACACAGAAACACATGTATGGCGTAAAAATGGCGCTGCCTATAACAAAAAGAATACCATTTCCACGGTGAAGTTTGGCGGTGGTTCGATTATAGTATGGTGGTGTTTTTCATCCAAAAGTACTGGTGAACTAGAAATCATCAATGGTAGAATGAGTGGACGTATGTAAAGGGAGATTTTGGAGAAAAACCTCCAGAAATCTGCTGATTTGTTAGGACATAATAGCAATTTCGTGTTTCAGCAGGACAATGATCCCAAGCATACTTCCAAAATAACCAAAGAATGGCTTAGAAATAACGGAATTGGCGTTCTTATTTGGCCCAGTCAGTCTCCAGACCTCAACCCAATTAAAAATTTGTGGAAAATATTGAAGATAAATAGTCACAAGAGGCATCCACAAAATATTCAACAACTAGAACAGTTCTGTAAAGAAGAATGCCGCAAAATACCTGCATATCTTTGCAAAAACGTATGTGCAACTATAGGAAGCGGTTGGAAGCTGTTGAACGCAATAAAGGCTATGCAACCAAATATTAAATCAATGTATCCAATACTTTTGCGTTAGATGATTTATATTTTTCCTTTAATATAAACTTTCTAAACTTTAATTTTGTAATTACTACCCCAAATATTAGGAATATACTGACCAATTTTAGGTAAACTCTTGAACCCTAATTAAAGTTATGAAGAAAAATTTAATGTATCCAATACTTTTGCGTGGCACTGTATATATATATATATGTGTGTGTGTGTGTGTGTGTGTGTGTGTGTGTGTGTGTGTGTGTGTGTGTGTGTGTGTGTGTAATTTTATAAAATATGCATTTTGTATGTCTTTAACCACTATAATGATAATATTATATATACTAGCGGAATTATTCGTCTCTCGCAGAATGGTGGATAATATGTACTTAATTAGTGCTAATGACTTATACAATTTAAGGAAGTAACTACTTGTTGTTATTTGGAAGTTTTATGCTTGTATTTTTTTTGTTTGTTTTGACAAGTTGTCAAAGCCAGAAGCCGAAATACTATGCTAAAAGAAACGAACATGAACGAGATTTTGTATATTGCCAAAAACATGTTAGATTAAATACAAGACAAATTGGCAAGGTAGAATCAAATATCGATTTCTCAGATTCATATTTATTTCTGTCAAATTTCGAGAATTTCATCGTGCGGTAAATACAATTTAAACGATAAATCAAAATATAGATATTATAAAGTTATTTTAAATAGGGAAAATGTGAAAGCAGTGGTTGGCGAAAATGCACGGCAAAATATCAGGGAAATTCCCGAGATACTTAAAAAGAAAAGCTCTATAAATTGGGACTAAATGTTTCTTTCTCACATTGAAGCTCTGTCGAAACAAAATAATTATAAAGAGTTCTTAATGTTTAGTAGAATCAAAACGCGAAAAAATATCTTATTGCAAATAAACCGGGCGATGACAGTCAATTCTAAACGCGAACCCTGAGTAATTATATGTCCGTGTCTTAAGGGGATTTTTCTCCTTTCTTTCGGTAGACGTTGAAATTGTGTGGAATAATCCTGAACTCATAATAAGATTGTCAACCTCGAAAAAAAATTATGGGCTAATCAATTTTGGAGGAAATATGATTTTTATCGCATTCACTACGATTGACACTGTCGAAAAGAAAGATTAGATTTTCTAAGGTTTGATAACGATTCTATAGCGTCACTTGTACCATTCCAAGGACGTTTATAATTTGGTCGCTTTTGTTTTTCCCCAATAAACGCCGAGTTGATTTATTTATTGGCATCCTTTTTGAATAATCGTGTGTATATACGTGTTTATTATTTACAATATACATATATATGTGTGTGTATGTGTGTGCGCGCGCGCGTGTGTGCGTGCGCGCACGCGCGTGTGTATGTTATAGACATAGTGACGTCCTTCAAAAGAATCTGTAATCACTTAAAGATTTACTCATTACTTTTTAATCAACTTTAAAATACATGCCTTTGTCGCTGGGCGATATCGCCATGCGCTCATGTGCGTTGCCTTGCTCCAAGTACCGAGGTCAATTTCGTTAACTGCAACCAAAAGCATCTGCGTATTCCTCACAAAAATTATTATGTAATAAAGTGAAACACCTGGTTCCTACAATAATAAAATATTTATCCAGTCTGATAATGGTTTAATAGTTGAAAATAATTTTTTCCTGATCTTCATTCTTTAGAGAATGTATGGAATTCTCCAATCAAAAAAGAAACCAAGACCAAGGTCTTCAAAGCCGGTCTAGAATCAATCATTTTGTACGGCTCAGAATCATGGACGCTAAACGTATCACGCCGAAAACATCTCAATAGTAAATATATAAGAATACTTCGACAAGCCTACTACATATCCTGGAAAATTCACCCAACAGACAAGTCATTGTATGGTTCCCTACTTCTTGTTTCCAATATTGTGAGACATAGATGTCTAGCACTTGCCGGTCATATCAGTCGCCATGATGAACCAGCAAGTAAGTTCTTACTTTATACTCAAGACGCAAAAAGGGGAGTTGAAAAAGGGAAGTATTGAAGAGGAAACTGGTCTGGCAGGAACTGAGTTGCTTGCTGCAATGGCCGATTGAGAACTCTAGCAACCAGAATTTGTTCACGTTTCATCTGCGCCTACTGGTATAGGATGGAAACAATGAAAAAAATATATGCCTCCAATATAATGTATTAATAAATACAAAATCTGTATTAATTAAAATATCATATTTAAGCGTATTTTACCATTGGCATTGGATGAAACAACAAAACAAAAACAAACAGTATAAAAGTCAAAAGTCGAAGATAAAGAAAGGATGAGTGTTATTTTAAGCACAATCTAAGCTTAATTATTATTGATTTATCAGATGAAATGTTGAACGTCTTATATCAAGAGCAACATAGTTCTAAAGAATACTGTTGCCACATCTGGGAAAAGTGCCGTCGAGAAACCTAATTTCTATGATAATAAAGTACAAAATAAACTTCGAAATCCAGTAAAAATGCTTATTTCATCCACTTCCTTACAACATCTTTCTCGCAATTAAAATAAACATACTAGTCTCTCTATACGAAATCGTTGTTTTCATTAAATGTGCTCAACTGATCGCCGGCATTTTGTTAACTTTTATAGGCCATTCATAGCAAGAACTCATATTGATACCACAAAGAATAAAGACTCTCTTTCTCTCTCTCTCTCTCTCTCGCTCTCCCTCTCTCTCTCTCTCTCTCGCGCTCTCTCTCTCTCTCTAAGAGCTTAATTTCAGGCAAATGGAACACATTACCGATGAACTGATTCCCTGCTAGTGTTCAAATGCCGTATCAACAAATTCTATTCATACACTAACCCATAAAAATGAAACAGCAGGTGCCTTCAAGAGCACCGATTTCGATGACACTAAATGTATGGGAGAGTGAAAAATGTGTGGATCCTCATTTCCTCCCACACAACGTTAGGTCTCCACGCTAGTATATATTTGTTAAAGAAACAAAGAGATACTTTTTAATTAGAGTTTTTTTCATTTTTTCTTCAATGTTCAAGGTTCAATGTGTAGTTCAAAATTGATCCCGGTGGTATTTTTAAACAACTGTTTTTAGGTTAGAGATTAATATTGAATTTCGGTTCCCCTTACTATCATGTCGGGTTTTTTATAGATTCTGCTTTTAGTAGATCATGTTCGGTTTGAAGTTTGAGTATGTTTTCATATAGTAATTCTATTTGCTTTTTATAGTTGAACCGATTGAATAAGTGGCAGTTCGATCCGAGGTTTAGAAACTCCTTTTAGTGCTCTGTGAGCTCGTGATCAGATAGTTTGATGTAATATTGTGTGGTTTGATAACAAAGTAGTTCTTTTGTGTAGGGAGTTGAAGTTTTTATGAATTTAAATCCGATGTGAGTGTTCGAAATTGGTGAGGATGTCGGCAAGTGATTGCTGCATTTCTGTGTTTTGTTCGTCGATAACACAGTGCTTGAGTTTTTAATCAAGGTCATCTAGTTCGTGGTTGTTTTTTTGTTTTTTTTCCACCGAATTATTTCTTCGGTTATCGTAATTAGCTTTTTAATTAAGTTGCTTCAGAATTCCCGGCTTGTGGTTTCATGTTGCGCTGCCGGGTCATATAATTTTAATTGTGTGTATTTTAGCGGCATTCTTTCATCTAAACAAATGCTGTGAAAGACCAAAGAGAGCTTCCGTTTAATTAGACCTTTTTTTAATTTTTCTAATTATATAAGTTCCATGTGTAGTTCGAAGTTGGCTACGGTCGTACTTATAACCGGCCTTTTAAGGTTGCCGATTAAAATTGAATGAATCTATATGTGGCAATTAAGCTATGCAGAGACTTCAACGTTTTATCCCTGTAGGAAATCGTAAGGGTACAATACTGCGTGGATGACATGATTATACATCTGTGTAGCTTAATTGCCATATATATTTCCAAAACTTACTACACTCCAGCATTGTTTAGTGTTAACGATACTCAAAATCGAAATTTTATGTCTTTATAATATTTTATGTGGTAGGTAAAATAATAATAATAATAATAATAATAATAATAATAATAATAATAATAATAATAATACCATGATAATAATAATAATGCTAATAATAATAATAATAATAATAATAATAATAACACCATGATAATAATAATAATGCTAATAATAATAATAATAATAATAATACCATGATAATAATAATAATGCTAATAATAATAATAATAATAATGATAATACCATGATAATAATAATAATAATAATAATACTAATAATAATACTACTACTACTAATAATAATAATACTACTACTACTACTAATAATAATAATAATACCATGATAATAATAATGCTAATAATAATAATAATAATAATAATAATACCATGATAATAATAATGCTAATACTAATACTAATAATAATAATAATAATAATAATAATAATAATGCTAATACTAATACTAATAATAATAATAATAATAATAATAATAATAATAATAATAATACTAAAAATAATAATAATAATAATAATAATAATAATAATAATAATAATAATAATAATAATAATAATAATAATAATAATAATAATTGAAGCTGTTTGCAAAAACAAAGACAGAACTAGAAACACTAATAAACACGACCGGAATCTTTAGCCAGGATATCCAAATGGAATTCGGCATGGACAAGTGCGCACTGCTCACGATGAGGAGGAGATAAACTAGAAGCAACAGAAGGTATAGTACTGCCCAATCAAACGGGCACTTGGCGAACATGAAGCTACAAATACCTGGGAGTGCTGGAAACAAATGGAAATAAAAGAGAACATTGGAAAGGAATGCCTCAGAAGAACAAAACCAAACTAAATAATCGAAACCTAATTGAAGGAATAAACACGTGGTCAATGTTATTGATTTGATACTCTGGACTTGATATAAACTGGACCAAAGAAGAACTAATGGCTCTTGACCAGAAGACCACATTGATGAGCTGTTATACAACGAAACAGTACTGTATGCGTATGACTATATATATATATAAATATATATATAATATATATGCACACATATACACACACACACACATACACACACACATATATATATATATATATATATATATATATATATATATATATATATATATATATTATTCAATTTTCACCCCAAACAAGACACTTTTAAGTAGGAGGCTACTATCGGGGACAATTTGCGGGCATTATGAAACAAGATGTTTAGAAAGATGTTTCTTCATTAAATTTGAACTTCTGCATATCAGTACAGTTGGGAAAGCAGAATCCCGGAAGGGGGTTCCAAAGAGTTGCAGTTCTGAGGAAGAAACTATTAGAGTACAAGGATTTCTTACACCTAGATATCTCTACTCTAAAGGGTGGGACTTAGTTGCTTGTCGGGTTTGTCGGGGGTAGTCACGTCGAGGAGGTACAAGTGCTTGCAGTTCGTCAGAGCATTCACCATTAAAGTATTTGAAGAACAGGAAGAGGAATGCAACATTTCGTCGATGGGACAGAGGCTGAACCCTAGATGACAGTTCAGGACCTATCAGGTTTGAGACTCTGTTTTTAACCCTGTCCAGGAGTGAGAGATAAGCAGCAGATGCACCAGCCCAAATGTGACAACAATACTCCATACATGGGCGAATGCTGGCCTTATAGAGGTTATATATATATATATATATATATACGTATATATATGTGTGTGTGTGTATGTGTGTGTGTATGTGTGTGTATGTGTGTCTGTATTTATGTAGCATTGAAGCTCACGTTATCAAACATAGACTGAGATGGAGTGGACATGTGGTGAGGATGTTAGACAGTCGACTTCCCAAACAACGCCTTTATGGTGAGCTCGCCGAGGGAAGACGTCTGACTTCAAATCCTAAAATAAGATTCAAAGATTGTTTTAGGTCCACCTTAAAAAAATGTGAGATAGATGAAAGAACCTGGGAGAATCTTGCTTTGGATCGCGGAAAGTGGAGAAGGACCTTGCCGGGGGATGTGGGCAAGTTTGAGGCAGATCGAACCCAGTATCAGCGGCTGAAGTGTGATATCCGGAAAGGCAAGGTGAAAGAAGCCATGGATGGGCGGGGCTGCCAAATTGGTCTGGAGTGTGAGGTGTGTGGAAGATTATGTCTTAGCAGAGCTGGGATGATGAGCCACCAGACTACTCATCGGCGCAGTGGGCCACAAAGCAGTCTTGTGTTGCCAGAGCTAACGTGTGTCAACTGCGCGCGGACGTACAAAACAGCAGGTGGTTTGAAGTGGCATTTGATTATACATAGAAGAGAACATCAAGAACGTGCTGCTAGCGGCGCACATGTCTGCACAATGTGTGCCAAAGAATTCCAGAGTTTGGCAGGGCTTAAAAGCAACCTTCGTGCGGCCCATCACTGAATGTTTTCGTGTTTCCGTATACCTTTTTTGTGCTATATCAAGTAATGGCAATGTTCGAAAACGAATTTGCTGCTATCATATATATATATATATATATATATATATATATATATATATATATATATATATATATATATCTTTATTCGATTGGCAAAATTTTAGAATAATTATAAAAAAGTGAACCATATCGTAAATTCAATCAACTAAAAAATGGAAACCGGGGTGAGGAAAAGAAAAAAAAAATATATATATATAATGGGGCAAGTTATATGTACAATTAAATAAAATAAATAAGTCGATTAAAAAAGATCGTTAAAATATACCCAAAGCGCTTTTCGTTCAGACAAACATTTTCAAGGGTCATAAGTCTGAAAATTATTATTTTTTTAGAATATTTGGTAGTGATATGGAATACGAGCGGAGAGGTTAAGAAAAAAAAAAAAAAAAAAAAAAAAAAAAAACCTGACTACCCAAATAATTCTAACTGAAGCCGGAGGTTTCTCTGCTTGCACAAAGTAGGGGGGTTAGCAATGATGGTAAGTGCTTCGAGGACAGACAGATGGAACTTTGTGCGTCCTCGGTGCAAAACAGAAAAACACTCCGGAGAGAAAACAAGACCGCATTCCTTTTTATCGACCAAATGTTGGCCGATGGACGATTCTATCAGTTGGGATTTTCTGGTAGTAGCTTGATGATCCCTGATGAAACGGGGGACATGTTGGGCGATTCTAACCTGAAGACGCTGGGTCGTCTTGCCTATATAGACGGCACCACACCGACATTGAAATTTATAAATAATATTACTAGTTTGGGAGATAGGCAAGACATCCTTACGAAATGAGGGAAAGGCGGTTTTTGTGGAAAAGGCAATACGGAGCGATAGAGCACCAAAATTAGAAGACACCAGAGAGGAAATCTTATCGCAAATAAGTTGGCCTTCAAGTCCAATCCAGGGTAACCTAAGGTATACCGGAAATCTACATGGACCGTATTTTGGTAGCTCAGAAAAGGATTTAATTTTTTTATTAATAACTAAGTTAACTAATGGAGGTGGATATCCATTAGTAATAAAAATCCTTTTAATGTTATCAATTTCCACATCAATAAAAGGTGGGGAACAAATAGCAAGTGCCCGATGGGTTAAGTTTCTAATAAGATTTAGTTTCCTGGTTGTGGGTGCAAAAGAATCCCAACTAAGATAAAGACCAGTAAAAGTGGGTTTTCTATAAATAGATGTCATAAAGGAAAGCCCACGTTTAGAAACTAACACATCAAGGAAAGGAAGGGAGTTATCTTTTTCCACCTCCATCGTAAATTTGAGAGAAGGGTGTAAATTATTTAATAAGTGGAAAAAGGACATAGCTTCATCATGCGTTGCGAAACAAGAAAAAGTGTCGTCAACATAACGCATGTAAAATGCTGGTCTAGGGCACTTGTCAAACAACGTCTGTTCTAAAAAACCCACAAAAATATTGGCCAAAGTTGGGCCAAGGGGTGATCCCATCGATATACCGTCGAACTGGCGATATATCACATCGTTGAAACTAAAGGAAACTGACTTAGTAGCAAGTTCCAAAAGTTCAACGAACACCGCCTCAGGAAAAGAGGGGAGGGGGCCAGGGCCTCTATAAAGAAAATCAGCACATATATCAATGACCTCGTCAAGAGGAACATTGGTAAACAAATTGCTAATATCAAAGGAGACCAAATAACAGTTGTTAGTGGTAAGAGGAAGCTCCTTGATAGTCGATGCGAAATGAAAAGAATCAGGTGTGCAATGTGTTGAATAAAAAGAACAGACTGGTTCAAGAATTAAAACCAGCCATTTAGCCAGATTGTGTTGGGCCGAACCTACCATCGACAAAATTGGTCTCAATGGAGTATCAATTTTGTGTACCTTAGGCAATCCGTAAATCCTGGGGCGTTGAGAGCCCACCGGTCGGATATTATTATAAACTTCCTTAGATAAATATTTAAGTTTATGCCATCGAAGTAGTTTATTTTGAAGCTTGGTTTCAATTGAAGGAGTGTCATCAGAGTCCAGGGAACCTAAACAGATAAATTTGCTATCATTGTTAAGAATAGAAAGCATTTTTGCAATGTAGTCTTGACGGTCAAGGATAACTACACCGTTGCCTTTATCTGGGCGAGAAATGTAAATCTCATTATTGCATTTTAATTGCTTAGCCGCAATGAAATGATTACTTTGCCAAATAAAATGGCGAGAAGAAATATTGCATTGACTGAATTTATTGGCTAATTCAGTCAAGCGAGATTTAACAATATTTAAGTTGTCACCCGAACCATTATTTTTTATTTGTGAAAATAAAATCTCAAATTCACTAAGAGTTTGAGTTACGTCAATCTGGCGAGGAGGGACACAAAATTCAAGTCCCCTAGACAACACAAACGTATCGACTTCTGACAATTTAAATTTAGAGAAATTAAATATATGCTGATCCGAGAATGAAGGTTCGCCAAATTTATTTTTAATCAAAAGGTTTAAGAAATTAGTAAATTTTTGATTATTTGTATGACGACACTTAACATCCTTGGCTGAAAGTAACTTAGAAAATCGAAGTTTATCAAATGGAGACAACGTTTTCCAAGCGAGAGTCCAAACCGAGTAATGTTTACTCTGTAAACTAAGAAGCACATCAGAATAAAATGTTATTTCGTCTTTTAAAAAGGCCACCGTAAGGTTCCAAGAATTCCTACATTTAATCTTGGAAATGCGTCTGCAGATATAGCCCGGTGCAACATGATTAGATAGACATCCACGAAGGAACTTAATTTTACATTTGATGGAGGTGATCTTGTTTCTCAGGTGAATTATATTTTTAAAAGACGAAATAACATTTTATTCTGATGTGCTTCTTAGTTTACAGAGTAAACATTACTCGGTTTGGACTCTCGCTTGGAAAACGTTGTCTCCATTTGATAAACTTCGATTTTCTAAGTTACTTTCAGCCAAGGATGTTAAGTGTCGTCATACAAATAATCAAAAATTTACTAATTTCTTAAACCTTTTGATTAAAAATAAATTTGGCGAACCTTCATTCTCGGATCAGCATATATTTAATTTCTCTAAATTTAAATTGTCAGAAGTCGATACGTTTGTGTTGTCTAGGGGACTTGAATTTTGTGTCCCTCCTCGCCAGATTGACGTAACTCAAACTCTTAGTGAATTTGAGATTTTATTTTCACAAATAAAAAATAATGGTTCGGGTGACAACTTAAATATTGTTAAATCTCGCTTGACTGAATTAGCCAATAAATTCAGTCAATGCAATATTTCTTCTCGCCATTTTATTTGGCAAAGTAATCATTTCATTGCGGCTAAGCAATTAAAATGCAATAATGAGATTTACATTTCTCGCCCAGATAAAGGCAACGGTGTAGTTATCCTTGACCGTCAAGACTACATTGCAAAAATGCTTTCTATTCTTAACAATGATAGCAAATTTATCTGTTTAGGTTCCCTGGACTCTGATGACACTCCTTCAATTGAAACCAAGCTTCAAAATAAACTACTTCGATGGCATAAACTTAAATATTTATCTAAGGAAGTTTATAATAATATCCGACCGGTGGGCTCTCAACGCCCCAGGATTTACGGATTGCCTAAGGTACACAAAATTGATACTCCATTGAGACCAATTTTGTCGATGGTAGGTTCGGCCCAACACAATCTGGCTAAATGGCTGGTTTTAATTCTTGAACCAGTCTGTTCTTTTTATTCAACACATTGCACACCTGATTCTTTTCATTTCGCATCGACTATCAAGGAGCTTCCTCTTACCACTAACAACTGTTATTTGGTCTCCTTTGATATTAGCAATTTGTTTACCAATGTTCCTCTTGACGAGGTCATTGATATATGTGCTGATTTTCTTTATAGAGGCCCTGGCCCCCTCCCCTCTTTTCCTGAGGCGGTGTTCGTTGAACTTTTGGAACTTGCTACTAAGTCAGTTTCCTTTAGTTTCAACGATGTGATATATCGCCAGTTCGACGGTATATCGATGGGATCACCCCTTGGCCCAACTTTGGCCAATATTTTTGTGGGTTTTTTAGAACAGACGTTGTTTGACAAGTGCCCTAGACCAGCATTTTACATGCGTTATGTTGACGACACTTTTTCTTGTTTCGCAACGCATGATGAAGCTATGTCCTTTTTCCACTTATTAAATAATTTACACCCTTCTCTCAAATTTACGATGGAGGTGGAAAAAGATAACTCCCTTCCTTTCCTTGATGTGTTAGTTTCTAAACGTGGGCTTTCCTTTATGACATCTATTTATAGAAAACCCACTTTTACTGGTCTTTATCTTAGTTGGGATTCTTTTGCACCCACAACCAGGAAACTAAATCTTATTAGAAACTTAACCCATCGGGCACTTGCTATTTGTTCCCCACCTTTTATTGATGTGGAAATTGATAACATTAAAAGGATTTTTATTACTAATGGATATCCACCTCCATTAGTTAACTTAGTTATTAATAAAAAAATTAAATCCTTTTCTGAGCTACCAAAATACGGTCCATGTAGATTTCCGGTATACCTTAGGTTACCCTGGATTGGACTTGAAGGCCAACTTATTTGCGATAAGATTTCCTCTCTGGTGTCTTCTAATTTTGGTGCTCTATCGCTCCGTATTGCCTTTTCCACAAAAACCGCCTTTCCCTCATTTCGTAAGGATGTCTTGCCTATCTCCCAAACTAGTAATATTATTTATAAATTTCAATGTCGGTGTGGTGCCGTCTATATAGGCAAGACGACCCAGCGTCTTCAGGTTAGAATCGCCCAACATGTCCCCCGTTTCATCAGGGATCATCAAGCTACTACCAGAAAATCCCAACTGATAGAATCGTCCATCGGCCAACATTTGGTCGATAAAAAGGAATGCGGTCTTGTTTTCTCTCCGGAGTGTTTTTCTGTTTTGCACCGAGGACGCACAAAGTTCCATCTGTCTGTCCTCGAAGCACTTACCATCATTGCTAACCCCCCTACTTTGTGCAAGCAGAGAAACCTCCGGCTTCAGTTAGAATTATTTGGGTAGTCAGGTTTTTTTTTTTTTTTTTTTTTTTTTTTTTTCTTAACCTCTCCGCTCGTATTCCATATCACTACCAAATATTCTAAAAAAATAATAATTTTCAGACTTATGACCCTTGAAAATGTTTGTCTGAACGAAAAGCGCTTTGGGTATATTTTAACGATCTTTTTTAATCGACTTATTTATTTTATTTAATTGTACATATAACTTGCCCCATTATATATATATATTTTTTTTTTCTTTTCCTCACCCCGGTTTCCATTTTTTAGTTGATTGAATTTACGATATGGTTCACTTTTTTATAATATATATATATATATATATATATATATATATGTGTGTGTTTGTGTGTGTGTGTATGTGTATGTATGTATGTATGTATGTACGTATAAAAGTTTCCTTTCTTATTTCTATTTCATTTTGCTTGCGGTGAAAATTTAAACTTTGCCACGACGGGCTCTGATATAGGAAGTTGTTTTAAATATAGCTCTCCAGAGAGCACTCAGACATTTCTCAACACTTTCTAAAGAAACAAATCAAAATGGATTTTCTCGGAACATTCCTCTCTGGAACACCTCTATCTACCATTGCTTATGTGTCGGCAGAATTATCTCATCCATCTGGGGAAAAATTGTTCCTGGCACTCGAAACATATTTTTTTCCACTTTTAGTGGACATTAAGAGAAAATAAGAAAAACAAAACGAAAAGGATCTCGAAAAATATTTACGGAACAAAAAAACAGTAACAAGTTGTACAAAATATCTTTCTGCTCCGGGTTGTAACACCTCGTTAATATCTCTGTCCGCTTGCTAGGTGAGCTGACTGAAACGTACAGACATTATCAATTATATATTTCTTCCGCGTATTTTCTTTTTTTTAGTTTTTGCTTTTTTTTTGTTCAACATGTAATTCGTCCGTTCATTTGAGAGACACGTGTTCTATTACCATTCAGATACATTTTAACAATATTTCCTTTCGTTATACCTGAAGAAGGTCGGAGGTTACATCGACCGAAACGTTTTGAAAATGACACTTAATAGTCAAATAAATTCAAATATTCTGGAATCTTTATGAGTATAGTCTCTAACGTAATAGATATCGCATTTTCACATAAAATCTTACCTCTGTCCCATCACCGAAAAGTTGCGTCTCTGTGCCTGTTTTACAAGTATTATAATGAGACGTGTTCCGAAGAACTCAATGCAATTGTATTTCCTCAACGTAAGTACCTCCCAACTGACCCGACAAGCCGTAAAATCCCACCACTACACTTCAGATATCCTTAGATACCAGAAAAATTTCTAATCTAAAAGATTCTTTCTCTGAACTGTTAGATTTTCGAATTCCATAATTGGTTCCTTATTCCCTGTATGTACTGACATGCAGAAGTTTAAATAAAATGTAAACAGACATATCACTGTTCAAATTCCTACATTGCATCCTGTAGTTTTAGTCCCACATAGTAGCCACGTAAACTAACGTAAACAAATTTTTGATGAGCCGTTCAATATAAGTTAACAAATTTACCGAATCTCCATTACTATATTGTCCAATTTCTATTATACACTTTTTAACCCCCTCGAGTGGCCTCTTGGCCTGGATAAGTGGTGATGCCTATGTAAAAAAAAGAATACGTTACGTCCAGTTGGCATTGTGACTTGTTTGAGATGCAGTATAATAAATAAAAATGTTGAACTGTATGTGTATAGAATTTCAAACAGAACACTTGGAGTAGTTTTTTTTTCTCGCTCCGTCTAGTCTAAAGTGGTCCACAAAGACCTATGGCGCAACGTCTACAAGTGCTAACTGACATTGAGTTGTCAAATCATTCATGATTATTAGCGGGGCCTATAGAAATTCCACAGCAGACTCTTTCATATGTAATATATTGATGTTGGCATTCTGTGGATGGTCAGCGTAAATAGAGACGCCCTGATATTATTGCAGCTCTTTTGTTAAAACTGCAAAAGTATTTATCTAAGCTACCAGGGACGCCCAGCGTAGCCAGGTTGTAAAACAACGCTTAAATATGATATTTTAATTTATGCAGATTTCGTATATCTTATTATATCCAAATTTCTATGGATTTTCTTTTATATTATAAAAGTATGATTTCAATAGTCCATCACCTTACAGATGCTAAACTTCTGACCGACCAACAATATGGATTTAGGAAAGCCCATTCCACAGCAGATATCCTAACTGTAATCTTTGAATGTATATACCATCCATTTGACAAAGCAAGGGAGGATAGAGCGGTATCTCTAAATATATCTAAGGCTTTTGAAAGGGTATGGCATGTAGCTCTTCTCAGGAAAATCAGATCAGACGGTACCACTGGACGAATACTTATTTAATCCTTCTTAGATAAGGTTGTTCTCGGCGGTTGTTCATCTAAACAATATGATACAAATGCAGGAGTGCCTCAGGGGTCTATCCTTTGACCTTTATTATTCCTAACATTCATAAATTACCTCCCTGACAAATTTGCATCCGAAATAGGTATATATGCTGATGACACCATGCTTTATAACAGGCGCAACAAAAGAAAAACAAATGAACACATATCTAAAGAAATGGCAGAAACATTAGAGAACGACCCCCAATCTGTAGTGGAATGGGGATAAAAATGGATAGTCACATTCAATGCTGCCAAGACTAAACTTGTTTCCTTCAATAATTACAAGAAACCTTCTCTACCACCAATAGTAATGGGCAAAGATTCATTATGTAAAAGTACTTCGTTTAAACTTCTCTCCTAACGTTCACAGGAAATATGAGTTGGAACAATTACCTTGAGAGTATTGCCAGAACCGCTGCGAAGAAAGTAAGTTCTCTCTACCGTTCTAGAAAGCTACTAACGCCCGAAAGTACCCTGTACCTCTATAAGGCCACCATTCACCCAGACCATGTATGGAGTATTGTTGTCATATTTGGGCTGTTGCATCTGCTACTAGTCTCCAAAAGAGAGTCTCCAACCATACAGGTCCTGGCGTGTGTGTGTGTGTGTGTGTGTGTGTGTGTGTGTGTGTGTGTGTGTGTGTGTGTGTGATTTGGGTGCATCAGCTTGAATTGAAACCAAAACGTATGATGAATTCTTGGTAAAATTATTTATTACAAGAAATGGAAGATCCTAACAATTCAGTTCGGTTCGATAGCCTTCGCAACGTTTTTGAAAGAAGGCCCGCATGAAGGGTTTCTCACATGGTATGATTAAATAGTCATTCATTAATGACAAGCTCAAAGTCGCTTAACTCCGCTGATACGGTGTGTCAACATTTCTGCAGACGTATTTTCGTAATTTTCTAAAATGCCCTTGCCATCGTTTATTAATAGTGGATGAGAATGTTCATTATTATATCTCTATAAGTTCAACGCCCAAAAGAATCTATTTTCTACTTAAACCAAATTAATCCACATTTGTTTTCTTAGAGCTTGTCCTATATATTCCAATCGCACAAAATACATATTAAAATGTTATTTTTATTAGAACTGAGTTATGTTTGATAATTACCGTATATTTCAGCCTAAGACTACCTTTAAAAACCCAATATTTCATAAGATACCAGGTGTTAAAATCTCTAGCCTAGGCTAACAAGCATGGTTTTATGATTTAGCAGTCGCCTTATGCGACCAAAATATGATAAATTTACTAAAATTTGCTCCAATCTTGTACCTCGTCTTATACGCCGAAATATCCTGTAATTAAGAGATTTAAAGACACGCAGAAATAGAAAACGCTAAGAATAAGATAATGAACAAGAAAATAAACGTCATAATCCCATGCATTGCCTCCTCTTTCAGGAATTGGTGATTTATGACAGGTCTTCGTCCGAGGGCTATAGACTGTTGCTTTTACTTACATTAAACTGAGCATATGTACCATCTTGCTGCCGGAGGAGGCATATGAACAGTGATCTTTTTTTTTCTGTTTTTCTTTCTTCTCTTTTTCCTTGTTACAATATAATCTCAGTGTTTGGTTCAAAAATAGCCAGACAATATATATATATATATATATATATATATATATATATATATATATATATATATATATATATATATATATATAATAAATTTAAAAAAAAATACTCTGCAATGATGCGATTGAGGTAAAGTGGTACCGCTTGTTTTCTTTTCCTTATAAAGGAAATGTTTCTTTTCCTTAATGTTTATTGTTAATTTTTTTTATTTAATAAGTCTTAAACAAGGCTGTCCGTGTAAAAATATATATATATATATATATATATATATATAATAAATTCCACAGCCAAACAACGTCGCAGCCCACAGGAGCACTGACAGTCAACGAACCGGAAGTCCAAGACTCGAGTCTCGCTCTCATTTCGGACCATCAGTTAGAGGTCGAAACTCTACTCTTGGACTTCCTGTTCGTTGACTGCCATGGCTCTTGTGGGCTGCGACGTTGTTTGACTGTGGAATTTATTATATACAATCTCTCACTAGCAGTGTCAGAAATTTCGTGAAAATAGTGAATAATTCCACCCCATCTTTCCAAGCTTATAACTCCTCGAAAAATGTAATTCAAGCCCTAATTTTTTTTTCAATTAAAGGAGTAAGGACCAAGGTTTTATTAAAAAAAAAAAAAAAAAAAAACAATGTGTTTTTTTTTTTTAAAAGGTTTTAAACTTCGGACTTTACAGGTAAATTTCTAAAAAACTGATTTTTTTTTGTTTTAAATTTGAATATATTATTTATTGACCTTTTCTCTTCAATTTGTGATATATAAACCTATTAAACATAAATTAATTATTTACTTTTTAATAGACATTTCAAAATGAGAGGCGTAAATTATTCGACCCCCTATCTTTCTAAGCTTATAACTCCTCGAAAAATGTAATTCAAGCCCTAATTTTTTTTTTCAATTAAAGGAGCAAGGACCAAGGTTTCATTAAAAAAAAAAAAAAAAGACAAAAAGAAAAAATGTGTTCTTATAAAATAAGGTTTTAAACTTCGGACTTTACAGGTAAATTTCTAAAAAACTGATTTTTTTTTTTGTTTTAAATTTGAATATATTATTTATTGACCTTTTCTCTTCAATTTGTGATATATAAACCTATTAAACATAAATTAATTATTTACTTTTTAATAGACATTTCAAAATGGGGGGGCGTGAAAATGGGGGGGCGTGAAAATGGGGGGGCGTGAATTTAAAAAAAAACGTTTGTCTAAAATATTATATTCGGTTTATTGGAAAGAACATAAAATTTCACATTGACCCTGAAAATATCGTAAAAATAGAATCAATAGAAAAATTTTGATAGATTTTTAAAATTTAAAAATTTTAAAATATTGAGTTTAAAAATTGAAAAATATTGAGTTCGGAAAATTCATTACTGTTTTAAAAAAAAAATAAAAATATTTTTATTACTTTTAAAACAACTGTAATAGTTTATTTTGGAAGTATAATCCATAAAGAAAATAAATAACCCACTTTTAACAGAGAAATTACGAGATTTTTATATTGTATTCGCAGTTTCGTGTTAGGGGTGTCAAAAATTCCTACAAAAATTCTGATACTACTAATCTCTCACATTCTGAAAATCATATATATATATATATATATATATATATATATATATATATATATATATATATATATATATATATATATGATGAGAAAGTCACAAGAAAAGACGTAAGTGGGATATGCACAGCGAAGCATTCATCCAACCTAGAAGATAATAGCGTTTAAATCAAACTTATTACATTATATGCTAAAGATACGTTCAGTATCAATCAGTTTAATATAAGACTTTTTCCAGTCAGACTGAGATATAAATGAATCAACTTATAACATTATTTATAACAGTTTATCTTCTGGCGGAGAATATAAATCCGATGTTCGTTGATTTTTTTCTCTACTTTGATATCTCTAACATGCTTTAATCTGATTTACTTAAGTAAACAAAAACACTTTAAACAGTAGCAAAGGGCAAAATACGAGAAACACGAGGATGACTAGTGGAGAATATGTTTATTAACACGCAATATGTTGTCGCACGTTTCTACGCAATAATTCTTTAATATGCAAACTGAAATATCATGAGTGGAATTTTATAAATATTGCCGAAAATAGACCAGTAACAATTTGAATGGAATTCTAATTGGTTAAGGAGCGAATTTTCGCATGCTTTCATCTTTTTGCCACAAATTTAGCGAGGACGCAAAAAAATTCGACATGCTGTATTTCGAAAAACTAGCAAACAAACGAGGAAGTAACTCGCATTTATTCATTGTAAAAACTAAATAATAAGTGAAGCATGCAGGGTCCCTCGTGTGGTACACAGTGAACAAGGAAAAAAAATGACTAAGTTCAGCATTTGATCCCCCCACACACACATTTAGCCCGTCAAATCCTGGTGAAAATGGAAAAACGGTGCAGTTTTAGGCCCAAACATATTTAAATATGAGTTCTACACCATGCAAAAAAAGAAATGACTAGGTTAATCATTTGCACCCCTCCACATTTAGCTCTTAAAGTCTCCAAGGTCTTAACATATTTAAATTTTAGTTCAGCACCATACACAACTGCTAAATAGACATACACAAAAATTTTGGACAAATGGTAAAATAGTCCAAAAAAATGGAGTGTTTTTAGCCGCGTGCAAGCGACTCTATAAGTCACTTTGTCGGTCGGTCGGTCGGTCGGTAACACTTTTGTGCTTGGTCTTTTTGGTTAAGATCAAAGGTCTGTTGTTAATAGATGTTGTTCTTATTTTTCATTACGGAAATAAACTATATAAACAAGATCAAACTGTAGTATCTGTTCCGGCAGATGCTGCAGGCTATGACTAGCAAAGACCAGATGTGGGGGCAACCTCACATGCCTGACCTTTAACCAGCTCCCATTTCCCACCTCTCGGGAGCTGGTCCCCTTTTTCCCTTCCCCCTCCCTTCACTTCTCACATTAAAAATGGGCCTTGTGCCTAATTTGATCGGTGGGGGAGCAAATAAATACCATCTGTTCCGGCAGATACTGCAAGAAAAGATCATATGTGGGGGAAACCCCACATATAAGACATTGGTCAATGTAGGGAAAACCCTTCATACCAATTGTCACTATCCAGCTCCCCTACTCCCCGGGGAGTTGGTCCCCATTTCCCCTTCACTCCTCACATTAAAAATCCGCCTTGTGCCTAATTGTTCAGTGGGGGAGCAAATAAATACCTCAAAGTGTAGTATCTGTTCCGGCAGATACTGCAAGCAAAGACCATATGTGGGAGCGACCTTGGTCAATGTAGGGACAACCCTTCATACCAATTGTCACTATCCAGCTCCCCTACTCCCCGGGGAGTTGGTTCCCATTTCCCCTTCACTCCTCACATTAAAAATCGGCCTTGTGTCTAATTTGCTCGGTGGGGGATCAAATAAATACCAACTCCACATATAAGACTTGGTCAATGTTGGGGCAACCCTTCATATCAATTGTCACTATCCAGCTCCCCTACTCCCCGGGGAGCTGGCACCCATTTCCCCTTCACTCCACATAAAAATTCGGCCTTGTGCTTAATTTGCTCGTTGGGGAAGCAAACAAATACCCTTTTCTTTGCCTTCGAGCCAAGATCAAAGTGTTATATCTGTTCCGGCAGATACTGCAAGCAAAGACCATTTGTGGGGGCAACCCCACATATAAAGCCTTGGTCAATTTAGCGGCGACCCTCCATATCAATTGTCACTATCCAGCTCCCCTACTCCCCGTAAAGCTGGTCCCCATTTCCCCTTCACTCCTCACATTAAAAATCGGCCTTGTGCCTAATTTGCTCGGTGGGAGAGCAAATAAATACCAACCCCACATATAAGACCTTGGTCAATGTAGGGCAACCCTTCATACCAATTGTCACTATCCAGCTCCCCTACTCCCCGGGGAACGTTCCCCATTTTCCCTTCACTCATCACATTAAAAATCGTCCTTGAGCCTAATTTGCTCGGTGGGGAAGCAAATAAATACCAACCCCACATATAAGACCTTGGTCAATGAAGGGGCAAGCCTTCATACCAATTGTCATTATCCAGCTCCAATTTCCCGCCCATCGAGAGCTGGTCTCCTTGTTCCTCCCTCGTCCCTCCCTCTCTCTCTCTCTTTCTCTCTCTCTCTCTCCACATTAAAAAAACGGCCTTGTGCCTAATTTGCTCAGTGTGAAAGCAAATAAATACAATGTGTTCTTACTACATGTTGTACTTATGTTTGTAACTATGTGATATAAAATGGGGGATCACTTCTCTGCATTGATTTTATGTAAAATGATCACCCACTTTATAACTAGTCAGTCTCAAAGCCATTCGAGTCATTCTCCAGATCATTCAAGTTGTTTTCGAAGGATTCCAGTTATTTTTTAAGCATTCAAGTCATTCTTAAGGTCATTCAATTCATCCTTAAGTTCATTAAAGTCATTCTAAGTCATTTATTTTTTATTTATTTAAGTCATTTCAGCCCATTTTTTGGTCATTTTAGTTTATCTTTAAGAATTTCATGTCAATCCTATATTTACACATCCATTCATTACACGAGAGCACGCGACTAATGGCTATTGACCTTATTTTATTATCCCTAAAATAGCCTCTGGGGCAGACTCAAGATTTATTGCGAACTATATACAAAAAAAATTTATATAGAAATCAGTTTGTTACAACTTTTCAGAAAGTTTTATAAAAATCAAAGGCATCAGGTTTTTTAATAAGCACAAAAGTGCCCATTTTAGCCACTTTAACCCGGAAGGCAGCCCTAGGAGAGTGGGCAACCGGAGTTTTCCCAGAAAATCCTTTCTGGTACATTTTACTCATATCCTGTTGAATGTTTGTGCAAAATTTTTAAAAATTCCAAGGCGTAGATATTGAGAACAGTGCGGACAGACGAACGGACGAACGAACGAACAGACGAACAGATGAACGGATAAACGGACAAGGGTGAATTTACAGGTGCACCCTCCTTGTTCCGGGTGACCCAAAAAAGAATAAAATATAGAATAAAACATTACTGTCTCTGAACAATACATTTGCTACATGACATTGAAGAAGAGTGAAAGATATATCGGCTAAAACGTAGTTGAGGCAAAAACGAAATGTATTCAAACTATACATTTTATCCGTTTCAACCCTGAAGTATATTAATATCTTTTACTGCTTAATTCAGTTTGCGATACTATTCCATTCCATACGAGAAAGATAGACTAAGTGGCTAACTATAGTCGAGAGCTCTTTTTCTCATTAGTTTCTATACCTGCCTCATATTATTCCACTTGCCCTTGATCCCCCCTTATACTACTGTGTTTAGGCATCAATAACCAGTTTTTAAAGTGTTTGATATGATTCGACCCAATTCGAACCCTAATCTCTCGACCAATTAAGAAACAGTCTTACTGCTCTGCTAAATGAACCCGTATAATAATATATGATAATGTGTGATCATCTAATGCTCTATTCATAGAAATGAGCATATTATCTGTCTTCTTGCTATAATACAACTCGGAAAGCATTTTCTTTTCCTTCATTTTGGTGGTGAGAGATAGTGTAGTGTGTCATGTTATTATGAGACTATTTTCTTGTAGTGGTTGCATGCTATATGTTTGTTGGTTGGTTTTGTTTTACGGAATATCAACCCTTTTCATGTTATTTAATGCCGAATCCAGTGATTTTGAAAAATAAATTTTTAATAGAATTTATTTGTGTTTTGTTTTCTTTGTTTCAAGTCGGTTTCTATTTAACCCATAGTTGGGACCCTACCAGGATCTACCACTCCGGGTCAGAGTGGGCCTAGGAGCAATGGCAATTAAAGGGTGGCTCCATACTCCCCAAAGCCCGCAAGCTGAGGCCTCACCATCGGATATAGTTCCAGGTCATATCCAGGACCCATGCTATATGTTCTTTCGTCATGATACTATGCTCCCAAGGATTACCTCATCCTTTTTCGTGTAGATAATGTAGCATATGTTCTGTGGTCATTGTACTATTCCTTTTCTTTGGAGTTAAATGGTATTTTGGGAGAAAAAAAAGAAAAAAAAACACAAACTTTAACGGATAGAATTTGTCACTGTATTTCCTCCTCACAATCTCCTCTCTCAACTTCCAACACGCGTCTGTCCCCTTCACCCCGCCAAAATGTGTTTTATTAAAAAGAAAACTGACTGCATTGCATTTGCATATGTGTGCGGTG
>NC_136486.1:50938746-51058746 GCF_053919585.1 Euprymna scolopes | reverse complement strand
GAAGTAAATACTTTAAGTTTACGCATAAATCTATACTTTCGTATATTAAATTTATGTGAATAAATAAAGTAGTTATATATATATATATATATATATATGTGTGTGTGTGTGTGTATATATATCCTTATTAAATAAATGACTCATTCTATATTGTCCAATACTAGTGTTTGTGAATTCATTTTCAACTTCTGTTGTCTCATATATATATATATATATATATATATATATATATATATATATATATATATATATATATATATATATACATACATATATATATATACACTTGTGCCCGATATTATTCATACCCCCCCTTGAAAATTGAGTTTATTAGGTGTAACTTTGTAAGAATTTATTGTTTACGTCCATATTGATACATATTCTTAATAAACCTCTTCTGATCATTTTCGTCATTTTAAAATCTCGGGATACTTGTAATAAAAGAAATATACAGCTATTTAGAAAATCTGCAATGTTCAAAAATAATCATACCCCCTTATTTTTTCAGTATTAATCGAGTTTCTGACTGTTTGTTTCCTGTTTGATTCTTATTTTGAATGCTTTTATACAACCTTTGATTAATTTCATTTCGTTTTTTGCATTTTTCAGAAATTAAAATGATATCAACTGAAAACCAATAAAAGAATAAACATTATTAGAATGGGGAAGAAAAAAGAGCTTAGTAATGATCTTAGGACTAAAATTGATAATTAACATAAGGATGGTTTAGGTTACAAGTCAATTTCCAAGAAATTTGAGGTCCCTACAGCAACAGTACAGAGCATCATCAAAAAATTCCAGAGCCACCACACAACAAACAACTTGATTGGTAGAGGAAGGAAAAGGAAACTGTCTGCTAGAGCCACCAGGAATATTGTAAGAAGTGTTAATGCAAATCCAACCACCACTACTAAGGACATTTTAGAAAATCTGGAGTCTTCTGGCATAAAAATATCAAGGCAAACATTGCAAAGGACTCTGCATGAAAATGGTCTGAAAGGAAGAAGACCAAGAAGGACTCCATTGCACACCGGAAAACACCTTGCAGCACATCTAAAGTTTGCTAGGACCCATGTGAATTCTCCAGAGTCCGTTTTCTCAAGTATTTTGTGGACTGACGAAACAAAAATTGAATTGTTTGGCCATATGGATGCTTCTTGCGTTTGGAGGAAGAAAGGAGAAGCTTACAACCCAAAGAACACCATACCCACGGTGAAACATGGTGGTGGTAGCCTAATGTTTTGGGGCTCCTTTTCGGCTGGTGGTCAAGGTAGTTTGGTCAAGATAGATGGAACCATGAAGAAGGAGCAATATTTGGAGATACTCCAGAAAAACATTAGACAAGATGCGGAGAAGCTCCATTTAGGACCAAACTGGGTCCTTCAACAGGATAATGATCCAAAACATACTGCCAAAATAGTCAAGAAATGGTTTGAGGATAATCAACTTAATGTTTTGGAATGGCCTAGCCAGAGTCCCGACCTGAACCCTATCGAAAACCTCTGGCACATATTGAAAACTGAGGTTAAAAAGCGGAAACCTAGAAATTTGAGGGATTTGGAGAACTACTGCATTGAAGAATGGTCAAGAATCAGTGTTGATGCTTGTAAAAGCCTTGTTGATAAATATCCAAAACGGTTACAGGCAGTTATTAAGAATAAAGGGCATGCTATTGACTATATTAGTAAGAGAGGTATGAATAATTTTGAACTAGTGCCATTATTGTTTTTCTTTGTATAGTGTTTCAAACTTGCATAATTTATTTATTTGTTTGTTGAGTTTAAATTAAATGCTTATGCTTGATTTATTGTTTGAAATCCCTTTAATATTGTCTATCTTCTGGTTTGAGCAATATTCTTATAGAAATCTCAAAGATCCGAGGGGTATGAATAATATCGGGCACAAGTATATATATATATATATATATATATATATATATATATATATATATATACGGATCTATAGTGCTCCTCACCTTGAGTTGAGCATATTGAGAAGTGAAAAACGAATTACCATTAGCATATAAGCGACGCTCTTTGTGTAAACAAATCGAGCGGAGGTATATCGGACGATATCAAAACATCGTTAAACTCACTACTCGTTCAAGCAGCCGCCAATAGCGTAATGGTTAGAAGCCTTGACTGCCGTATAAACGGTCGGGTTTCAATCCTGGCTTGAGGTAGTTGCCTGTCTAGCCGCACTGATGAGCTGTATGTGGATGACTATAGTGCTCCTCACCTTGAGTTGAGCATATTGAGAAGTGAAAAACGAATTACCATTAGCATATAAGCGACGCTCTTTGTGTAAACAAATCGAGCGGAGGTATTTCGGACGATATCAAAACATCGTTAAACTCACTACTCGTTCAAGCAGCCGCCAATAGCGTAATGGTTAGAAGCCTTGACTGCCGTATAAACGGTCGGGTTTCAATCCTGGCTTGAGGTAGTTGCCTGTCTAGCCGCACTGATGAGCTGTGAAACAGCGAAACAGTACTGTATGTGGATGACTATAGTGCTCCTCACCTTGAGTTGAGCATATTGAGAAGTGAAAAACGAATTACCATTAGCATATAAGCGACGCTCTTTGTGTAAACAAATCGAGCGGAGGTATTTCGGACGATATCAAAACATCGTTAAACTCACTACTCGTTCAAGCAGCCGCCAATAGCGTAATGGTTAGAAGCCTTGACTGCCGTATAAACGGTCGGGTTTCAATCCTGGCTTGAGGTAGTTGCCTGTCTAGCCGCACTGATGAGCTGTGAAACAGCGAAACAGTACTGTATGTGGATGACTATATATATATATATATATATATATATATATATATATATATATATATATATATAAATTGTCTGATAATTTACGTGTTACTCGTTGGTGATTAAAAAAAAAAGTATTTTTAGTTTTTAGATGAGTCTATTCAATCAGCACGCTTATTGCTGTAAATACTGATACGTAATAGACTGGTCGACCGAGACGCGGAGGAACAAATCATTTTTTAAAGATTCCGGGACAGATTTAAATATTATTTATTTATATATTTATTTATTATTATTATTATTATTATTACTACTACTATTATTATTATTATAATTATTATTATTATTATTATTATTATTGTTGTTGTTGTTATTATCATTATTATTATGATTATTATTATTATTATTATGATTATTAATTTTATTATTATTATTATTATTTTTATTATTATTATTATTATTATTATTATTATTATTATTATTATTATATTATTATTATTATTATTATCATTATTATTTTTATAATAATAATAATAATAATAATAATAATAATAATAATAATAATAATAATAGTAATAATAATAATAATAATATCAAATCACCCATTTCTTCTCCTAAAGCTTTCGTCCTATTTATTTTACTCACAAAAATACACACTGAACTAGTCCCTGCCTTTGGGATTAAATTATGTTTCCAAAACGAATACATATCAATTGTTCTAATCAGTAAATTTTCTCACCAAGGAAGCCATCTCCTAAGTTTTCTATCTCTTATTCTCACCCACTTTTAATGCGTCTCGTTTGAGTTCTTATTGTTTAACATGTATATCACTCTCGCTTTTGGAACGCTAAATTTCGCTTTCAATCTCATTTTATTTACTAATATCGTACAGTAATAAAAAGTAACTCCAAAAAAAAATATTAAAATTAGTTTATCATAAAGAATATTGGCATTTACACAAAACTAGCATGGGCGCCCTGCGTTGGCCGGGTGTTTGGATATGTATGTTGAGCAAAACAAAAAGTGGTAGTAGGAAGGCAGGCTCGAATCCGTACCGAAAGGAGGAAAAGAACGAGGTAAAACCTAACGTTTATGCTGTTACGACCACCGCCAAACCGGAAGTGGCATTTTTTTAAATTAAGGCTAGACAATCTAAAGGAGATGATAACTTTCAAAAATATCGGCAAAAAAGTGCCCCCCCTGTAGAAAAGTGCCTAGTTGAAAGGGAAGATATTAATGTTTTAGCTAATTTTTCGATATTTGTCGTATGAAAGATCGAACTTTAAAACGATACTGATCTTTGTAAAATCCGTCGCCTCCATTGAAAGTTTAAGGCAGACATGCAAACAGACATACATACATACATACATTTAGATATTGGTGACTAAAAATTTTCTATCCAACTGATGAAAAAGCTTGCCCTATCTCTGAATACCCTTTATGTAAAATTTTAAATATTTAGACCAGAAATTGTCTGAGTAATTTGGAAGAGACCGCAGCAGTCAATTTTATTAAACTTTGACCCCTATTATGACCCCTTAAAATGTATTGTTTTGGGCTCAAATCAAGTTATTAAGTTAGATCCATATCCAAGGAACCTATATCTAAAATTTCAAGTGCGTAGACCGAAAATTGTCGGAGTTTGTAGAGTTCTCAAAGGTCAAATCGTTGAACTTCGACCCCTTAATCGCCAAATTTCTGGCCAAAAATGGATCACATCGATTGTCCCAAATCTCAGTAACCTGTATATCAAAATTTCGAGTCTGTAGACTAAAAATTTATATATTTATTGCGTAGGGAAATGTACACAGACACACAGACACACAGATACACAGACACATTCACTTTTATAGATGTGTAGATATTGACAGTGCAGAAATAATAGCTTGTGTTATGTTGATTAATCGGACTATTATTCTCATCTTATGTGCTATTGTTAAAAATATATAGTTTTTACGTCCTTATTATTTATTTATTTAATCGTTTACTTTTACTTATCGTTTCATTTTTCTTGTTTCTTGTTTACTACTACTAAGAGTCTGTGTGCTTATCACCGTTCTTACATATACGGGCGTGACTGTGTATGCTCTTACATCTATTACGTGCAGTTCACTGTTATATGTGTGTGTGTTCTTATCCTACACAGTTTCTTGCCTTGAAAGTCTTCGAGACGTGTATGTGCTATGTATAATGTGTACCTTGGTTGCCTTGGTCAGCGGATGATATTTTCTTAGACGCTGGTCTCCATCTTGTTGTGCAGTGGTCACTGCAGACAGATTCATTAATGATAACAAGATGGACTGAAGCTTCAATCTTTTATTCAGGGCAAGCCTATAACTTGGACCCTGGTTATCGGAGACCCGAAATCTTCCGACTGCATTCTCTGTTGCGCAAAACCACTCCCAGCCCATGTGATCGTCAACCGGAAGCCTACAACCACAATTCCTGTGTCACCCCTAATTTCCTGTGCATTCTATCTAGGTCATCAAAAGGTGACTTAAGTTTGACGTCTGTCAAACCCAACCTTTTCTGACCCTGCTAAATCCCTGATGAGAAACAAAATATGCTTACATAACTTCTATTTTTAAAACTACCTATATAACAATTAAGCTGGGATTCTCAATACTACACTATTAGCACAATGTTTCAGTCGCTGCAACCTGCGATCTTCTTCGGTTGTTGAAAAGATGCTTCTTTTTCTCTACTAAGGAAGAGAGGGTTGGTTCTGCGTTACAAGAATTCGAACCGTGGGTTTGAGGGTGCGTCCATAGATCATAAAGAAGGTTCAATCTTCAGGGGTCACTAAGATATATTTTAAAGGCTTTCCTATGACTCAATTTTTCGGAATATCTTTACTAATTGTTAATATTAGTGAAAAATGTTTTACGAAACAGAGGATCGATACCCATGCGTATTTTTTGTGGTTTTAAAAAACACATTGCGGGGGAGGGGGACTCCAATGAAAAAAAAAGTGTTTTTGTTTGTTTTTGTAAAGTAACCTCTCTTGGGCTGGGCATATTTTTAACACCTGTCCTTAATATTGCTATATAGTATAATTTCAAATGTAAGGTTGGCAAATAAAACAAAATACTATTCCAAACTTAGGCATAAAAAACCAAGGGAAATCTATGTCAAAATTTGAACCTAACAGATCAAATAATAAATAATATTAATATTGAACATGACAAACAGATGCCAAAAATATTTTAACTTTTAGCCTGAATATTCAAGGACAATAATATTTCAAACTTAAGCCTGACAAATCAACAAATATAATATTTCAAATTTGAACCTAATAAATCAAAAAAATAATATTTCAAACTTGAGCCTGATAAATCAACGAAAATATTATTTCAAACTTGAGCCTGATAAATCAACGAAAATAATATTTCAAACTTGAGCCTGATAAATACATGAAAATAACATTTCAAACTTGAGCCTGATAAATCAACGAAATTAATATTTCAAACTTGAGCCTGACAAATCAACGAAAATAATATTTCAAATATATATATATATATATATATATATATATATATATATATATATATATATATATATATGATTAATTCTTAAAGTGACTAAACAATCGTTAGAAATTTGTAACCTCTGCTTAGCGAAAGAGTGGGCAAAATGGCCTATATTTAGTTTTAATTAGTTGTATACAAAGGGACAATGAGTGGGTGGAAAATTCAGTGAAATCTTATGAAATTTGAACATGATATATTAAACATCAATAAATAAATATTTAATTTTTCTTTTTTGTATTTGAAATGGATTTGTAGCTGGCATTATATGGACATAAACTTAAATTTGAAAATTCAATTATTTCATTTCCTTTTTAAGGCTCTAATTGTAAGTCTAAAATTTTGAAAATTTTCTAGAATCAAATTCGTTTAATGAATGTTGATAAAGATTAGAAAATGTATTTTGACATAAGGTTGAGTGACAATACATATTGATTTTATTTTTTATGGGCATACTTGAAATACTAGAAGGCTGCTCATTTATGAACCTGTGGTTATTAATATAAAATTATAATGTTTATCTAAACATTTAAAAAAACGAAATCATAAGAACTCAAATGCAATTAAAGATTTTAGTTGGTTGGTTGGTTGGTTGGTTGGTTGTTTTTGTTTTACGGCATATCAATCCTTTTCGGGTTATTTAATGCCGAATCCAAAGATTTTGAAGAAAAATATTTTTAATAGAATATATTTGTTGTTTTCACGCCGGTTTCTATTTAACCCATAGTTGGGACCCTAACAGGTACTACCACTCCGGGTCAGAGTGGACCTGGGGGCAATGGTAATTAAAGGGTGGCTCCACACTCCCCAAAGCCCACAAGCTGGGGCCCTCACCACTGGATATAGTTTAAGGTCATATCCAGGACCCCTAATGAGTGACTTTTACCCCTCTACAAGGGGCAGTCGGAGTATTCTAAATGCCCCACCGACAGGGCCAAAGATTTTAGTTGATTGCATTTATTTATATATTTTATTTTTTATTTATTTATTTTTATTATTTTATTTATTTATTTATTTATTTTTACATTTAGTATTTTAGCCCACAGCTAAACTTTCTGAGTAGACCTAATGCCCTTTTTGTAGTATATTGCCAGTTTATCTGATAATCCCTTTGGATTTTTTTATACGTTCTTAAAAGTCAACAATATAAAATGTCTGTGCCAACTGCTTAAACAAAGTCGAAGGTCGAATTTGGCCCGCGGGCTTTAAGTTTCCTACGCATTTTTTAGTTACTTACAAACACTGCTTCCGTTAGTTTGTTTCGAATTCGGCATTATCGCCAACACATATATCGCCTATAACTGATTAAGAGTATAACCATCGGTCGCCACTCGTAAATAGTTTAGATCGAACGATATACGATCCGGTATTAAGTCCATTACTGTATTGAAAGGCCTTTATATAAAATAGAAGTGACATGTTATATAAAAATAAAAAGGTTATAAAGCTTAGATATTATATTTGCTGAAAATAAATTGAAACAACGAAAGTCGATTAATCTGGGGTCATTTTGACCCTGGTAGCACAGACATGGTAGGCATGTTCTTGCTATCCTCACACGCTCAGTGCATCGCTGATTCTTTCAAGCAAACTGAAGGATATTATGTCAACTTCGACTTCTGGTAAGTGAAGGCTTAACGCATCAAATTTGAGTAGCTTAAACTATCGTTCACATTAAATAATCTCGATATGTAGTTAATGTACAAAATATTACGTCATTTCATACAAAATAGGGAAATGAAAGTGATTAATTGGTTAACGATATTGACTGGCGACTTGCGTTTGCCAAGTTCGAACCCAGTTGTTTTATTGAAATACTTTCTCTTAGAATGTTAGCAACCTGGACGATAAGTACTCGTAGTCTTTTTAAGAAGAATTCTAACAAGAAAAATATCGGAAGAAATTAATACTAACAATAGTAATATCTGATTTATATATAAGAAGAAGGCCGTCTGGCGTTGCCCGTCTATAAGATACATTTGAATATTGTATTTTAATTCACGCTGATTGCATTTCTTATTATAGAGCCAATTCCTTATCGATGATTATGGTACCTAATATATAGTAGTGAGATCAAAAGTAAAAAAAGATATGACTTGCGTACCATCAGCTAGACTCGAACCCGAAACATACAACACTGCACCACGCCATACGCATATAAATAGTTCACCAATAACATTGTTTAACGTATGCATATAGGTTTGTGCATGTAAAGACGTTTAGTCGACTACTCGTGCCACTGTTAAGTGTTTTGTTTTCAATGTTGACCCTTTAACAGCAATTTTTGCCGGTTGAATACGGAATCGAAAGAATACTACAGATCGAAATACCCTATATATTCAATTTCTTCTCTGTAGATCAGTTATTCAGAGATGAGTTTGGAGAATTTTTTTGCACACACAACGAAAAGGTCACTTTTATATATATACACACACACACACACACATACATACATGCATATATATATATATATATTTCTGTGGAAATATATTTTCTTATAATATATACCAATGCTTATTTAAGAAGCTCAATATAATTACAGAGCTATGTAGTGAATAAATTCAAAATGGCGTAATGAAAACATATTATAAGGTATTTAAAGCTTCCCTTCCGGATTTTAATCATGTCAAAACGCACTTTATTTCCTTTTGGCAGATTAATTGTTTCTATTTCTCCTGATGAGTTAAGGGCATAATAGATTCACTGATTGATATAATAATTAAGTGATTGATTTTGCGCTACGAAACAGATACTGTCAAGAACTGTAAATGTCAACTGAATTAAAGGAAGAAATTATAAGGTGCTCAACATCATGAACGTTGGAATATAATTTTTTGTCATTTATTCACTAAAATATACATATATAGTCGGTCAATTTAGCTCTTATGCATAGATCATCATATAATGATTAGATCACTCTGATTGACGTGAAAAAAAATTTAAAATAAAATATTTATTTCACACGGCTAATGGTTGCCGATTAATTACGCCCTTTGCTAATCAAGCAAGAGATGGCTTGTATTGCTGGTTCAAATCTATCGACTGATGTTAATCGTGACATCCTGCAATGAAGATTCCCGAAAAGATGAAACACTAGTGCCTGTAGGTATTTAATCATTATAGTAAATAATTATGTCATCCCCTTTAAGAAACTCGTTTCTTATCGTTGAGCACTTTCAGTTGAATTAAGTTGGTCAATTTAGCTCTCGTGCATAGATCATTATATAATGATTAGATCACTCTGACTGACATAAAAAAAACATTTAGAAATAAAGTGTTTAATTTCAACATAATTTCACGCGGTTAATGGTAGCTGAATGGATACGATCTTTGCTAATCAAGCCAGAGATGACTTGTGTTGCTGGGTTCGAATCTGAAGATTCCCGAAAGGATGAAACACTAGTATCTGTAGGTATATAATTATTATAGTAAATAACTATCTATCTATATATCTATCTATCTATCTATATATATATATATATATATATATATATATATATATATTAAGGGAATTAGAACAACTCTAAATAGCAGAGTTTTTTTGTTGTTGTTTTTTACACAGTGATCACCACTTGTTATATATTCGTTATCATTAAGAGTTCTCACTCGGGTTATCATCGTGGGGCGCCATTTACGTTTTGTGTATAACACAAAAAGGACTCCGCGCGCGCACGACTGTCTCTAATATAAATGGCTGTGTGTTTGATTATCATAAAGGGAATCGTGTGTGTGACATGTAATTTTCAGAACCTACCTCTGCTTCTTCGATGTTGGACCATCTGGAAATTTCTCATCCTGGAGGGAGACTTGATGCCTGTTTGACGAAGATTTATCACTCCAAGACGATGAATGGGTTTTATAGTTTTTATTTCACTTTCCCCAGAGGTCCTGCAGGAGGTGGAAGTGAAATCGGCTTGTGTGGGTTCTTCTTCACACCCGTCAGCGTTCGTCTCCCCCCCCAGTTAAGACGGGGAGACAACGGAAAAAACGTCCGTCTTCTTCAAAGCCCAAAATCAAATCTCACCGATCTAGCCAACGTTACCACGTCACACATACGTAATTTGGTCAGCTGACCTTCGGTTCTGGTAAACGTGTCTACCTCCACGTTTACTCTCTTCTCTCTCTCTCTCTCTCTCTCTCTCGCGCTCTCTGTAACACACTTATCAAGGCCCGGAAGCCACTCAGGGATAAGGGTTATTGCAAGTACATTACGTTAGTGTGGAGATTTGATGAAGTGTTTACTTAAGGGGGCGGTTCATTAGGAATTAGTTAACATTGGAGTTGAAGACATCCAAGTTGTAGTCCGGAGGAAAGCAGGCAGACGGAACAGAGTTCCACAGGCGTGCAGTTCTAAGAAAGAAGCTTTGTTCATGTAATCCGCGTTTTGATTTAGGCACAGATATAGAGTGGGGGAAATTGTTCACAGTGGATTCGGCTAGACGGGTGTTTTTCGTGAAAGATTGGCGAGGGGGCATAGTAAATGCATTAATACAATTAATACAATTAAAAGTAAACAGTGCTCGTTGTGATGTAGATATATAATAAGCTCGATAGGCATAGATATCCTAGAGCTATTTTAATATTGAGTAAAATGATTGATAATTTATAATTAAAAATCAGTTTTAAAAGGAAGAACAAACAAAATCAATAAATTGTACAATCGTTTCTGAAACGATGTTTTTATTGAGATAGACAATACGTATTGAACAATAATTTTATCATTTGATTTTATAAAACAAAGTCTCCTCATCAGCAAAAAGAGTGGGTGGAGGTTTAAACATACCAAAAATAAAACGAGCATTTTTGAAGTAAGGCATATATATCTGGAAAATATTTAAAATATAAAGAAACACAGTAAGATAAAATAAAATAAAATCGGGTGGAAAAGTAAGGTTAAGAGGGGATATCTTTAATATTTCTAATATATATATATATATATATATATATATATATATATATATATATATATATAATGGTGATATATACAAACTTAAAAGGAAACGCAAATAAAAGTAAGATTACCAGTTTAAAATCGTTGGAAACACTATATTTGAATTTAAATTAAATAATTTATTTATAAAGGGATATAACTGCCATTTTTGAAAAATGATACTCAAATAGAAAAATAAAGAAAACTTTTATTGTTCAAAGGGAGGTAACCAAGTAATTACTTATAAAATTAGTTATTTTTTATATAATTTTAAGGGCGGGCGGATTTTTAAATAGAAAAAGTGGGCTTTTTATATCGATGTCAGAGCGAGACGACTTTATAGGCAGATATATGAATCCATTAAAAAATAAAGGATGATTATTCTATACTCTTTTAGAAACTATTTCAGAAATCTGATATGGTTCTAAGCAAAGACATATGTTATAGACTATTTCGATCAAGGCTAACATGCGTTTGTTCCGGAATTAAGGTATGCGAAACATTAAATTTGTGGCAATTATTTGAATGCAATAATTTTATAAATAATAGATACAAAAAATCATTAGCTCTTTTTTTCAGAAAATACTTATTCCAGATAAGAAAATATTTCGATTAGATACATTGTTCTTCCGTTTATTATAATTAAAGAACAGTAACGAAGAATGCTCCCTTGACAGTAGCTTTCTTTGAATCAATGAAATTCCTTATGTATTAAATAGTTGAAAGTTTTAGAAGCTATTTTACATCAAATAATTTTATAAATAGACTAGCAGCGGTCGCCCGGCATTACCGGGTAATAAAATTCGCTTAAATATATTTTGATTTACGCACATTTCGTATTTATTATTACAGAGCCAACTCTCTCCTGAATATTATATTGCATCTAATGTATAGCAGTGATTTAAAAACTTTTTCCAAAATGACTTGGGTACTGTAAGCTCGAATCGAAACCAAAACATTTAGCGCCCCAGATGCGTCTTCTACCGATGTAGTTATCAAGAGGTATAGGTACGAAAGATGTAATGTTAAACGACTTGAAGAAATGACTTGGATTTAAGAATCTATAGAAAGAAGTCACAATATGTCGGCAAGTTGAAATGATCATTTCACCTTGCCAATATATGCCTGTACGTGTTATTAATTCCATCTAAACGAAGATTTTACTCGTTATAAACTATCATCGCTGTACAATTATTATTTCTTGTTAATTTCAGCTTTATATGACCTATAGGTTAAGAGGTTCTCGGTTAAGTATTTACACATAGACAGACACACACGCATCTACTGTTTTATTTGTATAGATATGACTAGATCAACATAAACAATTACTTACACTGTTATAACAATTTGAATCCGTTTATATTTAATCATGAGACAATACAGTGATATTTAAGTTTAACTTTAGAATCATATTTTCAAAATATTACTTTGGTAAAAAAAATAAAAATAAAAATAAGCATAATAATGAAAAACAGAATACAGTGCAGGAATAAATGTACAAAAACTGCCGGGCAACACCGAGTAAGTAGATTTAGTGTGTAATTGAAAAGTAGAACAATTAATTAGCGTTGAAAACGGAAACGGCGTACGATTTTATTGCGCGGGAAAGTCATTTAGAAAATGGAGAAGAATACGAAATTGCGCGCGCATGTGTGTGTGTGTGTGTGTGTGTGTGTGTGTGTGTGTGTGTGTGTGTGTGTGTGTGTGTGTGTGTTTTGTTATCATTATTTTTGTTGCCAAGGAAACTACCCGGAACGTGGAAACACAGGTCAGGCGATAAAACGGTTATTAAATTGCGACAAGAAATTTAACAAAAGAAGCTTTAAGTATTTTTAATTTCGATTCGTAATGCGTGTGCAACGCCATTAATAAAATAAAAGATTGATGCGAACTCTCTCTCCTTCACTACCAACCATGTTTTTTTTTATTTATTTTCTTGCATTCATCTCTCTTTCGTTCTCTCTCTCTTTCTCTCTTTCTCTCTCTCTCTCTCGCCCTATCTATCTTACTATCTATCTATGTATCTATCATTCTTCTGTGTATCTATCTTTCTATTCGTTATTGAGTATCTTTTATTATAGATCTACTAGCAGGTCACCGCTGAAATTTCACGTTTGCCTTCTCCGTCTATCTACATAATTCATATGAATAATAATATTTTCATTGAAATAATAAATGCCTCTCATAAAATGTGTCCTTAAATACTAAACACATTTAGCGCGTTTCGTTTTAGGTCAGCTATATTTATTTTATTATATGCCAAACGTTCCGGCAATCTAATCTTACAAAGGGAGAATAACTATAATGTATGTACGAGCAAGAAATGCCTTAGCGCATTGTTTTATTGATGAAAACAGGCAACCGCTAAACGTTCTGTACCCAGCGACAACAGATGTATTACTTATTTAAAACAAAAAACAATTACTTTCCCAGCGATCGCATCTTTACAACAAAGTGGCGTGGATGCATGTTACGTACAAAGATGAGAATACAGATTATATGTGTTCTCTCCTTTTCGGCTTTGATACACCGAATAAACGCAACCATTCACGTAAATACGTAGATATTTACGTCCAGTAAAATGTATTTAAACTACATTTTACAAGGTTGGAAATTAATTTGGACGGAAGTCTGAATGATCGAAATAATACAAATTATAAATTCTTGTCAAAAAAACTTAAATCGTTACACACACACACACACTAACACACACACACACACACACACACACACATATATATATATATATATAACTACTTAATTTACTCACATAAAATTAATATACGAAAGTATAGATTTATGCGTAAACTTTAAGTATTTACTTCAAAAGTGCTCAATACGTAGGTAGAGCTAGTTAGTAATTTATAAAATATATATGGCGATTAAGCTACACTGGATATTCCGCGTTTCATCCACTCTAGGACTCTTCAGGCTTATGAAGAGTCCTAGAGTGGATGAAACGCAGAATATTCAGTGTAGCTTAATCGCCATATATATTTTATAAATTAATATATATATATATATATATATATATATATATATATATATATATATATATAATTCTCAGAATGTAAGATATTATATGATTATTTCCACAGCCAAACAATGTCGCAGCTTACAACAGCCATGGCAGTCAACAAACTGGAAGTCCAAGACTCTAGTATCGCCCTCATTTGGGCTCATCAGTTACACGCACACACACACACACACAAACATACACACACACACACACACATATATATATATATATATATATATATATATATATATATATATATATACTTTTTTATTTATTGGTACATAAATGTTTTCTCTCTCCTATCTCCGTCCCCTGCTAGACACTGTAGGGAGTTTGTCTTATTGTATTATCTTTTATATCATATTTTTACACATAAAACGTTGTTGTTTATTGTTTTTATTTCATTTGTATTTAAGACAATGTAACTGATTTCTATACCAGAACTTCTATGAACTTTTTCATAAACCCATTAAGGACTGAACTTCTAGAAAAGCAACATCGCCTGATGATGTCTTTAATTATTTATAACGAGTTGATTTAAATATTAGTGTTCGGACGATTAGCCGGAATCGGAATCGGGAAACAGGAAAATCGGAATATTTGAGTATCGGATTCGGAAAAAAATTGTACCGATTTTTCGATGCCAAAATGATTCTTTTAATTGTCTTTTTAATTTGATTTTGTTCAAAGCAAAATCTTCTATTGCTGGTAATAATGATAAAATAATAAATATTTGTTGCCTTTAAACCGTTAGAGAAACTAAAATCGATAGATTCCCCCCACAATATATTTTTACGTTTAGGAAAATATCTGCACATTTAACCTGTGTGATTCTACGGGAAAAAAATACAGCCATATAGTTAAATATTTAGAGATTTATCAAGAATCAGAATCGGTAATTGTATCGGAATCGGGAATTTAGTACGGAATCGCTAATTGTATGGGTATTGATAAAAATATTGGAATCGTCCCATGAATATTAAATACAGTCATGATTGTGCAGCGATACCTATTTCATGTAAAAACAAATAAACAGAATATATAGTTCTACTTAGTATTAAGCACTTTTTTACAAACCTCATTAAATTCATGAGATGTTTTCCCTCTGAATACTATTAACCTGGAATTATATATATATATGTGTGTGTGTGTGTGTGTGTGTGTGTGTGTGTGTGTGTGTGTGTGTGTGTGTTTACTTAGAATGAAGGTTAAATACGGTTTTATTTTTACTCCCAATTAATTCCAATTATTTACTAACTGTTCACCGAACGGATAACGTTAGACCTAGGTCGCTGCATCTTATCACAGCAAATATCCGTACAAAATTTCTGCCAGATCGCCCAGTAGTATCCGAGAAAAAGTTGAACGAATATATGGATAAACAGAGAGACAAGCAGACTAAGATATAATACAGAAATTTAAATAAGGTGTATTTAACGCAACACATAAACCTATATGTAACACACACACACACACACACACACACACACACCCAGATATATATATATATATATATATATATATATATATGCATTTTATTTATTTATATATGTATATATATATATATATATATATATATATATATGTATATATATATATGCATTTTATTTCATCTATTTATATATATATTAGTGTTGGGACGATTAATAGGAATCGAAATCGGGAATCGAAAAATTGGAACTTTTCAGGGTATCGGATTTGGTATTGAAATCGGTATTGAAATCGGAAAAAAATACTCTCATTTCCGATTCCAAAACCGATTCCTTAGAAAACATGTTATACTTAATTTTACATTGTTAGCACTTAAGATAAAATGATGAACATTTATTGCTAAGTACCTAGTGATATCATAATCTATATTCATAATAATAACAGAAAAAAAACGATGTAAATTTATTTTACTTTTGTCAAAAAAAGAACAAAAAGGAAAAGTTGGCTTTTTCTCAGTCATTGACAAACCTGACAAAAAAACTTTAATGAATTAGTTGACTTCGAGGTTTTGTTGTAAGAATCGGAATCGGAATCGTGAATCGTATCGGAATCGGTAAAAATTTTGGAATCGTCCCATCACTAATATATATATATATATATATATATATATATATATATATATATATATATATATATATATATATGTAAAAGAGATTTAGAAGGCTGTCAAAATACGAGGAATGAATTATAGTCGCTGTTGGTAAGAGGAGACGAGAACAAGTGGCGATTGACAAATCAATAAGTACATATATATATGTTTTATTATTATTTTTTTTTTAATATATATATTTATTCAGTTGTATGGTAAAATGTCTTACTTGTTTTCATGCGACGTGTTCCATAATAATTTCGGAAAAATTTTTCCTTTTCAAATGGTGTGCGTAACAGGTCGATTCAAAGCATGCTTTACGCACACCATTTGAAAAGGACAAATTTTTCCGAAATTATTATGGAACACGTCGCATGAAAACAAGTAAGACATTTTACCATACAACTGAATAAATATATATATTAAAAAAAAAATAATAATAATAATAAAACATATATATATATATGTACTTATTGATTTGTCAATCGCCACTTGTTCTCGTCTCCTCTTACCAACAGCGACTATAATTCATTCCTCGCATTGTGGCAGCCTTCTAAATCTCTTTTACATACCTATCCCACACAATGCTTCAAGCAAACTACATATCAATCCTATATATATATATATTTGAGGAGATTAAAAAGAAACTCTTGCAATATATTGTCTTTAGTGACGTTATCAAATATTGCATTTATTTCTTGCCACTGTCGTTGATCATAAAATTATAAACGAAACCCGCAAGTCTAGTCTAAAGGCAGAACATAGAAATTTATTTTTAAATGAGGTTCACAAAATAGTTCTGTGACAAAAGAATCGCGAATGACGAACGGAAACGAATTAGGTTATATTAAATGTTAAAAGCGTCCCTCTTTGTCGAGTTCAACGAGTTGAAAACAAATGAAACAGCTTTTAGAACGGTTTTAATTTTTAATTTTTTATTTGTATTTATGTTTTTATCTTTGTTTGCATCAGTTTTGGTCGTTGATATGGCGGAAAACAAAAAGAAGGTCTACATAAAATTTTAATTTGTATTTTTTTTTTCAAAATACTGAAACCACACAATTTGTACACATAGTTTTTGTTTGTTTTTAGTGTACTTCAATTAGTTCTAAGAGATCAAGCGTCTCACTCCTAACGCTAGATTTATTAGATAAACTCATATACGATAGCTCATCGAATGATTGATCTTTCCCGATTCAAAGCTGCTATCTGTACTTCGCTACGACTTGGTTATCTACAGATAGGATCTAAGTCATATTTCTGTAGACAAGCTGTTCCTATTGCAACCGATATACTGTTTATTTGTTTCAGAGACCATGCTATTATTGCTGTTGGTAAAATGATTGGATCATTCTACCGCTACAGAAGGTATCTCACACTTGAAATTATCCTCTACGTAAATAAGAGCTAAATATGTCCTAAAACGGGGTGCATCTTGCCATGAGCACCTCAAAGCACCTCAAAGCGCCTCTTACTGCCTTAACAGGGTTTAAAAACTGTCGTCGAAATCTGGTAAGCGATGTCGTTCTATCCTCTTTGCAACATCTTTTCTTAGAGAAGAGACTTTGCGGTTCAATTTCTATTCTACCGTTTTGTTTGTTTTACGGGCAATACTCAATGAGCTTCAACCTATGCAAAACACTCGTCTAGCTATCGCAACTGCCAAATATTTCACTCTACTCTCTATCTGCGCCTATATCTAAACGCAGATTTATAAACAAAATTCATTTCCTAGAACTGCTCGCCTGTGAAACTCTGTACCGCGGGTTTACTTTCCAGCGGACTACAACATGGTCGTCTCCAAGTCCAATGTAAAGAAGGTCCTGTTGATCCGCCCCTTAAGTAATCAAATTCTAGCCAATTCCTTTCGATCATTATGCTGTTGCTTCAATGACTACCTTACAGGCATTAAACCTTATCCTGGACTCGATAATTGGTGATTCCCTTATCAAAAAAAAAAATGCCATTCTAAATGTCTTAATATTTTGTTATTTTTAGCCTTCGGTTCTATTAAGGCCACAGCGATTAGTAAAGGCAACATTAAAAATAGAAGTGTTCATTCTAGAATTTTTTCTTAAAGAACTGCCTGAAAATAACTGTTTAAACGTTGTCTTAAGGAGAATAGTTTCCCATCTCCCTGGAAAATCTCATCAGTATGCCCTGTGTTTAAGAATTCAGGTGATCGCTCATCCCCCTCTCAGTACAGGCCAATAAGTCTCCTGTGCGTCATGAGTAAGTTGCTAGAATCTGTATTAAATACAGAAGTAATCAAACATCTCAACAAAAATAACCTTCTTAGTGACACTCAATATGGTTTCCGTTCTGCTAGATCTACAGCAGATGTCCTTACAGTTATATCGCATAGGATTAGCAAATCTCTCGACGGTGGCAATCTTTCTAGGGCAATTGCTCTTGACATATCTAAAGCCTTTGATAGGGTATGGCATAAAGGTTTACTTCATAAGATCGCTAGCTATGGTATAGCTGGAAAAGTCTTCTCAATTATTAAATCATTTCTTTCTGATAGATTCATAAGAGTAGTAGTTGAGGGGCAAAAATCAGAAGCTCACAATATTAATGCCGGTGTCCCTCAGGGATCCATCCTGGGTCCAACTCTTTTCCTGATCTACATTAATGATCTTCCAAATCATATCCTTACATCATTTGTAGACATTTATGCTGACGACACTACCATTTATGGTACCACATCTAAGACAGTAAACGAGCAAGTTCTCTCCAATTCTCTCTCCTCTGATCTTGAGCACGTAGTTCAATGGGGAAAGGAGTGGCTGGTTACTTTTAATGCATCTAAAACCAAGCTTCTCTCTTTACATCATCAACATTCTAATCCACATTTGTCATCAATTGAAATGAATGGCTCTCGTCTTCAGGAGGCCTCAAGTTTTGACAAGCTTCTGGGCTTGACCATTACTCCTGATCTTAAATGGAATACGTATATCAAATCTGTTGCCAAGGCCGCTGGAAAAATGGTGGGATCTTTCTATCGATCCAGTAGATATCTCACTGCTGATGCTATTCTCTATCTATATAAGAGCCAGGTACGTCCAAGGATGGAATACTGTTGCCACATCTGGGCAGGAGCTGCTAGAAAGAACTTGTCCTGCCTTGATAGAGTTCAAAATAGACTTCGTAGCCTCGTAGGAGATGTCCTTTTCTCCTCCTTGCAACCTCTATCTCACAGAAGAGATGTTGCGAGTTTGTCTCTGATGTATCGTTATTTTCATGGAAAGTGTTCAACTGAGCTTCAATCTATGGTCCCCCCTCGCCAAACTTTCACAAGAAACACTCGTCTAGCTGTAAACACTATCAATAATTTCCCCCACTCTTTATCTGTGCCTAAACCTAAACGTAGATTCCATGAACAAAGCTTCTTTCTTAGAACTGCACGCCTGTGGAATTGTCTTCCGTTTTCCTGCTTTCCGGCTGACTACAATATGGTTTTGTTCAAGTCTAAAGTAAATAAGTTCTTGATGAGCCGTTCCATATAAGTTATTAAATTTACCAAATTTTCATTACTAATGATTACTATATTGACCAACTTCTACTGTACACTCTTTAACCCTTATCCTTGAGTGGCCTCTGGGCCTTGATAATGTGGTGATGCCTTTGTAAAAAAAAAAAAAAAAAAGTGATGGCCTTGTTTATTGTTATGTGGACGAACAAACTTAGACTACTATTTGGGAGATAATTGGTGAAGATGAGAAAAGCGTTGTGTTCAGGATGGATTCGGTCTTGATACTTTGAGTTTTGGACTTGTGCGCATCGACGACTACTTGTATAAACCAATCGGAAAGAAAGGATTCGATTCCTGAGAATATATTTCCAAATATGGCATAGCTAGAGATCTTGTGCAAAATACCTTTTTTTATGCAAGACCCTATCAAATGCCTTTGGTATGTCGAGAGTTATTGTTTTAGAGATGAAACCACAGTCGATGTTTTTCTTGTGAACCGGGTTGCTGGTCAGCAGTATTCTTCGGCATCATTCCACCGAGTTCTTCAGCTAGTTTTGTGATTGAAGTCTTCTCTTGGGATTATGTGGACACTTCACTATTCATATTGTAACATCTGTGAAGCATTTGCTCCCTCCCTCCCTCCCTCTCTCTTTTATTCATTTTGTTTTTCAATTTTTATCATTTGGCTCGAGCTAGATTTGCCCGCTATCTCATATATTCCAACCGAGAGATCTCTTAAGGATTCAAACTGTCACTTTAACTGTAATTATTTGTATCTTTATTATACTTGGTTCACTGGGTATATTTGCCAGGTAGTTTTTTTCTGTTCTTTTTATGATTTAATAAGTTCGGTTGCTCGTATAATTAATGTAGTTATCGAGATCATTCCAAGATGCCAGTTTCTTTTTATGCCGTGCATGACACCTTACCATTTCCTTATCCCCTCCTCTCTCTCTCTCTCTCTCTCTCTCTCTCTCTCTCTCTCTCTCTTACTCAGCTCTATTAAATCAAGCATCATTGGTGACACTAACTTCAACAAATGCTGTTTCTTATCCTTCTATCCTCATATCAATATGTCAGGTTTAATAGCTCCGTTTTCTAGATATGTAGCTGTACTAATTGCACAGTTACAATAGATGGTGCATAACTTTATTCCATTATAGGGAGTATCCTTTGTCTTTCGAGACTGAACCGAGGTATCGATATACTAAAGGAACTTTGTCTGTGTGTATGTATCTCTGTCTGGTCGTGTAATCGTGTGGTAAGGGTCGCGAAATCTCAAACAACACGACTTCTGAATCTGCACTGTTTGAGTTCAGTAATAAGAAGTCCAGGACGACTGAAAACAATGCCGAGATAAGCGGAGCGCACATACAGCACCTGGAAGTTTCAAATGGTCACCCATCTGGTACTTGCCAAGCTCATCGTTGCTTAACTTCGGTGATCTGACGGAAATCGGTCTGTCAACATGTGTGCCCTAGAGAGAGAAAAACAGAGAGAGAGAGAGAGGGGGCGAGAGAGAGAGTGAGAGAATACAAGAAAAAGAGAAAAAATGTCTTTATATTCATATAATTGATCTGTCAAGTATATGCCCTCAGTCTAATATATTTTATCATCAAATATTGCTCGTTATTTTTTTTATTTTTTTTTTTTCATATTTGGCGTCGTCACATTTTCCAAGCTTAACTTCAAAGCGACCATGTTCATATATATTAAAAACTATGTTGTCATGAAACAACCGGCTGCACTGTATCCGATGTATCAGTCACATTTGCATTATACATCTGAGGCTAAGAAGAACCTACTTAACTATCTGACTCATGTCATCTATTCAAGAACTGTAAGTCGCATTTTTTGTGCAAACATAACTAAATTCAATAACGTTGACATGCAAGGCTCACTTAACTATTATGGGCTGTTATAACAAGAATTGTGTAAACTCTCTCTCTCTCTCTCTATATATATATATATATATATATATATATATATATATATATCATGTTCTCTCTCTCTTACTCTGTCTATTTTTTCTTTTACCTCGATTACTCATAAAAAACGCGAGGTACAAAACTACCATATATATATATATATATATATATATATATATATATATATATATATATATATATGTGTGTGTGTGTGTGTGTGGGTGTGTGTCTGTGTGTGTGTGTGTGTATATATATGTATATATATATATATATATATATATATATATATATATATATATATATATATATATATACTAGGTTTTGAAAACATGTGGCCATTAACTTACGCAGAAATTTCCACGTTTCATCTTCATAAGGATCCTTCAGGCTTCCTCTAGAGGAAACGCGGAAAATTCTGTTTAGTCTAATTCCCACACACATATCTCTCTCTCTCTCTCTCTCTCTATATATATATATATATATATATATATATATATATATATATATATATATATATATTGAGAGAGAGTGCTGTCAAAGTAAATACTGAAAATAGACAGATAAACTTGCATGTGCATATCTATATGTGTGTGTATAACGTTAAGTCTTTAGAATCGTAATGTTGATATATGAATATATATTTATGTATATATATATATATATATATATTTTATATAAATATTATATATATAGCATTACATTACATATATATATATATATATATACGCCTTTAGAATTATAATGTTTATATATGTTGCTAAATATAGACGAATTAAATAACATGATTGAACTTATAAAAAATAAAAAAGTTAGCTAACCGCGTTTCGTTCCTCTTTTAACTGAGCTAAATCGAGGAAAATTACGATAAAAAAATTGTCAATAATATGATGGGAAAGAGAAGAAAAAAATATGAAAAAAATAAACCAGGAAAAAATCTCATGGAAATCAAATTAAATCATAAGATATGTTCTTTTTGCTTGCAAAGAGAAGGTCTCGAGGTTTCTAAAATTTTTAGAGGGATTTTGAGATGAAACATTTCAGCACTGAAATTCGTTGCACGGTTATTTATGCTTGCAAATCGCAAAACTACATGTACCACTCAGAGCATCTGAAGGTGAAAATATTGCATAACGAATCGATAGTACGTATTGTTTTAAGCGAAAATCCAATTTTTGCGATGTCCGCCAAACATAGTGCGCGCTGCAGCTACATTTGAATAAATAAATAAATAATAGAATTATTATGTGGGGGGAAAACATCTTTGCAAATGGACGACAACATAGGTCTAGTTGATAAAACAACACGTAGGCACGATATATATATAAATATATATATATATATATATTGTTTGTTTGTTTGTTTACAAACAGGCGGTTTGAGCACTATAAAAGTGATGACGGATGCCTATTTAAATAGACATTACGACGGGTTATTTGCGGGCGTCGCTTCCGTGGTCGAGTAGGAGAACTGCCGACTTGCAACACGACGATTCTAGGTTCAATCCTTGACTTGGGAGAGATGCTAGTCTATCGGCACTGATGAGTTGTGATACAACGAAACAAGACTGTATGTCGATGGCTACAAATATATATATGTAATTGAATATGATGTCGAATGTTTTATATTAGGCACTATTGAGTTACAACATAGGTGTTTTGTACGACTTTTCACAATGGTATATGATATACTAAAGTTTGATCAGAATTATGACCTAGATTTTAAAACAAACGAAATTACCTACACCCTTAAACTACATCCGTAAAGCCCTGTCTGGTTTAAAGGATGGACATTTTGCGTTAACTGTTTATTTCACGAACTCATACACGTACCATTGCCTTTCCTTTCCCCGTTAGAAAAATAATAATTTCTCCCTAACAAAGATCCAGCAAATCTCATTGGTGGAGAGTAATCAAATCGCTCATTCTGGAATAAGACTTTTCATGAATAAACGAACACACTAAACTTTTACAAAAAATATCCGCACACGATTCACCCCGTCATCTTTTAACGTGAAACAGACCACTTGTCTTTTTTTTTCTTCTGCATACCAGTACATATATGTATATATATATACACGAACGCATCATAACACACGCACAGAGATTCACACACTCACACGCACGTACACATCCACAGAGAGAGCTACACATAGACAAAGAGAAAAGTAGAGACCAAAAGAGAGACAGAGATAGAGCAAGATATACATATAGAGAGAAAGATATATATATATATATATATATATATATATATATATATATAGAGAGAGAGAGAGAGAGAGAGAGAGGGAGAGAGAGAGACAGAAAGACAGACAGAGATGCAGAGAGTAGAAATATACTGACAGGAAGAATGAAAAAAATCATTGTTATGGTATTATCACACCCACGGCTTCTGTTACATTTTATTGTCGTTATTTCGAAGCCCCGAACATAATTCAGGCATGAAACACACGCATACATGCGCGCGCACACACACACACACACACACACACACAAACACAGACAAATACATATATATAGAGAGAGAGAGAACGATAGAGAGAGACAGAGTGACAGGCAGACAGAGATAGATAGATATAGAGAGATACAGAGAGAGATAGAAACACAGAGAGAGAGAAAGAGGGGGAGCTTTGCCCTCCTTTCATTCACGCGTCCCAGAAGGTTAAAATTTCGTTATTTGGTTGTTCCGAACGTTATACTTTCACCATGGCCCACTCGATTAACAGGTTTCTCTGATTTTTCTACATGTCCTTTTCCTTCTGACGTCATTGGTTCGCGCCTTGCTAATGCAGGTATTTTTTTCTTTTTTCTTTCCTTTTTTTTACGCTTGAACCTGTAATCGCTCCTATTTACATTGCTTTATAAGAGTTTACTAACTTTTCATACTTTTTTTCTTTCCAGATGACCCCTTATGTTTTACACACAAATGTGTCGTAATGCAAAATACCATTGAAGTTTAAAAATATTTGTGCGTACTTTAAACTATAATATCAATTATTTAATGTTTTGTTTATAATGTTTTACGCTAATAGTACACAAAGCTAAATAAATTGTTTTCAATTATTACATACCTTACATTATACCTAATTTTTTGACAACCACAACCACACTCACAAAGTGGGGTATCTATTATATATATATATATATATATATATATATATATATATACATAAGAAATAGTAGTAAGTACAGAAAGATATACTCTTTATATGTTTTACATAAGCATCTATACGTCGCTACACGTTTACGAGCATTTTTCGTTCAGCGATGTAAAACGGTACAAGACTTTACTTTATATAAACAATATCGCCTAAATAGGCCTCTAGTTTCTTGTAACTGGCTGACAAAAGTCTGTTGATGAATTATAGCGATATATATATATATATATATATATATATATATACACACACACATTAATGAGCTGTGAAACAGCGAAACAGTACTGTATGTAGATGACTATAATGCTACGCATCTTGAGTTGAACATATTAAAAAGTGATATACGAATTACCATTTGCGTATAAAGCGATGCTCTTTGTGTAAACAAATCGAGCTTAGGTATTTCGGACAATATCAAAACATCGTTAATTCACGCACAGCAGCCGCAGATTAGCGTAATGGTTAGGAGCCTTGACTGTCATACAGGTTGGGTTTCAATCCTGGCTTAAGTTAGTTGCCTGTCTAGCCGCACTGATGAGCTGTGAAACAGCAAAACAGTACTGTATGACTATATATATATATGTATGTATATATATATATATATATATATATATATATATATATATATATATGTCATATGCTACTGGTACCATGTAACCCAGTACTACTTGCTCCATGGTCAGGTTCCCCCACCAGACTTGTTTGGTGAGGAGGGTGGCTAGTCTCCCTGAAGGATTAAAAACAAGACCTTCCAAAGGGCGAATGAACCCTTTTCCAGGGTTAACGGCCAACCAGCACTGCGTGCGTTTGTGTGTATGTCTGTGTGTGTGTTCGGGTGGAGAGGGTTCTCGTAAGCCGTTGTGAAGGCAACCTTTCTAGGAGAAGCAAGTCTCTGATTTAAAAAACCATAAAGCAGGAGACCAGTACCCGCATTAAGCTGGTCTGCAGTTTAACTTGTTGCTGGCTATCTTGCTCTTGCTTGTTGCTGGATCTCAACATTTTGAACCGAGAGAGAGACTTAGCTGTCGTACAAAGCTAAGACTCTGTAACATAATCTGTGTATAGATACTCCCTCAGCCATTTGTCTATAAAAATGGTCCTGTGTCGATGGAAAATTTGTAACGCGTGGAGGCTTTAAATGCTGAATACATGTAATAATTGATCTCCATGGCCGTCTTCAGTGTCATACCTGCTTGAGCGTGTGAATTCACCAGTAGGACTAAAAAAAGCCATTTTTGGGCTCATGGACTTTAAGTGTCTGAGAGAATGGCACTCGTCTGACAAGATGTAGCAATCATATATATATATATATATATATATATATATATATATATATATATATATATATATATATAGTTGCTTGTTGGAGACTTTCATTACAGCTGCAGCAGAAACAAGTGTATGTGCACCTAAAAACGTATAATTTGATAAGATTCGCATGCATATAATTACTTCCATCTGTCACAACATATGTATGTACAAATTAATGATCATGAAATAAACGGAGGAATATATAATTAACTTAATAACACGGAAAAATCAAATTTTAAAAAATTGGGTGAGAAAAAATTATGCGTTCGTTTTTCATAATTTAATATTTACTTGTAAACTGATTGGTTGCTATGACAACCCATAGGCGTGCTTTATAGTTACCTACCGATGTTTCGCGACTGCAAATCTACCTTTTTAACCAGTTTTCGATTATTCGATGTTTCAAATTAATTTAAATTATCGGATTTTGTCAGCAAATTTTTAATTAAGTTCAGAGTTTGGATTAGTTAATTGACGATGCAGTATTTTTACATTTTTGGGGAGTAAATTGGTTTTTTTATTTGTTTTTTTTTTAAGATTTGCGACTTACAAAGGTTGAAATATATAAGACTAAGCATAAGTATAGGATGCAACGATAACATTGTCATCCTATAAAAGACGGCATGATTCCATTTCTGTTTGATGAAAACCGGTTTTCTTATTTTTTCTTCTTTTTTTTTCAGACTATCTACTAATTGGCCAGTTGTATACAAATCCCATAGTCGCTTTCTATCATGTCTGAAAGTGACACAATAGTCAACGAATGAAATGGAAGACGCACCACTATACAACTCATGCTCTCTACTGATCTAAGTTATGACGACAGGGCCATTGCCAACACCCTCAAAATGCAAATCCAGACGATTCAACGCTTAAGGGCACATCTCAACGCATTGGACGACACGCGTTTATTGTCTTTGGTGTGGTTTTAAGTGAGGGACACATCATGCCAACTCATATCTTTGAATATCTTCGATATCTGGATGTTCTGAAGAGGGGAGTAATCTTTTGGTGCAATCAGGTGACTGCTGGTAGACCCTGGGTGTGTCAGTAGGACTCGCCACCGGCCCATAAGTCCAAGGAGACCCGGGCTTGGCTTCAGAAGACGTGGTACGACTTTCTACTTTTCTCTCACTGCCCCTTCTTTTCCGGACCTGAACCCGTTTTGTCATACGTCGAGAACATCAGCAATATGACCTCGCCATCCGCCGAGTATTCGTTAAACTCCTGCCGGCGCTTATAGAAAAAGCATGCTCCCAGTTCCGGACACATACCGAGGCGGCGATTGAGGTTGAAGACAACTACATTGAATAGATGTCACCCCCCACTGCATAATTAAGTAACCTGAATTGATTTTAACAATAAAAGTTTTAAAATAAAGTTGTAGTATTGTTTTCTTTAGGGCGACAATTTTATAGTTCCATCCTGTTATATTCCTAGTAAATGGAAAGATTGCCGATTGATGAGTAATATTAGGAAAAGATTAAATATATCTGCATACCACCCACCACCTTCCTTCATAAAGAAAAACAAACGACGATTATTCCCCTTTGTAAAAACTGCATAAAATAGCGAGAAGCGGAAGTTCCAGGACTACTTAAAATAAACGCATTATCAACATTTTACTCTCCGTACGTAAGTAAATTTATTTTGTTGAAAACTACATTTATATCCATTTTCTAACTCTATGATTAAAAGCACTGAATTTCCATCGTACAGATAAAGAAAAGAGCAGTTTTCTCCCCTTGGTCAGAAACATCGCTCATATAGTGAAAGGCATAAAAGACAATATAAGAGAAAGCGGAAGTTACAGGATTACGGAAAATAAACGCAACGTCAGCATTTAACTCTTCAGGCATAGGTATATTGAGGATAATTAGTTTGTTGAAAGTTACATTAATTTCTAGGACTAAAATAATGCATTTCCATCGCACAGTTCAGAATACTCGCTATCACATTAAGGGGTCCCCGTAACAGAAGAAGAAAATAAAACGCATACTATTTATTTTACAGCAATTGTTGTCTCTAAAGCATTAAAAAATGTGGATCTCTTTATCGGGCGTGAGAGGTTTCTCTTTTATCATAGATTGTCATACTATTATAATTTGTACACCAGGAAGTTTGTTCTGGTTTTATAAAAGACTGCAGTATTTTTTTTTGTGTTTTAACTTTCACCCCAAACAAGGTACAGTGCCACTTTGAAGTAGAGGGCTACTGTCGGGGACATAAGTTGCAGGGTCATTATGAATGGAGATGAGCAGCAAAGTGTCTGTTCGCATTGCACTTGAACTTCTGCACGTCAGTACAGTTGAGAAAGCAGAATTCCGGAAGGGAGTTCCAAAGTTTAGCAGGAAGAAACTATTTGAGTAGAAGGCTTTCTTACACCTAGGAATCTCTACTGTGTAGGGGTGGGATTTAGCTGCTTGTCGGGTTTGATGGGGGTATTTACGTCGAAGGGGTACCAGTGCTTGTAGTTCGACAGAGCGTTCATCATTAACACACTTGTAGAATGCAGCATTTCATCGATGGGGCAGAGGCTGAAGCTTAGATGACAGTTCAGGACTTATCAGGTTGTCAATCCTTTTTTTAACTCTATCCAGGAGGGAGAGACTAGTAGTTGATGCACCAGTCCAACTGTGACAACAATACTCCATACATGGGCGAATGGTTGCCTTATAGAGGTACAGGATGCTTTCAGGTGTAAGTAGCTTTCTAGCACGGTAGAGAGAACCCACCATCTTCGCAGCGGTCTTAGCAATGCTCTCAATATATCTGTTCGAATTCATGTCCCCTGTGAACATTAGGCCAAGGATTTTAAAGGAAGTACTTTCAGGTAATGTCTTTTTTTTACTATTGCACTTGGTGGTAGGGAAGGTTTTTTGTAATTATTGAAGGAAACAAGTTTAGTCTTGGCACCCTTGAATGTGACCATACATTTTTGTCCACATTCCTCTACAGATTGTAGGTCATCCTCTATTGTTTCTGATATTTCCTTACATATGTGTTCATTTGTTTTGCTGTAATGCCTGTTATAGAGCGTGGTGTCATCAACATATATACTCATCTCAGAGGCAATTTTGTCGGGATGGTCATTTATGAATATTAGGAATAATAGAGGTCCAAGGATAGACCCCTCGGGCACTCCCGCATTTATATCATATTGTTTAGATGTACGACCGTCGAGGACAACCTGGATTTTTCTATTATCTAAGAAGAATTTAATTATGTTTAGTATTCGTCTAGTGATACCGTATGATCTAATTTTCCTGAGATCATCGTGCGATACCCTGTCAAAAACCTTAGATATATCTAGGGCTACCGTTCTACCCTCCCCTGCTTTGTCCAGTGAATGTTATATACGTTCAGAGATTACAGTTATGATATCTGCTGTGGAACGGGATTGCATAAATCCATATTGTTGGTCGGTCAGAAGTTTAGCAGCTGTAAGGTGATGGACTAGACTTGATTAATAATGGTCTGAAATATTTTGGCAATAAGCGGGAGGAGGCTAATGGATAATTTAATGGGCCAGTCTTTTCACCAGAATTTTTGAATACTGATACCACAAAAGCAGTTTTCCAGCAGTCAGGAAAGCAAGATCTGTTAAGGCATTTATTATAAAGTTTGGAGAGAACCACGCAGTCCACCAACGTTTCGACAATAACATGACTCATCGGGGTTCAGTAAATTAGCAATGAACTATTCAAGCTCGGCGTGATGTTTATACGTCGGAACGATGATCGACCCGCATACTAAAGTGTATATAATTTTATTGATTCAAGCTATGCAACTTATTGAGCACGTTAGTTAAATATTTTCATTTTAGTTCATTTTCCAATATCATTGAATGTATTTAATGATTTATACGAGATATATAATTTAATAAATTATATATATATATATATATATATACATATATATATATATCATTGTTGACGGTTGATCCATGCTAAAACGTGGTAAATCTAGAAACGTGGTATACCCTGATATATTCATGAAATTTTATGTACGTAAAATATTTTAAAATATTTAAATAAAATATTTCAATATTAAAAAGGTATATATATATATATATATATATATATATATATATATATACATATATATATATATATAAAGAGAGAGAGTAAGAGAGAGAGAGAGAGTAAGAGAGAGATAGACAGACAGACTAACAGAGAGAGATAGAGAGACGGAGAGATATATAGACAAACAAAGAGTGATAGGGAGAGAGAGTGACTTTCGTTATTTGATTTTTGTGTATATCTTTAGCAATTGTGTTGAAGTAAAATATCAACGCATATGCAATAAATATCATTACGGACTGAAACAGTTGTTTACTGATAAGATCAATAAACAAACATTTCTGTACGAACATAATTAGTAGCTGTTTCTAGTAAAATAACAAAGCAGAAAATATTAAATAATATATATATATATATGTATATATGTATATATATATATATATATATATATATATATATATATATTATAGTATTAAACTACTAAGATATTTAAAGGAACTTTGTGTTGTTTATATTTATAATCGAATGGAACATCTTATTTAACAAATATATATATATGCATATATATGTATATATATATGTATATATATATATATATATATATATATATATATATAAAACAGGCATTGTAAAAGATAACAGAAAGCTTCTGTTTTGTAATAATTTTTTTATTTTTGTTTTTTATTTTTTGTTTCGTTTTTTTTTTTTTTGCTTTGTATTTTGTTTTCGTTTTTTTTTGTTTTGTTTTGTTTTTTTGTATATACATGATTTTGTGTATATATATGTTTGTTTTTTTTTATATGGATTTATGGTCCAGGCATTTTTTCTTCTCGAAGTGTCAGCACTTTTTATTTCTTTATATTTTTTTTTCTTTGCATGTAATCATCTACACATCTGTGGTGTGAGAGGCTCTGTCGGAATTATGTATAGATTTATTTAAATAGCAGTTGGGTTGCGAGCGAATAGTAGTTCGGTATGCAACCTGATTAAGGGTAGGGTTTTGCGTTTTTATATAAATAGCTTCAAGAATTTTTAGCTTCTTAAGATTTGTTTCGTGGTGTAGTATTTTTCTGTTGTTGATTAAAATTTATCAGAAATTCGGGGGGATTAAGTGATGTTTTCAATATAAGTATTGGAATCTGACGCTTTAGTCAACATTGAAGCAGGTAAAGTGACAGTATAATGTTGTGGTCGTATATCCGACGTAACTATTAGTTGCATTGTTGTTATAGAGGTTACATTCTCCCAAGGGACATTTAAACTGATAGATGCTACGTGCAAGTGGTTTTAGAGGGGGGGGATTTTTTTTTTTGATAACTAGGTTTTGGGTTTTAAATTTTTTTTTTAGTAAATGATGAATCTAATGTTATTGTTGTCAACGAGGGAGATGTATCTATGGATAAATTTTTTTATAGCGGTTTCTTCTTGGGTGTATTTGATTGCAGTGGAATAGGTTGATTGTATTGGAGTTGTGGTGTTGTGGTTAATGAGGGTTGTGTTTAACTTCTAGAGCGTGGAGCTTATGCGTTGGTCAACAATATAGTTTGGGAATCCGTTGTTGATGAGGACTTGTTTAATATTTTTTAGTTTGATGAGTAGATTTTTTTAATTTTTTTATTTTTATTGTTTTTGCTTTTTGGGAAAAGATAAGTTTTGCTCAGTTGAAGAGGTTTTTAATGATGGTTATTTTGTAAGTGTGTGGGTATTGGCTCTTTAAATTTAGAAGGCAAGAATTATAGCAGGTAGTTTTTTTGCAGTTGGAAGTGCTAAGTGTTATTTGAATTGTCAATAAAGACATTAATAATTGACCTTTTTACCGTTTAAAAACATGTCCTAAGTATATAATAATAAATACGCTTTATACTTCAAAGATTTATGGATTAATCTCACCCGGATTTATTGAAGAATATTTATCATTTATGAACCTAAATTTGTCTTTATTATATATACTTATACTAGCAGGGACACGCGACGTTGCCTGGGATTTTATGCGGCTCAACGAATGTTTCACACTATATGTTTATTGTCATCGAAATCAGTTAAATTTCCCATATTTCAATCAAATCGATTTATTATCTACTCTAGTTGGGGATCCACTGTGGTGTACAAGGAGGGAACTTCACACGCCTACAGGAAGTGAACTAATTTCTAATACATTGCATTTTCGAGCACCTGCTGTTGGTTTTATAAAATTATTTTTATATAATAGCTCCAAGTACAGTATAAAATGCTAAAGTCAGGTATCATGTTAAACTGTGTTCTAAAAACATGCATTTCGAATGCGTCCCTATCTCATCAAAAAACATACCTTTTTATTGTACACGCCGAACCCGTCTACTCGTTCGATGAAAAACTTCTTAGCTGCACTTTTTGGCTGTTTGGCTTTATAAAGTGTTATCCTTTTTCAAAATGGGGCCGTTCGTTCTATAATTGGATTTTTCGATTATCGATTAATGATTTTCGATACATAAAAAGGTATTCTGATATAAAGCACCCTCCACAACATATTAAGTATATTTGCATAAAATTATATAAAAATTAGCCAAGCTGTTTTGGAGTCTATAGGGATACGAATTCACACACGCGCACAAAGTATATATATATATATATATATATATATATATATATATATATATATATATATATATATATATATATATATATATATATATGATAATTAAAGCCCTCCCTCTGTGGGTTGAGCATTTTGTAAATATATTTTCACCCGACGCGTATTCAAGCTATTAAGCGAAGCCCACCATTAATTTGTTCGTAAACATGCTGATGGTTAGAGCACTATTGCGACGGGCGGGTGTGGATTTAATACTCAAGGAGAAATATATACGGCACGGATTCGATGGTGAGAGCTCCCGACTTTCAATGCGACGGTTGTAGGTAGGTTCGATCCACGGCTGCGAAAAGGTGCATGTCTAGCCGCACTGATGAGTTGTGATACAACGGAACAGTACAGCATGTGGATGACAAATATATATATATATATATATATATATATATATATATATATAGTCTTGGAAGTTTTTTACTTTTAAAACTATATAAAACCTTATTTAATTTTTATATTTTGTATCATTCGTTAGAAAACTATTTAGTCAGTAAGTCATTTAATCACCTGCAATCAATGCATCCACTTGCTCTCTTGAATTAACTAATGATAATTAAAGGGATCGTCAGTTGTTTACCATGAAACACTGTTTCGGGGATTTAAAAACAAAACAGTATATTAAATCATGGCTCCCCAGCAGTGTTGATCAAACACCACATATATCTATATCTATCTATCTATCTATCTAATATATATATATATATATATATATATATATATATTTATATATATATATTATTGATGAGGATCAACGAATGTTTCACCAACCAATATTCTATTGTTATCGAAGTCGATGAAATCGACCATTTTTTAATGAAATCGATTAATTTCCTGTTCTAGTTGGGGATCCACCGCGATGCACTGAGAAGAAGCTTCACGTGCCTACCAACAGTAACTTAGTCTACAATACATTGTAGTTTACATTGCACTGTAGAGAATTTGCGGTTTATTTAATAAAATTATTTTTATAAAATGCCTTGAATTAAAGTTTAAAAGACAAAAGTCAATTACCATGGTTCGATAGTGTTCTAAACAGAAAAAATGCATTTTGAACGCGCCTCTGTCGTTTCAAAGAACGTATTGTCTGTTGTATATCTCGAGTTTTTATGCTTGTACGGTAATAAGACTTCTTAAATGAATTGGTGATGTAAGGTTCTCTAAGGCGTTAATTTTAGTAAAACTCACCTATTCTTCTTTCATCTGATTTTATCGATTATCGATTATCGATATATATATATCGATTACATTCTGATACAACACATATTTAAGAACAATGCCAGACACATAAAGTACATTTGTGTGAAATTTCAAAAATATCGGCCTAGTTTAGGAGTCCATATGAAAACATTCTCTCCCCTTCACACACAGATAAATGTCCTTTTATATACAGGTATTAGTGGGAGGGGGCTTTGTCCGGTTGTAAAATACGCTTAAATATGATATTTTAATTTGTCCAGATTTCGTATACATTATTATAGAGTCGTGAGTTGAAAAGTAAGAAAAAAATATGTAGGTGCCATCAGCTGGAATCGAAGCTGAAACATTCAAATCTGATGACGTTACCACTGTATTAACGTGGCACACATATAAACCGATTAAAAATTTAAAGTTAAAAATAAAATAAGATATATGTAAAAAAAATGTCTAACGATTTTTCCCCCATTTTGACCAATTTTTTACCTTTTAAAAACAATTTAAACCGGCTTAAGAACCATACAAACAACGGTCCGTACAAAATCCACTCATTTGAGGCTCCTAGCGCTGCTCTCCGAATTTTAGTTTCAGTTGAGATAGAGTTTGAAATATATGGAGACAGACATATCGAGAGACAGACATAACATTTATATATTAGACATGTATAGTACTAATATTGGTCGTGTGGTTTGTTCCTTGTTAATACAGTCAGAGATGACTTTGTGGTCAGGTTCGAATCTTCCGACCGGCTATAATCGTAACTCCCTACACTGATGATTCTCGAAAGGGTGAAACATTGATGCCTGTAGGTATTAAAAAATAATTATAGTAATAATTATATATATATGTATATATATATGTATATATATATATATATATATATATATATTTCTATAGTGCCCCCCTATATATATATATATATATATATATATATATATATATATATATATATATATATATATATATGGGGGGACACTATAGAATTAGATTCACGTCAGCAAGTATTTGTGTTTCACTCTACAAATATTTAAGGCTAGCTACATTGATTAACATTCTACAACGCCTATTGATTTTATGTTCATTGAATTACATACGTCTCTTCTTATTCTTTCCCGCCAGTTTCCTGTAATGCTCGGAAACACCTTATTTTTCAGCAGGATTAACAAAAACTGTTACACAACAACATTATGCACAACAGCATGGATTATTTTTAAGACTTTTCTTCTCTGAACTGTTCAGTTTAAATTATAATACTCGATTAGAGGGTTCTATAAACACTTCAATTAGGGATTCAACTGCTAAACCTCTGCTACTGCTACTACTACTACTACTAGTACTATACTACTACTAATATTACTACTACTACTACTACTACTGTTACTACTCATTTTAGCTTTATTATCGTGGTTTTATTATGATGGCCAACGCCCATTTGACATAAAGGTTAAAACCTTCTTTGATAAACAATAACAGCTTCACGCCACAAACAAAAGCCTGAATATTAAGATCATAAAATATCGCTCGCTTTAGAAACACGAGCTGGGCAAAAGAATGTGTTACTAAATAAAAATACAATTTATTTCTCTTAAATATTTTGATTGGTGAATAATAACTAGAGCTATGACAAGAGAATATTCGCATCATTGTTTTGACTCTCGAGTATATATCCGACACAGTTAGACACAGTTAATCAATCGAGAACCACATCACTCTATCTAAAAACATATAAGATATTAACTGATATATACTCGAGAGTCCAAATAATGACAAGAATATTCTCTTGTCATAGCCCTAATGATTACGCACTAGTGTTGTGACGATTAATGGAATTGGGAACCTGGAAAATCGGGATTATTGCGAGTATCGGAATCGATATAGAAATCGAAAAAAAATTGTACCTATTTTCCGATGCCAAAAAAGAATACTATAATCATCCCTTTATTTGATTTTGTTTAAAACAAAATCTTCCATAGTTGGTAGTAGTAATCATAAAATAATACATATTTATTGATATTAGCGTACCAGTAAAACTAAAATCTACGGTGCAACTCCCCACAAGTGTGTTCCTATGTTTGAGAAAATATCCACACATTTATCGTGTGTGTGTGTGTGTGTTTTTTACGATAATAAATACCAAATATAACAATTTTTTAGTAAAATATTTAGAGATGTTTAAAGAATCCGAATCGGGAATTGTATCGAAATCGGGAATTTAGTACGAAATCGGGAATTGTATCGGACTCTGGAAAAATGTTGGAATCGCCTCATCACATAAAAATTATCTAAAATCCTGTTCAGAATTCAATCAATCGAAGTCTTCCTTATCGATTTACCTTATATACCAATCTGGCACACGTTTAAGAATCAGTTAAGATATTTTAAGCACGAATAATATTTAGGTGAGTTAAGTTTTATTTCAACTATTGTGTCACAAGAAACGTATATTGGTGTAAAGTAGTTTGTACGCCAACGGTATTTACCCCAGGCGTATTGAACCGTCTTCCCTCCCAGAAGAAAGTTTCATATCAGACTTGCTGGAAGCCCGGCGTTGCCCGCTCTTGCAATACGCTTAAACATAATATCTTAATTTATGACGATTGCGTATGTATTATTATAGAATCAATCCTCTATTGATTATTATATATTACGAGAAATAATTTGCCCGGTGGATTCATTCGCAAAACAAATAATAATAATAATTAAAAAATAATAATTATAATTTCGTTTATCAAATTCCGTCTGTGTTTGTTTACAATATCACGTCAGTTGATATTTGGGTTTGACGATTAATGGCTTGGAAAAGTCACTTCTGATTAATTTTTAGTTTTAAACTATGCAAACAACGAAATGATTTGCGGCGATTTTAAATGACCCGCTATTCTTTTATCGGAAATTCAACTCATTAATGAGAAAAAATTAAAATAAAATGGTGAGGTACACTTGGGCTTTGAGCAGAGCATCATTCGATCTATAGTCAAATTCTCTACCGCTTAGCTACATCTCCAGATTATAATAAATCTGTTTTTGTTTAAATAGAAATAATTTGTAGAAATTTTATTATCGCCCTTAGCCAGTGTAACGTAAAATATTCCCTTATATTTTTTTCATTTATCTATAAGAGACAAAAGCTATTTTTAAGATCGGATTTTTTCGATTGCCGAAACTTATTGGATGCATTTCTGTACAAAACATATCTAAGAACACTGCCAGACATATAAAGTAGTTTTGTGGTGGATTTGCAAAAGATAGGCTCATTCGTTTCGGAACCAACGAGTGACTTTTATAAAATAGTTGAAATAGAGATAGAGATATACAAGTGGTCCCCAATCGCATGTATAGCTCTGCTAGGTTAGATGATAGTATTATTTTGCAGTTCTTGTCGATATCCTCCTACATACGGCACCTGGTATTCTCAAATGATAACCAGGCTCATCTTTACTTAATTTTGGTGACTTAATACACTGGTTCTCGTTAGATCACCGAATTTGATAGAGATCAAAATAGTCTTCGTAGCCTCGTAGGGGATGTCCTTTTCTCTTCTCTGTAACCTCTTTCTAACAGAAGAGATTTTGCGAGTTTGTCTCTGCTTTATCGTTATTTTCATGGCAAGCGCTCGACTGAGCTCCAATCTATGGTGCCCCCCTCGTCAAACTTTCACAAGAAATACCCGTCTAGCCGAAAACACTATCAATAATTTCCCCCACTCTTTATCTGTGCCTAAACCTAAACGTAGATTCCATGAACAAAGCTGTTTTTTTAGAACTGCACGCCTGTGAAATTGCCTTTCGTTTTCCGGCTTTCCAGCTGACTAAAATACGGTTGTCTTCAAGTCTAACGTAAACAAGTTTTTGATGAGTCGTTCCATATAAGTTAACAAATTTACCGAATTTCCATTACTAACAATTACTTTATTGTCCAATTGTCTACTGTACACTCTTTAACCCTTATCCTCGAGTGGCCTATGGGCCTTGATAAGTGATGATGCCTTTGTAAAAAAAAAATTAAGCAACTTTGAGCCTGGTCAGTACCAGAGGGTTATCATTTAAAATACCAGGCGCCGTATGTAGGAGAATATCGGCAAGATCTGCAAACATCGTCATCTCTTCTAGCAGAGATATAGATGCGACTAGGATCCGCTTCCTCCTTTGGGGTAACACGTTACACTCGCCTAAGGTAATTGTCGATGTCTATAATGACCAGAGAGATCGGTGTTCAAATCTCGATCACGTAATGCAAAAAATAAGTAATTTAAAAAATAGTGCTTGCTGCCTTTCTAAGTACTCAGCATTTTAAGGGGGCAGCTTAACGATGCGACAGTAAGTAAAGGAGTTTTTAAAAAGGGGTGCTGTTTTCCATTTCATATTAGTGTAGTAATTAATCAAACGGAAGCCTTCGGTTTCCTCTTGACTATAGTCGACCACTTAATTTTTTTTTTTTTTTACTTATCGCCGTAGACAATATCTTATATGCTGTTTGTTCACAAAATCTTCCAGTGATTTGAAATAGATCCTATAGGTATTTATATTATTAGATTACACAACTTTGGATTTATATATTTCATTTTGATCAAACTAGGATACGATAAGAATTAGACACGTTTACCGATGTAAATGATATTTCAGACTTCAGCCTTAGAGATGGACATACAGACAGATTGACAAAGCCACAAAATACGGCGAACATGTTTGTAGTTAAATAGGAGGATGTATTGACGACAATACATTATGTACCAGGCTGCATCTTTTTTATTTATTTATTTTTTTATGACATTTTGTTTGTGTGGGTAATATATATGGTATGTACGATATGCAAATAATCTCAAGAAAAAAAAACGGAAAAAAAATGATGCTTTTTTACTCGTTAATCATCTTTTTTCTGTACACACACACACACACACACATATATATATATATATATATATATATATATATATCCATATATTTGCATGATTCATCCTTATCGCTGCGATGCGCGCACGCGTCGCTAGCATGACTACCGTGGCGGTCTAATATGCGAGCAAACACCGGTATGTGAAGGTTAATTATTCATTAGCACGCAGACGCGCCACGACGAAGTAGGTTAGTGTGAATGCGTCTATTTACACCAGCGTACAACAACGGCAACAACAACAAAAACAACAACGACGACAACAACAACAACAACAACAACGACGACGGTAAAATAGGTGCGCGTTTTGTTTATGCTTTCCAATACATTGGGGAGTGTAAGCTAATGGCGGGCAATCAACTATGCGATGATATCATCAGCAGTTGGTCAATTGTTTTGTCCCCGGGATACAATTCGTGATAATGCAAACGAAGGCTATAAAATAGAGAGCAGGTATGGTTCACGGAAAAATGGATTGAACTCACGAGAAATGACCAATGAGGATTACATCAATTAAGACATGAATCACTGCGTTCTTTTAATATATATATATATATATATATATATATATATATATATATAGAGAGAGAGAGAGAGAGAGAGAGAGACAGACAGACAGACAGACAGACAGACAGAATGACAGAGGGGAGAAAGAAAGAGAGAACGAGAAAGATAGGAGATCGAGTAATAGATACATACATACATACATACATACATACACACATACATAATACATACATACACAGACATACATACATACATACATACATACACACATACATACATGCACACACATACATACATACACATATATATACAGACATACGTACACACACATACATATACACATGCATACACACATACATACATAAATAGAGGGAGAACAGAGATAATATAATGAAAATTATGGAAATAATATTCCAACGAGACCGTAAAATTAAAAAGAAAAACCAAAATTATTTATATATGAATCAACAGTTCGTCTTTATTTCAAGACTTTCTCAAGATTATTGTCTTTAAAGTAATAACATGTAAGTACAATACTTAAAAATATATGGTGCGTTTGGGATATGAAAAGGGCATTATTTTCACATCAGAAACATAGGACATATTTTCAAGGATTATAATTTTACGATATCTCTTTCACCGCATTAATTTATAAAGTCTTGCAATAAAGACAACACGTTTATTATGCAGATAACGTGTGTAGGTCTCTCATTTTCTATATCTATCTATACTTCTATTAATTTGTCTTGTTTTGTTTTGTGTGTGTACTGATATTCATATTAAAAAAAATCTTCTTTTTTTTAATTTAAAAAGAAAATACAACTTTGTTATACATGGGTCATGGAATTGCATTCATCTGCAAAATTTCTCGACAATTTGCACATTCTTTTAAACATTCATTTTAATTAATCCCTAATAAGTTTTTTCTGTTTTCTTATGGGATGATAATCTTTTGTTAACTATTACGTGTAATTATATTCATGCAGATATTCTACATGATTTATATTTGCTTAATATTTGCGTAAAAAGGTTATGGTAAAAACAAATATCTTGCTTTATATATTTATGTATGCGCATATATATTTGTTTTAAAACTTTTACCTACCTAACTACTCTATCAGTGTTTGGTCTAAAGACATGAATCTTAATATATAGGGTGTTCGAACTAATGCGAAACTTTATATTTGAGTTTTAGCCGCAGAAATCGGTTCTAAAGTCTGAATATTAAAACAAAATGGAATTTACCAGGTGATGGTCGAACGACAGCATTACGAATATACAGGGTGTCCGTAAAGTTACTATACAGTCTTACAAGTTACTATACAGACACCCTGTAATATATTAACAGTACAGTAAGATATTGTATTAAAATATTTATTTGTAACAAAAGAAATAAAAAGAAATAACACCTTTATGTTTATAAAAATCTCAGAAAATACACGTGTTACATCCGAAAAGACTGTAACAATCAAAGCAAACAATTTCTATGACAAATATTCAAATTGGAGGCCTTCGCTTCAAAATAAATTTGCGCTCTTCCAAAGTTAGCTTGCGTGGCATGCTTGATTAAATAAACCTATAAAAAAATATATTAACTATTAATACAAATATAATACAATAAAACAATAAGACTGTATAGTAACTTTACCGACACCCTGTATATTCGTAACGTAATAACTATTCGTTCATGTTTTAATTTTTAGCCTTGAAGTAAACATGTCTTCATAGCTTATACATTAATGCCAAAGGAAAAGTGAATTTGGTGTTGATTCTCGATCGTGGCACACGAGTCATTTATTTTTTTTTAACTTTTTAAATCATTATATATATATATATATATATATATATATATATATATATATATATATATATGTTTTTTTAAATGAAGTCCCCATTTAACAAGGTCAGGAGACCAGGAGGGGATAAGGGTTATTGCGTGTACAGTAATCAATGAGATAATATCGTAGTAATCGCTAGTAATGGGGATCTGATAAAGGGGGCGGTTCAACAGGAATTTGTTTATGTTGGACTTGAAGACATCCAAGTTGTAGTCAGGTGGGAAACAGGCAAGCAGAAAAAAGTTTCACAGACGTGCACTTCTAAGAAAGAAGTTTTGGGTCCAATATAACAATAGAACATAATAATAAATACGAAATCTGCATTAATCAAAATATAATACTTAAGCGTATTTTACGCCGGGCAATGCCGTGTGGCACGCTTGTATAAATGTATAAACAGGGAAAAAAGAAAACAACGAAAAAGAGGGAGAGAAGGAGGAATAATTAAAAAGATGGGGGGGGATAAAAAGCAGATAGAGATGTAAATAGGAAATATTAAGAAATAATAAAACTGATAAAAATTGGGAAGATATGTAATAAAACCGCTTTTCTATCTACAAAGAGAGAAATACTCTGATAAAAATTTAGAAGTAAATTCTTACTTGCTACTAATACTATGAACAGAAAAACAATTTGAAATACGAAGATCGTTCCAAAAGTAACCCCTTCTGTTGTTAGCTTAAAAGGTTGAAAAGGTACGAAGACAGGAGTGGTACCACTAAAACGAGTGATCTTTTGCTCTCCACAACTTATATTTCTACACACTAACCACTATTCTCAATGCACTTTTGCCAGAAATTCAATGACTCATATCTGCTTCTGACACGCGTCCATGACAGGGGCTGCTTCTTAGTGTCTCACAACATCGACATCTGCAAGAGATAGATGAAAATTTCTGTTCATGAATTCGTAAGTTGAGCCATCATAGCAATGCGATTTGCAATCCTCTCTGGTCTATTCAGGCTGAGTAAAAAAAAAGAAGTATTACTTTTGGTACTGGTACACTTACGTTACCGTGCTGAAATAATAACGTTATTATTTTGAAAGCCATTCTTAACATGGGGAAAGAAGGGTGTTTTGTAACTATTCTGTACTTCCCCCTAACAATTAAAAAAAAATATTTAAAAATAAAAGCATCACATAAGTGTATAAGCACCCGCCATGTTCTAATTAATTTGCATACATTAAATAAGTATGACATTTTGTCACATCCGAGAGTCACTTCTACCCGGTTATGATTAATAAAATAGGAACAATCCTTCAATAAGTTTCAAGACATTTTCGTATGTGCCGGTTTTATAGATAGTACACGCATGAAACGTTTTATAGATAGTACACGCATGAAACGTTTTATAGATAGTACACGCATGAAACGTTTTATAGATAGTACACGCATGAAACGTTTTATAGATAGTACACGCACGAAACGTTTTATAGATAGTACACGCATGAAACTAGTTCCTTTCGAAGAAATCTCCTCCGGCTGCAATGCACTTGTATCGTTCCAACAATTTCTGGGAGGTCCCATGGAAATCCATTTGTGTTAATGACAACCTTCATAGTCTCTTTCATCTCCTCAGATGTCTTATAACGACAGCCTCTTAGGTTTTCCGAGAGCTTATGAAATAACCAAAAGTCATAGGGAGTAGTGTCTAGACTATACGAGGACGAGTAACTTTTTTGATGCCTGTTTGCTCAAATAGTCTGACAAAAATGGATTTGTAGACTGGTGCATTCGCACAAATCTTCGGTATCTTCAGTTAATTGTGTGTACAGTTTCCACACTGACATCAAACTGTGCACTTGTTATCTCTATAGACACACAACGATCGTTATTCATGAAATTCTTTATTTGGCCAATCGAATCTGGTGTTCTGACTTGCTTACTCATCCCATACCTCTCATCGTTCATCATAGACATCCTGACTTCCTTAGATCTATTATTCCACTCAAAGACTGATGCTCGATTCATGCAAGTTAGTCCAAAAGCAGTCTAAAGCATCCCATAAGTTCCTATGGCATTTTTTTTTCAAGTTTAACACATAATTTTATTGTACATCGTTTTTCTAAAGTGTCCTCACGTCCAGATTGCATTGTTGAAATTTACCGGCTGTGACAATCAGACTTTATTATGGTGTATTCCAATTTCTGTTGTAGCTGTTCATTTGAACATAAAATCAAAAATAAAATGTGTCAGTCATCCCATAAGATCTATAGAAATAACATATTGAATTTTAAAATATGTACAATTTTAAATGCCCGTACTGTTAGGTTCCAACTTTCGAACGACGCATCTCAAGAAGGCCGGAGATAAAATAGATTTGTCTTTATTAAAATAGTCTTTGTTTTTTATTAACGTTAGAATTTAAATTATAAGAATATGCATCGAGTTTTTGAACTTTGAACCATTACTGTACGCAGGTCTTACGCAATGGCACATGCGTATGACGAATTGATATTTTACAAAAAAAAAATACAAAGTCTTAATATGAGTACAAGTTTGGTCAACGAGAAAATTTCGAGCGGTGTATATTTTATTAGCGGTTTCAAAAATAAGACAGCGTCTCGGATATATTGCCATCAATCTTGTTCAAAACATTCAGAAAACATCTATATAAAGCTATTTTATTAGATTTATTTGCCAAGAAAATGTCTTTTTTCGTTGCTGAAACTGTGGTTAATTTGCTGTACAGACACTGTATTTACTACTCTTCTAAAATGAGTTATGTTTTTTAATGAAAGAATTTTTACTGTAACCATTAACTATCATGGTGTATTTGACGTTTTCGCAGTACATGTTTCATATAAACTGGGTAGATCTCATTGACATTTTGGGTGGACTTTTCTGATGATGAAGTGGAGCGAACTAATAATTAAAATAATTATTAAATACCTAGAGACACTAGTGTTTCATTCTTTCGGGAATCATCACTACAGGGTGTCACGATTAAAACCGGCAGATTCGAACCCGGTAACAGAACCCATCTCTAGCTTCATTAGCAAGGACCTAATCAATTCGGTCACCGTTAACAGCGAGAAATACTGTTGAAATTTAGACATTTATTTTTAAATGCTTTTTAACGTCTGTCAGAGTAATCTAATCATTATATGATGATCTGCACATAAGAGCTAAATTGACCGACTTTATTTCAACTGAAACTGCTTAACGATAGGAAACGAGTTTTTTTTAAAGGGGCTGACATAGTTATTTACTATAATAATTATTAAATACCTAGAGACACTAGTGTTTCATCCTTTCGGGAATCATCAGTACAGGGTGTTACGATAAATATATATATATATGGGTGTGTGTGTATGTGTGTGTGCGTTAGAACACTCTAGATTTCTAATGACTGCACCCGAATCATGCGTTTATTATTCATTAATTCCCTTCATTACATTATCGCAACAATTGTTTGTTATCTCCGGAAATGGAGTCATAGGTGACTTCGAGGCTAGGTTCGAATTTCCCGACCAGCAGGAATTGTTACCCCCTACACTGATTATTGCGTAATCACGAAACACTAGGGTCTGTAGGTATAAAAGAAAAATTGCATTTAATTATAATTCTATATGCATATATTTTTTTCTTTCAAAATAACACGTTAATAAGGACAGATAAACTCATTTTCGGAAAGGGCTTCTTTTTGTTGGTCACCACATTGCGTACAATTGGTTGGATCTACAATATTGGCATATAAAGATTATAACTGTTGATCAAATTATAACATTCACAAGTCTGGGCATCATCAGCGGGTTAGAAAATACAATATTTCAAATGTTATTTCTTAAAGTCTTTTATTTTTATTTTGGCAAACGAATGGGACCTTTGCGGTTAGTACAGCCGGCATTCATCATTTTTCAATACGGTTTCAAGCCTTAACTACGTTTTTATGCTAAATACATTTGCCTGAAAATGCAGTAATCACTTGAAATTTGTAGCGGTTAGTAAATGGTGACCTGGGTAGTGACTTTAGAGAATCAAACAAATAAAGAGTTTGCTGTATGCACATAGTCAAAGGTTTTGAGTCTGAGGATTGGAGACTGGGTTAACTAGTCGAAGCAGGCTCCGGGTTTGGTCTCTTGATGCACCGAGAAGTTGATGGGCGTGTGTATAGCAGAATGTAGACAGTATGAAGCATAGCGTAACCGTGAAATAATTGTGTATACATAAAATATATAATTCGCGTCTTGGTTTTTTCCTTTCGAGGGAAAGAATTCCGGCAGTGTGACAGCAAGAAAGAACTATACGCCAAAGAGGCGAATGTGTCTTTTGCTGGTGTCCCCATAGGAAATGGTATTTCAGTTAAAGAACTGTCTCTCAATTATTTTATTCTTCTGATGTGAATTCCCAATTTCATATGTATGTACTCACACTACCATGTGCTCAGTGAACATTGACACGTACACACATACATACATACATACACCGCCAAGACGATACAAGCCATACTGAACAGATATGAGACATACATTATATTGGCACGTATATATATATATATATATATATATATATATATATATATATATATATATATATACAGTTATAGTTATACTCTTATATAAACAATACACACAATTACATAGAACACGTAGACAAAGATCTCTTATATATACGGCTATATAATATATACATTTAGATACATCGCAGACACACGAATATACACCCACTTGTTATGCACACAGTATGTAACAGCCAGAATGAAATAGATCACAAGTGAAAACAACCGATAAACATAACGCTAGCAAATATAATTCATGAAAGATCATAACAGCTGTCACAAATTTCCCGTCTATCATGGTAACTGAATTAGACATGATCAGTGCAAATATTTTTTAGCTGACATAGTCCTCATTCTGCTAAATTAGTACCCTTCATTTGAATCCTATCAGATGGCTCTGTTCACTTAGGGGTCTTCTTTATTGTCAGGTTCAAAAGCGTGTGACATAAATGCACTAAGTGCATAACCTGTTTAGAAATAACATCGGATTCTAGCAAGGGCATTTCTACTATGATGATGATGATGATGATGATGATGATGATGATGATGATGATGATGATGATGATGATGATGATGATGATGATGACGACGACGGCCACGACGACCACGACTACAACATATTATGGTCAATTACATTTTACACTGAGTTGTATTCACATATCCTTTCCAGAACTTGTGATAACCCAGCTTATTTTTTAAATTTAATGGTATGTATATGAAAGAAAACCATTCTCCATGCGTAATCCTCCAGTTCTCAGTACTGACGATTTTAGACGTATAAGCTATAACAGTTTGAGCTTTAAGATCGCAATTTCATATGTCAGGGGAGCGTTAAATAAGACTTCGCGTTAAATGTTGAGTGCGAAAATAAATATGAGTTCAATGAATATTGGATGTATTTTCTTGTAATTAAAGTCTGTCTGATGAAGCTGCCTCGTGGAGATCACTGATACAACGTGCCTTAAAGAAGTGTTTAGATATTTTCGCATAAGCACTTTTATTGATAGTTTTCACATGATACCCCAGTTTCCTTATCCATGATATTCTTTATTTGGTACATTAACTCTGATGTTCTGATTTCCTTACTCCTTTTGAAAGGGGTAGAAACGATTGCTTGTGAATAAAATTGGTTATGAAAAAATATGAAGTGTTCCTCCGGATACAATATATATATGGATTAGGTCTTGAGTAATGAAGCCAGATATCGCTCCTGTTGCCGGGTTCGAATCTCTCGATCGGTGTTAATCGGGACACCTTGCACTGATGATTCCCAAAAGGATTAAACACTAGTGTCTGTAGGTATTTAATAATTATTATAGTAAATAATTGTATGTATATACATTTATACGTATATATATATGTATATATATATATATATATATATATATATATATATATATATATATATATATATATATATATGGTGTCTTAAATAAGTTTCAACATTTTTTTCTATAGGCATGTAAAATTGTAGTAGGCGCTTGAAAATTTAGGATGCTGTTGCTATATATCTTATGAGATGAGTGAAATTTTTTATAATTTAAGGTACAAATGAACAGCTACAACAGTAATTAGAATACGCCCTACCAAGCACTGGCGAATTTCAAAAACGCAATATGGACACGAGGAATCTTTACAAAAACGATATGCAATAAAATTCGGTTTGCAATTTGGAAAATGCTATAGAAACGTATGGAATACTTCAGACTCCTTTTGGATCATCTTGCATGAAACGAGCATCAGTTTCTGGGTAACATAAGAGATTCAAGGATAGCAGGGAGTCTGAGAGGGATTATGAGAAGTGTAGGAGGAGTAAGAAATCAGAACACCAGTGTTCATCGGCCAAATAAAGAATTCCATGGATGAGGACCATCGTTTTTCTATAGAGACAATAAGTGTACAGCTTGATGTTAGTGTATGATTTGTACACGCAATTATTCGATAAGGTGGGTTTGCGCAAAGTTTGTGCCAAGGGTGTTCAAAGAAAATCGCAGACTATTTGACCAAGGTGGACATCAGGACAATCTCTCACCAGATCTATAGTCCAGACCATGCTCTCTGTGACTTTTGGAATTACTTTAAGCTGAAGGAAAATCTTAAAGACTGTCGTTATGAGCCAATTGAGGAGATGAAAGTGCCTAACGAGTGTCATTGACACATTCCCGCAAGAGTACATGTATGGGGCCTTTCAGAAATGGAACGTTAAACGCGCATTGCAGTCAGAGGAGATTACTTCGAAGGGGACTAGAGTTTCGTGTGTGTACTATCAATAAAATTGCCTATACGAAAAAGTCTATAAATTTATTGATAGCACCTCGTATATATATATATATATATATATATATATATATATATATATATATATATATATATACTAGTAAAAGTACCCGTCGTTGACTGGGTTCAAAAACAGCCTACAGAAAATGATTTATTAAAGTATGATAGGTTATGAAAACGAAGGGTTGTAAAGAGGTATCTTCGAATTTGGGGGTATCAAAACCAAAGCAAAATATGATGAAAGTAAAAACAAAATAGATAAACCCCATAATTTATTTTACCATGCTTGTTCACAGTGAAACACTTATCACAATATTCTGTGGATCTATATTAAAAAATTTTTGTTAAACTTTGTGACATATTTCTATTCTATGCAGGTCAGGTGCGAACGAACACCCCATAATTTTATCGTATCATATTTCTTAAAACGGAAACATAATTATCAAAGTATACTTACGCAGATAGATATGAAATGTCTTTATTAAAGTTTGTGCCTATTTCCATTCTATGGAGGCCAGGTGCGAACACAGACCACAGAATTGTATTATACCATCCATATTTAATTTAAAACATACTTATCAAAGTATTATTATGTACATCTATATCAAAAACACTTGTAAACGTTTTTTTTTTTTAATTTTAATTTTTTTTATTTCCATACTTTGTGGACCAGGCGCGTACGCAGGCCCCAAAATTTTAATGAATCATCAATATGCCAAATCAAACATACCCATTCCTTTGTCTCAATATATCTTCTATCATTATATGTGATCAGTTTTCTATAATAGTCACCCATATAGGAGCCTATTCGTGACCAGACACACACAGACGTTAAGCTTTCTATTATATATATATATATATATATATATATATATATATGTATATATATATATATATATATATTCTTATAATATATACCAATCCTTATTAGAGAAGCTCAATGTAATTACAGAGCAACATAGTGAATAAATGACAAAAAACTATATTCCAAAATTCAGGATGTTGGCCATCTTATAATTTATTCCTTTAATTTAGTTGATATTTACAATCTTGACAGTATCTGTTTCGTAGCGCAAGATCAATCACTTAATTATCATATCAATCAGTGAATCTTTTATGGCCTTAACTCATCAGAAGAAATAGTAACACTCAATCTGTCAAAAGGACATAAAGTGATGAGTTAAGTTCAAACATGTTGAAACTCCATGGAATAAGAACTTTGTAAATTGTATTTTTGGTATTCAGTCAAACCATAAATTTGATTGTAAATTTCAACTTACAATTTTAATTTCTTTTCTTTTATATATATATATATATATATATATATATATATATATATATATATATATATGATGCTTTGAACTTGACCGCTAATGCGGGCCTTATTGAGTTAAAGACTATGTTGGGACCACGTTTAATACTGGGAGACCAGCGTTAGCGACACCAGCCCAGATGTGGAGACAATGCTCAATTCATGGGCGAATTGTGGTTTTTTGATAATATAGGATACTCACTAGTGTTTCTTACCAGCAGCCCTGGCAATGTCCCCAATGTATTTGTTCATATTCATATTACCTATGACTGTTAAGTCGATGTGTTTGAAGGATGAGTTCACAAGTCGGGTTTATTTGTCATGGCAATTCGTTGTTGAACATGTTTTCACTGTTTTTGTTCTATTTTATGTTGCCTGTTAATGTTTAACCGAGGGGTTTGAAGGAAGAGCTCTCAGGTAGGGTGTTATTAGTCATGGCTATTGTTGGTTGAGAAGGTTTCTTGTTATTGTAAAAGGAAAGATGCTTAGTCTTAGTAGCATCAAATGTTGTTATCTTATTCCACTAGATACTACAGGTCGTTTTGTTTTGTTCGTTTTTAGGTTTCTTCCATTGCTTTGGATATGTGAACATATATTTAGTCTCTCATGTCGATTATAGAGCGTAGTGTTATCAGCGAGTATACCATTATTAACACAATATTATTACATTCTAATGTGTTATGTCTCTGGAATCCTGCAAAGAAAGAATGACTCTTTCATTTCATCTTTACAATATAGTTGCTATAGTGCATATAAACACTGCAGACATGTGTGTAAATTAGATGACACGAATAATAAGTTTCTTCACCAAATAAAGAGACTTGTTATTTTAAGTTATGCAAAAAGAATGATTTAACAAGTGTATCACAGTTGCTGAATTGTGCATATGAAATCGAAGTAGAATAAACAGTCGTTATAGTTATGACTCAACGGGTCAAATGTATAACTAATACAATATTAATATTATGTATGCTGTTTATTTTTTATGTTGTCCATCTGTAGGCTAGATAACTCCATTATTTTGTGATATCATTCATGGAAACAGAGGCAAGAATAACCGTGTGCAGTGGATGCCGTCAGAAAATGATGACGTAACCTATTGTTGTGGAGACGCCCACTAATTAGCATACGTGGGTGAACAAGATATAGATAAAGGTATCAAGTCAGCAAGACTGGGGAGCTGTGTTCGAACGCCAGATAGGCAAAACGCATGTGCCGGTTGCTCCATGAAAGACTTTAACACGCCCTTTGCCGGACAATCTTCCAACTGCAGTACAACTACACCTTTGTAAATATGTATTATCTTTTCGTCTTAATATATTTGTTTTACCTTTACTTTCTGCGTTCGTGTTGTTATTGATACAGACACAACACCTATCAAACAGGAAAAAGAGAGCGGTGATCATTTTCATGAGTTTGTCCTATAGAAATCTCTTGACTTCCGTGGATTTAGTATACTTCTAAAAGTCTATGGATCTCGCTTGCTTTCTTAATTGTTTGCTCGTCCTCATGCATATAGGATGACGTCATAGTTTTGTGATGTCATGCATTAAAACATAAGTGTGTTTTCTGTGCCAAACAAATTACGTTATTAAAATAAAGCAATTATAACAAAAAAAATCAGGAAGATGATTTTTTTTTTTTTTTACATAGGAATCACCACTTATCAAGGCCCGGAGGCCACTGGATGGTAATAGTTAATGGTGTACAGTAGTCAATGGGATTATAGCGTAGTAATCAAAGGTAGTGGAAATTTTGTAAATATGATTACTTAGGGTATTCAAGAACTTGTTTACGTTGGACTTGAAGACAATCAAATTGTAGTCAGCTGGAAAGCAAGCAAACAGAAGAGAGTTCCAGGGTCGAGTAGTTCCAAGAAAGAAGCGTTGTTCATGGAATCTACGCTTAGGTTTACGCACAAATAAAGAGTGTCGGAAATTATTGATAACGGTTTTGGCTAGACAAGTGTTTTTCATGACAGTTTGGCGAGCGGGGGACCATAGATTTGAGTTCATGGATTGGAGCACTTGCCAAAAATAACGATACAGCAGACAATGCACAGAGCATGACGTCAGAAAATGATGACATCATTGAGCAAATCCATAAGAAAAAGTGGGAACAGATCATTTATGGTGGTCAATTCAGAATTAATTTACAAGACAAAACCTATCAATCTTTGAGTTTCATTATGCTAACATAACTCTGTAGATCTTGCTTGCTTTGTTGTTGTCCTGTACCATGTACAATGAATGACGTCAATATTTTATGACATCATCCATTAAAACAGGGGGGGTCGGATAATCGTGTACATAGCATTACGTCAGAAATGATGACAACATTTATCAAAATGCAAAGTAAGGGAGAAGGGATAATTGATTCTATATACACTAATATTTGCCTTCTAGTGAAGGAACCTCCTACACCCACTGGTGACCTACTATTTATCATTCTTGTTTGACTTTTGTATTACAACCATTTCTATTCATATAAAGTAAGGTATGTGCATGTGTTCATTTATATCTACGTATATCACTAACTCCTAAACTAATTAACCGATCATTATAAGTTTGACGTCAAAATATGCAATGGAGAGTATATTAAGCTTAATATAGTCTTACGAAAAGGGGCAAAGAAGCTAGTGAATAGTGTCCGTAAAATGTTAACAGCAGAGTTTACACATCAATTTTTAAATATTACCCGGTTTTCAGTTTATTTGGAATACTTCGAAGGAGTTTTAAAAGGAATAATATGGGCAAAAAATCCTTTTTTATTCAATTTTTTTTAAATTTTCATTGAATATAATCCATAGTTATTAGATAGCAATTAATTTTTATGTTCCTTTAAATTTAAGCTTTAAATTTTAGATATTTTCATGAATCAAGATCATATGAATTTAGATTAAAATAGGGTTTTTGACATGAAGTTGAATAATATTATATTTCCATTTTGATATTCGTAAAGGAATATAAAAGTGATGCAAAATATTATCTCAAGGGAATTCATTCTAGCCGTCTCGTAACTGGTATTTTCCTCTACATAATAAAGAAGTTTATTGGACTGTCATCTGTTTGGCAACATGTAAAAATAAACACATTAAAAACCCTTCATAGCATTAACCCTTCCAAATAAGTTTTTATTTATCTTCGTGTAGAATATAAGATCAATACGGAATTAGTGTGCTTACTGCTAGTCTTTACATCGTTTCTTAAATTGAATGTTAGCCTTTTTTGACATAATTCATTAGATATAAGTGTGTGTCTCTCTGCCGTGAGGAAACTACTAAATAATAATCGATTATGTTGAACCAGTGTATTTCTATTGGAAAAGAAAACATAGCCTGCATCAGAGGTCATTAAGTTTTTACATCCAATTTCCTTTCTCTTTACCCCACCTGTCTTCTCTCCCCCCCTCTTTCTCTCTTTCTCAACCCCTCTCTCTCTCTCTCTCTCTCTCTCTCTCTCTCTCTCTCTCTCTCTCTCTCTCTCTGAACCTCTCTATAAATCCTTATTAACAAGGCAACTCAAAAATAACGGTAAATGAGTTTCAGGTAGCCCGTTTAACAACGCCGTAAGGATCGGTGGAAATTGGATAAAATTTGATTTTTAAGGGTACTGCTCAACAAGAACTATTGTGTAATAGATTTGAAAATGACAATGTTTTCATTAGCTGGAAAGCAACGTTACGATATAGATTTCCAGAGACAGACAGTTTTAGAGAAGAAACTCTGTTCGTAAGATTACGCTTAGTTTTAGGCAGAGATAGAGAGTATGGGAGATTGTTGACAGTGGTTGTAGCTAAACGAATTGTGATCGATTTTCAGAGTGGGGAGGTATTACCAGAAATTCAGACGAACAACTTTTCCTTTCATTATCAGATCTCCCTTAATCTTTATCAGTCTATATCAGTTCTCGACAAGTGCGCCTGCTGCGCCACAGAGGTTTTGCAGGTGCGCTTCGTCGAATTCCTGAAACGTATGCCCAGATATATAAAGAAAACGCACGCAAAAATAACTATATTATACTATTTGCTCACAAATATTTGTCGTTTCGTTACACCAATATTTTGATAGTTACAAACTACTTTCCTAGCAACTAGGCTTTGTTTTGTAACTATTGCACAGGTTTCAGACATTTACAAACACCGCCAGCAACCCAGCACTAGCCGTCATAACTGTGACTAGCAGTTTTGCATGAGCATAACAGGCGACGTGGGTGCACGTGCGTCCTGCCTTGTGAAAAGTAAATTCGTTGTACATTTTATGAATTTTAGAATAATTGCCGCTGATATAATTCTCTGTACTAAAAGCTGTTTGGCCATAAAAAAAATCGATACGTTTCTTAAAAAGAAACGTAGCATAAACGTAGCATTGAATAATGTAATATGGAAACTCAAGTTTGAAAATGTGTTTTAGTAAGAAATAAAATCAAGACCGACTCGTAAGTACAATGATAGTTACCTATGTTTTGGGGGGGGGTTTTCTGGACCAGGAATGTTTACAATCCGTTGACAGTACGTTAAATTTGCGGAATAAACACGTCAAATGAATCAATGTTCCATGGTAAACTTAGGTAAACTTTCTAAAAGTAAACACTCTCACTTAGAAGACAAATCCCTTAGTTGTTTTAAGAGAATGTCCGAACAACAAGTAAGTTTTAAAAATTTAATTACTGCTTCTGATGAAGCTCAGCTCTTCCCAAATCTCGAAATCGATTGCACAAAGTATGACAGTTCATACTTTGAGAATAAGCTTTATTAAATGATGACAAACAAAGAAAAACTGACAGTTATGTACACAAGATTGTAATGATATTTTGCCAAAAGATTGTCAATACGATTTAAGAACTTGAAACCACTATGAAAATAAGAAAGATTCTTCTGTCCAATGATATTGTTCGCAGGCGCATTTTATAAATGTTTTTAAATATTGATCAAAGTATATGTGGGAATAAATTCTGATATTTTTTATTTTGCACTACACATTACCGAATCAATAAAAATCAAATGACTAATCAAATTCATTTTTGCAAAGAATTGAGTCTAGTTACAAAAGATGAAGACATTTTTAACATTTTGAATAACTTACCTGTCATTTGACAGTTATTGTGGGAATTGTGTGTAGGTATTTGCACAGATGCAGCTCCTTCTGTAATATCGTGACCCTTTGGCTGTGATCATAGCGTAGTATTTGTGTTAACTGTGGCAAGTAGGGCCAAGGCTCAAAACATTATTATTATTATTATTATTATTATTATTATTATTATTATTATTATTATTATTATTATTATTATTAATTGAAGCGACAGCGGGTCACTGGATCCATTATTATGATTAAAAAAATAAACAATTAGATTTGAAAAGAGTGATTGACAACTAAATAATAAACTACACAATTTTTGTTTTTATAAACAAATAATCAGATTTATGTTACGTCAGCGGTTGAGGTCTTATACACGTGCTGAGATGTAGATTTGGGGAGATTCTAGAGTCGTTAGCTGAACATCAGAGAGAACAGACAACTCAAGGGAAAGTTGGTCTTCCCATGACGCAGGGAGCGGCGTTTTCGCAGGCAGCCAAGATTTAAAGACGTTGTAATCTCTGAAGATGCCAGCCGAAATCATGAAAATAAATGTTCGTATATAATCCAGGTATGTGTTGTGTAAGTTACGGCTGTTAAAAAGAACTGTTTATCTACAGTCTACAACTGTTTCGATACGTCCACGTCAATCAATTCCTGTTAGAACTGTTGCATAAATGTTAACATATACACACTAGACGATCAAATAAATGACGACGTATATACATACACGCATTCACACATACATGAATATACACATAAAATATAATTCCCACTATTCAACATTTACGTCGTTATGGAACATATTAATATACACATACAACGTAACACTTCAATAATTGGCTGCAACAAAGGTGTTTTATATAAAGAAACAAACTAAAGATTGGTATTGTAAGTCATTGCTTCCTTCATGGACAGGATTTAATGGCGAAAACATTAGGAAAAATGTTAATAGAAGTTTTTAAATAATAAGTTGTACAAATGGTGATCTTTATAAAAACAAAACCTGTTAGATCTCGCTTATTTGAAAAGATTTGCAAATATATGGAGTCGAAACACAGACGAGTACTTTTACATTAAATTGAGGTGCCCGGTATAAAGCAACGTACTTTATCGAGTACAAGAGTTACAAGAACTTGTCACATATTTTTGAGGCAATGAAGCAATCGCGATTTTATAAGCTCCTCGAATGTGAATTTTGGTTTGGAAAATTATGCCAATATTTGGCATCGATTTTTCAAATCAACATCTCATTTTTTTTAAATTCTGGTATACAAGGTGAAGAGTTAAATATCCTTACCTCAACTAATAAAATAAAAACTCTTAAGTTACAGATTTGGAAAGTAACAGCAACGGAAGGTAGTCTCAAAAATGTTTACATTGGTAAGTTATAATTGAAAGCCAGAAATTCCGCCATTGATACTTGACTATTTATCCACATGGTAGGATAAATGCGTTATTTTCAATTTATCAGCAATGCGGAATATGACTGGAGTAGAACACCTTTCTGTAGAAAATTCAATAGAGTCTACTTGAATACTAACAAATAAAGAAAAACTATCAGTTGTGTACGCCGGATTACAATGATTAAATACAAACAAATATCTCCTGAGGCATTTTGAACTTCTATCAGAAAAGAACATGTTTCACTATCTAAAAAAAGGGCTTCACAATTTTATTGCGATTTTTTATTTCATATTTATGTGAACTAGAATTCCCGACCCTAGCAACAATTAAGTGTAAAAAAAAAAAGAAATTTTCCATGCAAGACTTCTTAATGCATAGTAAATGACGTCATAGAACTGGTACATGGACACAATTGTATAAATGTTGTATACTGTTACAATATTCTAAGTCTGGCACATGGACATGCTTTATAGGACACATGTGGCTGCAGCCGAGATTTCACTCATTACATGAGTTTGTAGTATAATTCAAATCTTGTCCGTAGCTGAATACTTAATGCTTCGCCAGGGCTATTAAGGTTATTTTTTATCGTGACGCCATCACTAGATGGGTGCCTACCACGGAGAAGGATGGACCACGCAAGTTTCCCAACCTGATATTTTTCCTCGCAGTCCATACAGCGCCTTGCCTTCCCAAATGGTCACCAATCTGTTACTGGCTAGGCTCAACGTTGCTTAACTTCGGTGATCTGGGGGCAACCGTTGTGTCGACGTGATTGTGCAGTATATGATTCATAATCTGATGCATGCTAACCCATTTCATAACACTGATACATAGACACGGCGTCATGAATCTTGAATATGGCTTCATAAAAAACGGCATGCCGAACGAATTTAGAAAACTGGAAAATGCACACTACATTAGTACATAACACGACTTCATGCTTTTCTCGAAAATTCAAGAAGCGTAGAAAATATTACAAAAAGGTATTTCATGGGTTCAAATTTAGCGTCAAATACGAGCGGAGTTTATCTGACAGTATCAAAATTAATTTGCACACACGCTTGTGTGGGAATAAATAATTGAATATTTTGTTAATTTGTTGTGACTAATAAATTAAGCTTCTGACTGTGACCTGGAGATCCTGCGAGATTTAAGTGCCTAATATCATTATCGATGACCCAGAATCCGAGAGGTCGGCCATGTTCTAAATTGAACTTGCTAGTTTTACGATCTAAATAAGAAATGGTATTACTGAGCATGGGAATTTACTAATTACCAACTTCATTGAAATGATAGAATACAAAATTGTATGCACGCACACGCACACACATACACATATACATACACACACATACACACAGATATATATGTGTGTATAAATGTATGCACGCATACGTGCACACATAGACACGCATACACACACACATATATATTTATATATATATGTGTGTGTGTGTGTATGTGTGTGTGTGTGTGTGTGTGTGTGTGTGTGTGTGTGTGTGTGTGTGTGTGTGTGTGACCCTTTCTCTCTTTATATAATAATGTTAGAGATGTGGGTTGTGTTTATTTGCTCCCCCACCCAGCAAATTAGGCACAAGGCCGATTTTTTATGTGAGGAGTGAGTAGGGGAGCTGGATGTTAGAGATGTGGGTATGTTTATATATCTGTACCCATTTATAAATATTCCTTTAATTCAGTTTCTTTACAGTAGGCTAAAGATTTCTTTTTTATTTTTATTTACTCACAACCTTCTATCTAGAAATTCAAATATTGCAGATATATTTTCCGGATTTAACTTTCATCTTAAGGCCCGTATTTCTAGTATCAAAATTACGTGAGTGATTTTTATCAAAATTGAAACAACGATGCGTCATAATATATTGAGCTTAATCTTTCTTACGAATTGTAACAGCGCGGACGCGCGTATGGCGGCTTATGCAAATATCGAACATCGCAAGACATAATGCCACGGTAAGGAAACAGAAAAAGACTATAAGAAAGGAAAGAGATCACGTTAGAGTTTGAGTGAGGTCACGGCCGTAAGGAGAAGTCACGCGTGGTGGGAGAATGAGGAAATAAATGTCATTGTTTCAAAAAAGGAGTCGGATTATTACTTGTGTTATGTTCCTTTGCGATTGAGTCTACAACGTGTTGGCTCTGCGTGAGTAAACGCGTGTAACGTTACAGAATAATTAAAAGTGGGACAAGACTGCGCTTTTGGGGGGAATAAATTTCAAGCATTCCAAATTTTGAAAGTCGCAATAGAATATTTACGGATCAAAAATGTTCACGCAAAATAAATAATTTTGCAAGACAAAGGCATATTTACAGTTGGAGTTTTAAAATGAGAAGTTTGGAATTTAATTTCATAAACAGTAAAATATTACATTTTATTAATAAAATAGAGATTTGGAATGTTTAGTTTATAATTAAAAAATACAAATACAGTTTTACGAATATAAATGACTCACTCGGATCGGACGTCAGAGAATCAAACAGTTAGTCGGAATGAAAGTTACTTAGATGGCCACAGAGTTTGGCCGTCAGTCATGGTGACATTTCAACTGGCTAAGTAAAGACAATGTAAAACCCAAGAAAAGAAGCGCTTGCGTAACTTCGAGGAGACACGGCAACGTGAAAAAATTTTTATATAAAGAAATATAATTTCGCGTCATTGCGTTTTCTTTCGGCGGAATAATTAATTGTGCAGCATTGCAACTATGAAATAATGGGGCCAAATGGAAGGAAGTATGGGCTTTTTGTCTGATGTAACCCTCACAGGAAAACATTATTCATCTTTTTAATTAAAGAACAGACCCGTGTTATGTTATTCTCCGTTTATGGACTATATCTATTTATGTAAATATATATATATATATATATATATATATATATATATATATATATATATATATATATATGTGTGTGTGTGTGTGTGTGTGTTGTAAGAATAAAATGTAGTCGATTTTCCTCTAAAATTATCAATTATAGGACTATAAATATAGACGACACATATTCCAGTATAATTACGCTTTTCTGCCAACAAATTATGTTGCCAGGCTCTAACAGTCACTTTTGCTTTCTTAATTTCCTACATGATTTCTGAAATAGCTGACTCTCACAAAGTACCATATATAGAAATTGGTGTAACTTTCACTCACTCCCAAATATCTACTACCACTCTCCTATCATCCATCGGGACTTCTCGCTGAATGCATTTTCACATTGCACTTAAACTTCTGCATGTCAGTAAAGTTGAGAAAGCAGAATTCCGGAAGGGAGTTACAATGGCCTTCGGGACAAGATCAAAGTGTAGCATCTGTTCTTCAGATGCTGCACTTCTATTTCTTGTTCTCTTTCGGTGGAGGAGAAATCCTTCACGACTGAGACAATTTTTATTTTTGTACCTTTTCTCCACGTTAAAAAACGACCCTGGTGTCTAACTCTGTCCCGTGGGGAGGCATAGTAAATAGGTACAAAGTTTAGCAGATCCGGGGAAAGAACTGTTGGAGTAAAAGGCTTTCTTACACTTAGTTCCTGCGAACGACTTAAGATTTCGGCTTGGTTTTATATATTGTAAAGATTATATCGTTTGCACAGTCTGCAACTATAAGATGATTTTTTAAAACAATAATTTTAGAAACTTCATTGACGAAATTATTTAACAGATACAAAATTGTGTTTACTTTTAAGAAGGTCACATCGATCTCACAGCAATTATGTTTTAACTAATGCAGGTATTCAAGTCGGATTTACGATTTAAATTGTTACTGTGTATATAAAAATTATATTTTATACTTAGCTATCAATAATTAAAAACAAAACCTGCTATTACGATAATAGACTCAACCAATAACTTGATTAGAAGCTTTTACACGAATAAAATTAAGATTTTCATCGATTGACCAATGATGAAATAGAAGAGAATGCAGAGCGATTTGTAATTAGTAAACCAATAATAAGTGAACCTCCCTATATATAAGAAAAGCGGTGCACTTTTTCCCCTCTGCATCAAAATACCGTGGGTTTGCAACAAGAGCTGCCACATACAAATCTATTATGTCGAGAGTATTAGCTAATACATTCTGTAACTTTAAAGCTTCATTACAGACATATTTCGGCTTCATAATAATATCGTACATTACATCCTAGGAGCGACATAATAACTATCGACATTGCCTTTAAAGGAAGTAGTTCCTATTTTTTCTACTATTTCATAATTTCTCTTACGACCCCATTCTTCATCGCGTGAATTTATACTTTTCCCCACTTTCTTGTGTCTACGCAGCCATTAATTGGCTATTGAATTCATACATATCGTATACTCTTACCACTTTTCATCTATACAAACAATGAGGTCTACCTTGCCGTGTATTCAGCATTTCGATTGGCTGAACTAAGCATTCCTACATTCGAGATTAACGGTATCAGCCTAAAACCGAACGCTTACTTATATTTCAATATGGCCTCTTCAGGTTTCATACATACGAAAGAGAGACCTTCTGGCTTATTACTTATGGAATTAAACACACCGGCAACTCATCACACATGTATTTACCCATTAAAAAAAACGTCGCGTTGCTGTGTTCGTGCCATTAAACTAATACGCTGCATAAACTTCCGCACGCGTGTTTGTGTTTATACACATACATGTGCGTGTGTGTTTGTTTTGTTTACTTGCGTGCGTGTGTTTTTGCATGTGTGTGTGTCATTAAACTAATATGCCGCAAAAACTTGCGCACGCGTGTTTGTGCTTATACACATACATGTGCGCATATATATACATACATACATACATGTTTGTTTTTGTTTGATTGAGTGCGTATCTGTGTACGTGTGTGTGCGTGTGTGTGTGTGTGTGTTCTTGTATGTGTACCATAAAACTAATAAAGTCGCGTAAACTTGGGCACGCGTATGTTGGTGCTTATACACATACATGTGCGTGTGTATTTTTTTTTTTTGCGTGTATGTGTGTTTGCCTTGAGTATGTGTGTGTGCGTTTTCTTTTTACTAACGTATTCGTTATGTTAACAAAAGGTGCAGCATCAGGACAGATACTACACTTTCAGCTTTGGCCCGAAAACCAACTTATTATGATATTTATTGTTTCGATGTTGTGTTCTTTTTTTATTTTGTTTCCTTTTAGGTGCATTATATCCACGTACGCATCGAAAAAATAAACTAATCAACAATTATACTTCATTTCATTTAGAAATATAATGAAATAGGGTTCTCCTGATCCATCTGTCTCTCAATTTTTGTCTGCTAAAATTATATTCACGTGATTACGGCAGTAAATAAAATAATAAAATAAAGTAAAACTGACGAAATACTACTTTCTTAAAGTACACGCCAATTCATTCATAACTGTGAAATTATTCAAAATTCTAAGAAATACAGCACAAGCGAAACTGAAAGTAATTTTTTTAAAATAATTAGACAATACTTTAAATGTAACTCCTTGCGAATTTATTCAAGCGGTCCTTTAGAATATAAATATGTCAAATGAAGTGGTGCTTATGCACTTATATTAGCTTTCTATCTTTTTAAATAGTATTGTCCAGTTAAATTCAAGTTTTAAAATATCTTTTTGTTTTTTAAATTGTTAGATGAAAGTACAAAATAGTTACAAAACACACACCAGTGCGGTAACATAACTGCGCGCAACTGAAAATAAAATGATTTTTTTATAATTATAAATTTAAATCATTGTGAATTTATTCATCAGTCCTTTATCTCGCGAGGTTAAGAATATATATGATAAAATGATTATCCCTAATATATAAATTCAAGTTTTACTATATCTTTTTTGTTTATTAAATTGTTAAGTGGAAGTACAGATTAATTACAAAACACCCACCAGCCCGTTAACATAAGTGCATAAGTACCAATAAAGTGAGTTTTGATATCGTATTCAGCTAAATCCATAACAAGCTGCACTTAAATGAATGGTTTATTTTTTTGTCGCTACACCGTAATCACGTGATTAAAATTTTCGCAGATGAAAAATTAGGAGACAAAAGAGTCAGGAGAACCCGAAATAGTAATTCGAGCAGGTACGCATGGAAAAAAATACTAGAAATAACAATTTTGTTTTAATAAGAAGGATAACGAAATAGTAATTCGTTCTTTTCTGGTAAATGCGTGTCTAAATAAAGAAAAGTGCAGCAAAAGCAACAACAACAACAACAACAACAACAACAACAACAATAGCAACAACAACAGTTAAATAAACAAATAAATAAATAAATAAATTTACGTTCATTTCATTTCGAGTTTCCGCTCCGGTCTTTAAGTTAGATGTGCGCGAAGTATTTTTTGCGGTGATTGTGCCAGGGTATTCCCGTTGTCACATTTACCAAAATAAACATCAGATTCAACGATAAAAATAATAAGACTAATATTAAAAAAAACTGATGAGTGTTACGTTTGTAATCGCTGAGATTTACGTGATAAAAGAAAACCAGGTGTCATGTGTGGATTTCAGAGGTGGGGGCATTTTCGTAACCGTCAGCATTTTTTCTCTATTTCCACTAAGCCACAGCAACGCGTGGCCGGGTACAATGATTATATATATAATGTTTAGAGCTTTTTCTAAAAATGACAAAAGTCAACGAACGATCAATAATAATAATTAAAAAGATTAAATAGAAAGTCTCTCTTATCAACTTCTTTTAAAGAACAAAACGCAGAGAAAAAATTTTCAACCAAGATTGTGCATCAGTCAAACTTATTAGTATTTCCCCCCCCCAATAATAGCAAGATAACGGTTTCCTTAAGTGCATAATATTCCTAAAGAAATTTGTTTCAATAAATAAATATCCGCTGCTGTTCACGCCAAGGTTTTCGTATTTAGCAGTTATGGAATATATATTGTGTCAGCATAAATTTTTGATGGATTTTTTAAATTCAGTGTGTGGAACACGTACATCAAATTGCCAAGATCGCTGGAAAAATGGGGGGATCCTTCTACCGCTAGTAGATATCTCACTGCTGATGCAATTCCCTATTTATATAAAAGCCAAGTACGTCCAAGGATGGAGTACTGCTGCCGTATCTGGGCAGGAGCTGCTATAAACAGCCTATCCTGCCTTGACAGAGTACAAAATAGATTTGTGGCCTAGTGGGGATGCCCTTTTCTCATCCCTGCAATATCTCTCCCACAGAAGGAACGTTGCGATCCTGATGTTGTTTTATCGTTATTTCCATGGCAAGTGCTAGTCTGAGCTCCAATCTCTGGTTCTCCCTCGTTAATCTTTCACGAAAAACACCCGTCTAGCTGAAACCACTGTCAGTAATTTTCCCCACTCTTTATCTGTGCCTATATCAAAACGTAGATTCCATGAACAAAGAAGTGCGCGCCAGTGGAACTCTCTTCCGTTTGCCTGTTTCTCACCTGACTACAACTTGGATGTCTTCAAGTCCAACATAAACAAGTTCCTGATAAACCGCTCCCTTAAGTAAGATACTTTATCAGATCTCCATTACTAACGATTACTACGATATTGTCCTCTTGATTACTGTACACGCAATAATCCTCATCCCCGAGTGGCCTCCGGGCCTTGATAAGTGGTGACTTCCATGTAATAAAAAGAACAATTTAATTGATTCGGAAAGCAACACGGTTTAAATACTAACACTATGATGGTTAATTATATGTCAAAGGTCAAGAAAATCAAAATATAGTTTGTTTTTAATATACTTTATACTCCTGACTGAAAGACAAATCCAATAGAAACACATAGATATGATCTTTCTATATGCACGAGGTGATCGCTTTATTTAAATTAAGGAAAAGAGATACAAGAAGGTAGCCCCGTACAGGAATCTAAAACAAACAAAAGGAACTAATAATGTAACCTTGCACACAACACGTTGTAGGCTTGTTGTACAGTGGAAAATATATAACGGGGACATAATACGGAGAACAGTGACGACGACAGCCCAATTAATTTAGTAGTTCACATTTATAATAGAAGGCTGATATAGGTGAAAAGATGTGTAGTGGATGATGTGTGTATGAACAGTTATTTTAAAACACAGAGGGGAGATACATTATTGATGATGCAGTCAACACTTTGGAAGGGATTTCATATAACGTTCATTATACAAGACGATTAAGACAAAAACAAATTACATTACGGTTGATGGCAAATGAAGACAAAGGCTTACATAAGAATACGAAGAAATTTATTTCTAGCTGGTGATGGGAATGATGATAATCCGATGCCATGTTAAATTTCTACATTTTGTCTTCCCCCCCCGTACATGGCTATGCTACCAACACGTGTCCTGGCGACACAAAAGATATTCATTAATTGTTCAAATATCCATCTGACCTAACTTTATTTTTATAGTAATTTCTAACTCCAATGGATAATTCCACTGCATTCCTGGAATCGTATCAACTTTTGATACTGAGTCCGATTCCAGCATTCGCCTTTGATAATAATTATCTTCAACCGTAATTACTTTGTTTCTAACTAAAAACTGGGAGCTGTCCGCTTCAATATACAACAGACTCAGCTGTAAGGGAGACAAAGAATATGAAAGAGGAAAGAACTTCAATTTATTTCAGGTTTTAACGAAAGACCTTTATTTCTCATTCACCTGCTACACGTGACTTCTCGTAACGTACCTAACGTTAAGCACGTCTAAAACGTGATCGCCTTTCTTCTCTCTGAACAGTCCTCTTGAAAATCCTCCACGTCTCTAATTTTATCGTCTTCTCTAATGTGATCGTTTTCTCTAACGTGCTATTTCTCTCAATTTTATATACGTTTTTCCTTGCCGTAACGTCATTTTACACACGGCATATCGCCACCATACACACAGCCATGTAAAATAACACTGTTATATAATAATATAATTATATATATATATATATATATATAGATAGATAGATAGATAGATAGATATTGTTATAATAACTGTTACAATAACAGATAACTCTAAATCGTTACGCTATAGATGCCTGCTGTTTAAAAAATATTGTGCAAGGGAGATAGCACTTAGCAGACCGGCGGCCATTTATGATCCACTATAATATGTTTCAACTAGTACATACTGCTATTAACAATATGAATAGCCGTAAAAAATGCCTGAAATAACTAACGGCCTTATTACCTTTAAATCGGTCCTCAAGGAAAACTAAAAATACCTAATGCAAAGAAAGACCCATGGGTGCAACAAGTACAAGGCTTTAGATCGTTTTGTTTATATGTCTAAGTAAATATATACATGTGCCTAGAATGGTCGCTCGTCTGGATACTAATGATTTTCAGAATGTGCATATATGTATGAATGCATTTAGCTCAATCATTTTACGAATTGTAATTTTTATCGATGATTCCTATGGTCATGCTATAATAGTTGACGATGGATGGATTATAATAATAATGTTATATTTATTCATAAAGCAGCTGCGTCTACATTACACATGTCATCAATTTTCACACTCATTGGAATAGCAAAAAATATAATTGAGAACTTGAAAAAAAAATACATTTTGCTTATTTTAAAATAAATTGTTCTTAAATCAAATATAACGTACAATAAACATGGCCGTATTATGATCTACATTTATTTCTATTAAATGCACTCTGGAGTCGGGTCAAAGTGTGATGATATGACACAGGTAATTAATTTAAAACCAATTCTCTAGTATTATACTAATTCTGAGTAAATTATTTTTTTTTTTTACACAGTGATCACCACTTATCAAGGCCCGGAAGCTACTCATGGATAATGGTTATTGCAAGTACATTACGATAGTGTGGAGATTTGATGAAGTGTTTAATTAAGGGGGCGGTTCATTAGGAATTTGTTAACATTGGACATCCAAGTTGTAGTCCGGAGGGAAGTAGGCAGACGGAACAGAGTTCCACAGGCGTGTAGTTCTAAGAAAGAAGCTTTGTTCATGGAATCCGCGTTTTGATTTAGGCACAGATATAGAGTGGGGGAAATTTTTCACGGTGGATTCAGCTAGACGGGTGTTTTTCGTGAAAGATTGGCGAGGGCGGACCAGAGATTGGAGTTCAAACGAGCACCTGCCATGAAAATAACGATAAAACAAGGATAGGCTCGCAACGTCTCTTCTGTGGGAGAGAGGTTGCAGGGAAGAGAAAAGGGCATCCCCCACCAAGCCACGAAGTCTATTTTGTACTCTGTCAAGGCATGATAGGCTGTTTTTGGCCGCTTCTGCCCAGATATAGCAACAGTATTCCATCCTTGGACGTACTTGGCTTTTATATAGATAGAGAATTGCATCAGTAGTGAGATATTTTCTGGAGCGGTAGAAGGATCCGACCTTGGCAACAGACTTGATGTAAGTGTTCCATTTCAGATCAGGAGTAAATCAATGCTTGTTTCTCAGAGGATTTTTTATATATATTTTAATCACAAAAAATGTATGTACGGCTTAATCACGTTGACACACTGGTTCTCGTTAATCATCGAAGTTAAGCAACTTTGAGCCTAGTCAGTACCAGATTGATGATCAGTTTGCAAATTCTAGGCAAAGTATGTAAGGGGGACGTCGACACATCCCTGCAAGGGTTGAAAAAAAAACACTAACGTCAACATCTCCCCTAACGGGGATATACATGCGACTGTGAACCTCTTTTGAATGTGATACTTCCATGGAACTTTGCCATTCGAGGAAAGCCGGTTGACCCTGCATTGGGTTAATGCCGTTTCTAATCACAAAAATACATGTTAAATTATTCTTAAATTGTCAGATTTAAGTGTTTGCAAACAAAATTGAATTGTTCTGATTAACCGTAATGCTATATAATTTATAAAAGTGAGGATGTGTGTGAAGACAATTCTCAACCTATTTACTCAACGAATTTTTTACCCATAAACTTGAAACTTGGTACATAGGGTATTCAGACATGTGGAAAACTTTTTTAATGGGGTTTCATCTGGAAAACTTTTTTAATGGGTTTTCATCTGGAAAACTTTTTTAATGGGGTTTCATCTGGAAAACTTTTTTAATGGGGTTTCATCTGGAAAAGGGGTCAAAATTGAAAAATCGGTGAGGGGGCGTCGGATTAGTTTACTGTTTCACAAATGCGCATACGTTAATCTTTCACATGACACTTTCATAATGATGAGAATAAATAGGTTTGAAAACGCTTTTTAAAGACCATGTCAAACTGGCCTAATATTATTGTACTCGACTCACTAATTAACAGGGAAGCCACCCGCAGCAATGTTTTACATTGACGCAAATCCCTTGCGAAGAATTTCTGTCTACGAAAATCCCACCTATTACAAGGCATACGGACGAAGAAATCTATTTGTTTTGACAGAACAGGAGTTCAGGAAGGAACCAAAGACCGCAGCTCAGTCGAGCATATCCTATAGAAATAATGATAGAGTGCAAAGTGACTAGCAATGTTTCTTATGTAAGAAAGGTGTTTTGGGAAAGAAAAAGATTAGATTTCGAAGTCAGTTATTTAATCTGTGAAAACGAGAAAGAGTGATCCGCGCGGTTCCTGTTCAGAGGTGGTAGCAGTATCTCATCTTTGCACAATCTGCTCACTGCGGTAGAATTATCCAAACATTTTTTCCAACAGTCTTATCAACAGATTTGACGTTTAAGATCTGAATCTTTTTAAACAAGAGGCTTTTTATACAAGAGGCTTCTTCAAGAAAAGAGAAACATCATTTTCTAACTTTTTTCACCCCAAAAAAGGTATATTGCTACTTGGAACGTAAAGTTCTACGATTTGGGGTCGTGTCTAATCAGGGATTGTAGGTAGTTGAGCAGCGAGATGTCTCTTCACATTACATTTAAACTTCTGCGGGTTAGTACAGTTAGTGAGGCAGGAAACGCGAAGGAGGTATTCTAAAACTTGATAGTCCGAGAGAAGAAACTGTAGATGTAGAAGGTTTTTCGGGATCTATGGACTTCAATGTAAAAAGATGAGATTTTACTGCTTGTCGGGTTTGTCGGAAGCATGTACGTCGAGGGGGGGGGGCACAAGTGCAATAAGTTCATCAGAGCACGTTCTATTAAAGTACTTGTAAAACAGGCACATAGATGCAACATTGCGGTGATCGGAGAGAAGTTGGAGCCTGGCCGACAGTACGAGATCTGTTAGATTTAAGACTGTCTAAGTGTAAGAGACTAGTCGTAGATGCACCGACAAAGATGTGGCAACAAAACGCATGGGCGAATTGTAAAGCTATGGGATATATAGTCTCCTGAATGCATTTGTCTTAATTCACGTTACCTGTGAATGTCATTTTGACGGAAGCGTTATATACGTATATTTAAAGTGTGTTGTTCTGTTTAAAACTGACGAGGTTCTTCTATTAATTGTTTATTATAACTGCCGTTCGAGTTTCCGATTGTAATTGATGAAGTTGAAACCCCAGAGATTTTCGGGTCCATTTCTATCGCTTCTCTCGTCTAATTGCGAATAGAAAAACAGCTTACTTTAAGATTTTGGCTTTTTTTTTTTGTTATTGTTTTAAATGTAAATTCAATAAGATGTCACAATCCTTCTTGTAAATATTTAAGCACATAAACAAAATAAAATAAAAGCCTATTCTTTTGAATTAGCCATGGATATTTTTATTTTATTGTCCTAAAATTAATTAATTATTATTTATTCAACAAAGAGTTAATGGCCGGTATGTTGCGTCATACATTCCGATGGCATTTCACTGCAAATGCCTTATCCAATTGTACATTGATGTATGACATCCCGTGGGAGCATCGGTACACTAGCTTTCGTTCGCTAATAAACAGTTTTAAATTAACTATTCCATCCTCTCCACCCCCTCATACACACACACACACACACACACACACACACTTTCTCTCTATCTCAATTTATCTAGTTATCACTCCCCGCCTACTCTCTCTCTCTCTCTCTCTCTCTCTCTCTCTCGCATGGTCTTGTTTAAATAATCACAATTTTGTCATTTTTATTTTTAAGGTTGATTGCTCATTTTCATTTTTTTTATTAATGTCCACGCTTTTCTATGAGAGGATTTGGCTATCGTTCATTCGTTCGATCTGACAAACTTCAGTTTAAAAACGGACAGCGTTAAATGCACACATTGAATGAACGCATCAATTGCGTTACATGCGTTTAATTATCCTTATAAGATAAACATGGCCGTTCGTTCATCATATTTAAGTTTCTAAATAACATTTACAGCAATTCATCACGTTTAACTTTTAAAAATCATTCGTTGGGTTAAGTAATATGTACTTAAATTAGAAATTTCGTCGGGTTCTGAAGCTTAATTTATATGTATAAATTGCGTTGTTCTGCGAAGCCTGTTTAACTTGTGATTATTTTTGTACTATACTTAGTTTAATATAACTTTTTTGTAAGTCACGCCTTAGTTATAAAAAGCATTTTTTTTATTGGTATCTCATGCCTCGTTTACTGTTACGTTTAAATTTTTTATAGAAATTTTGTCGGTCTGTCATGCTTAATTTTTAAACAGATATTTTTATCTGTCACGCTTAAGCAATTTCTGTTTTTCTGTCAGACTTCGTTTTTATGCAGTAGTTTTGTTAGCCTGCCACGCCAGCAGAGTTATCGGTTTGTTGCGCTTAAGTTTCCAATAGTCTTTTTATTTGTCTGTCACGCGTAAGTTTTACTAGCAAATACTTCTGACTGCCACGTTTAATTTTCAAATAGCCTTCTTTTTGGTCTGTCACGTTTAAGTTTTGAAAAATCTTTATGTTAGTCTATCACGCGTACGTTTTTAATAGCAAGTATGTCAGCCCCTCATGCTTAACCATTAAATAGGTGATTTGCCGGTCTGTCACTCTCAAGTTTTAAATAGAAATTTCGGTCGGTCTGTTATATTTAAATTTCAAATAGTAATGTTGTCGCTTAATTCTTAATTCTTAAATAGCATTTTTGCCCGCCAATCATAGGTAAGATTGAAAATAGAAAGTTGGTCAGTCTGTCACGTATAAGTTTAAAGTAGAAATTTTACTTACAAACATACATATTCAGTGGACGTACCTTACACAATACCATGTTCCAAATCTTTCGTGTTGTCACCAGTCCTTTGTTATTTTGGCTCCTGCTGTCAAAAAAAAATCCCCGTTTTCGTCATTATTTTCCTCTCTTTTCTTTCCCGCTTTGATCACGCACAACATCCTTCCTACTTTTCCGCCATTTTTATCAAATATTCTCTTTCTTTTTTATCTGTTTTAGTGTCTGTTTATTTGCCGTTCTGCCGATCTATATTCGCGTCGTTGTCGCCTAGAGATTCGTCATTGAGAATGGCATATGAACCTTATGACGTGCTAATCTAATAGGGACAGTCACTTCGTGTTCATAATGAGTACCCGGCAGGACTGACTAAATAATTTAATGACTCCCAGATAGAAAGACGACAACAAGAAATGGGAGGAAAAAAAATAGCATCAGTAATAACAAAAAGAAAATAATTAAACAACGACAGAATAACACGAGGAAATAACAAAGAAGCAAAGGATGAGAAAGAAAGAAAGCATAAACACTCATGTAATAATTAAGTAAAATCAAGTAAAAAGATAATTTCATAGAAAGAAAGAAAGAAAATCGACAGAAAAGATAAAGGAAAGTGATAAAAATACAAAAATAAACTGAAAAATTAATGAAGAAATAAAGAATAAAACATGCAAATAATATGAGGAAAGAATGAAGAGTAAACAGGAAAGATAAACAAATAATACACACGTTTTAATAATCGAAATAACTAACGGGACCGATGGAAATTCCACAGCAGCATTTTTCATATGTAATATATTGTTGCTGGGCATGCTGTGAGCGTTCTGTTCAGCATGAATGAAGGCACAATCATATTATTCTACTTTTTTATTATAAACTATATCGCCCCCTTACTAAAATAATAACTTTGATATATTTCCTGGGCTGATTATTTCATTACAAACACACCGGTCAATTAACTCACATTTTATCATTTTTCATAATTATTGAATATGTTACTATGTTCGACAATAATTTTTCATAATTTCACCCCACATTATCGCCCCTCCCTTTACTAAAACATTAAATTTGATATATTGTATTGGCTGATTATTTTATTTAAAAAAAAAACACACAACTATCAATTAACTCACATTTCATCATTTTTATAATTCTTGGGTATGGTAGTAATTTTGATAATTTTTCATCATTTAAACTCACCATATCGTGCACCTTACTAAAATAATAACTTTTATCTATTGTCTAGGCTGATTATTTCATTACAAACACACACATCAACCAACTCACATTTCATCATTTTTCGTAATTCTTGGATATGTTACTAATTTCTAAAATATGTTTTTTATAATTTAAACCAACGTTGTCGCCCAACCTTACTAAAATAATAACTTTGATACATTTGCTGGGCTGATTATTTTATTATAAACATACAATCGATTAACTCACATTTAATCGTTGTTCATAATCCTGGATATGTTACTAATTTCGACAATAATTTTTATAATTAAAAACCCACATTATGCCTCTCCCTCCTACTTATATGATGTATCTGATATATTGTCTGGGCTTAACATATCATTACGAATACACCAATCAAGTAACTCACATTTCATCATTTTTCATAATTCTTGGATATGTTACTAATTTTGTCAATAATTTTCATAACTTTAACCCACTATGTCGCTTCTCCTTACTTAAATAATAACTTTGATATATTGCCTGGGTTGGTTATTTCATTACAAACAAATCAATCAATTCTGGGTATTCCCATAGTATATATGTTTCACCTATCTTATCCAATCCCGGATGACGCCGCATATTCTGCTAATATATATCATTCACCTATCTCATTCGATCCCGGGCGACGCTGGGTATTTTGCTACTATATGTTTTTCACTTATCTCATTCAATACTGGGCGACGCTTTCTGCTAGTATATATTTGCACATCTCATTCAATCCCGGGACTGACTGCATATACGCCACCCCACTGTTGAAAATATACATTAAATACAGTAATCTTTAAATCGTAAACTGTTTCAGCCATTTCCGGGACTGACTTTATATCCCATAACCCACTGCTTAAAATATACTTGAAATAAAGTAATGTTTAAATGATAAACTGTTTCAGCAGCTTTTCGAAAGTAATACATAAAAACATTAACACGGTTAGGGAGTAGGCAACCATTGCTTCAACATGAATTTCTTAGTGTAGTATCAGTTTCAGCATTCCAGTGACTTAAATCCCTCCTTTTTTGGTATTGGTTAATGGAGGAGATACCGTTCATTACTGATACAATTTTTATTTTTGTTATTGACCAGAGTGTCCCTTTTGGGGAGCTGGTTTCCCCCTTAATTTATAACCGACCTCATGTCCAAGTAAACAAGCAAGTAAACAAAAAAAATAATCAGAATGGACATTTTCCAGGGCATTTTATAATTAATCAGAAGTGACATTTCCAGGGCATTTTGTAATTAAATCATAAATAACTTTTTTCAGTTCATTTTTTAATATCAAAACTTTGTTACATTAAACATAGTACCTATTCAAAATGCCTCCCCACGGGGCAGATTTAGACACCGGGGTCGTTTTTTAACATGGAGAAAAAAATTGTCTTAGTCGTAAAGGATTTCTCTTCCACTGAGAGAGAACAAATTAAAATGTAGCACGTGAAGAATAGATACTACACTTTGATCTTAGTCAAAAGGCAAAGAAAGACAAATCATTTTCATTAGGTTTGCCTCAACAGTGACACCAATTTCAATTTTAATAATAATAAGTGGACGAAAAACTGAAGAAAAAGATAATAAAGAATAAAAACTAATAAAGAAAGAAGAAATAAGGAAAGAAAAATTAGAAAAAAAGAACAAAAAGGAGGAAATAAAATTTTAAAAAATGAAGTTGAAAATGAAGAAGACGAAACAGAAGAAAAGGAATTAGCCATATTGGAAGGAAAAAGGTCAAATAAAAAGAACATATACATAAATTAAATGCTCGTTCTCCCCCTCCTTCTTCTTCTCCTCCTCCTCCTCCTACTACTACAACTACTACTTATTATTATTATTATATATTAGTAGTAGTAGTAATAGTAGTGATAGTAGTAGTAGTAGTAGTAGTAGTAGTAGAATAAAAAGGTAAAGAAGAAATGACTCAAAAGAAATGAAAAGTAACAGGTGAAGAAAATTCAAAAGAGGAAGATGAAAGTGAAAATGAAGAAAAAAGATAAAGAATATAACGTTAATACCAACATTATCATGAGCACTAGGAACAGTTCCAACAAAGCTGGACACGCTGACGAACTTAGAATCAAATGAATGATACACGGCATGCAAATGATCTGCACCGATAAAAAGCGCTGAACTGTTACAAAAAAAAAACGAATGCGAGAAACCAACTCGCACAACAAGATAAAGCTGACAAATCTATCATGAACTGATACAGAATAACACCGTGTAAACACAACTAGAAATACTGAACGAACATTACACTAGACCAAGAAAACTTAAACTACCAGAATAAATAACAAAATCAAATAAACTGCCATATACCCGGTTCAAGCACACACGCGTGTGCGCGCAAACATGCATCAGCAGTTGCTGGTACCACTACAATAGCCGTGAAGAACAATAGGGGTGGTGGATGGAGAAAGATCCTGAAAAGAGAACACCATTCACCCCTCCACTATAAGGGCACGAAATATCTTGGAAGAGTCATTCTTACTATTTACTCCATTTTAAAAAAGGCTAACAATCATTATCAGTAATACATCCATGGTAAACGGCTCTTACGAGACTGCAAAGTGATTTTTTACTGTTAATAAAAGAAGTTGAAAGTATTGGAATACCGGGAAACTATTTTAGCATACAGACTGGAAGCAAAACCACATATTGATAACAGTGTGCAATCATTGCCTCAATGTACATTAAAAAGATTTGCATTATCGAGACCGGAGAGAGAGAATATGTATAAAGAAGTTATAAGAAAATATAACCTATATTTTTACTGATTGTAATTCTGGAGGTTTGGGTGACTACTTCCTGAAATCGATTTGCTAATGAGTGAATAATCAAATATTATAGGGATATATATATATTCAAATATTATAGGGATATATATATATATATATATATATATATATATATATATATATATATATATATATATATATATAAGTTACGTTTAAACCAGGACCAAACTCAAAGAAAACCAACCTGCCTCCTCCCTTGAGGCTTGCATTTACTAATATCCGCGGGCTTAGAACTAACTTAGATGATGTTGAGTCATTTCTCCTTGTAAACACCCCGGATATCTTAGCATTAAGTGAAACTAACCTTCACTCCCCCATTCCCTCTAACCACTTTAACATGCCTGGTTATCTCCCACTCTACCGTAAGGACTCGGACAACGAGGTATTACACAAAGGCTGATTGGGAAGCCATCAGGGAGCTAATGAGAGATGCCCCATGGCAAAATATCTTTACTCTTCTAGCGGAACAGTGTGCAAATGAGACCACTGAATGGTTCAAAACTGTTATTGTAAGCACATGTTCCCGCACGGAAATTCTATAGCAAGCCCCACTCCCCCCAATGGTTTACTTCTGCTTGTGCAGCTGCCATTTTCAAAGGTAGCATGCGTTCCGCAGATTCAACCGACATAAGTCCTGCTCAAATAAACAGAAGTTTATAGAAGCTAGAAATAATTGTAAGAGAGTGATAGAGACAGCTAAGGCAGATTACTCTGAAATCACCAGAAAACGCATCGAAGCACAGAAATTAGGAACCCGGGATTTTTGGAAGATCTACAACAGCGTAGTAAATAATGGACAGTCAACTATTCCCCCACTATCAAACGATCATGAGGTTGCTTGCACGGCAACTGACAAGGCTAATCTGCTTGCCAGTCGGTTTGCCTCAAACTCCACACTGAACTCGGTACACCACTCACTCCCTGATTTTCCTCTGCGAACAGACGCCACACTAGATGATTTGAAAATCACCCCTTCTCAGGTACATGCTATTATAAAAATCCTAGACACCTCAAAAGCGTGTGGACCAGATCTTATCCCGGCTGTGCTATTAAAAAAATGCTCTTCCGAGGTTGCTCCAGTTCTGTCCAAACTTTACAATAAATGCCTTAACAAATCTTGTTTTCCCGACTGCTGGAAAACCGCCTCTGTGGTACCAGTCTTCAAGAATTCTGGTGAAAGAACTGACCCACTAAATTATCGCCCCATTAGCCTCCTCCCGCTTTTCGCCAAAATATTTGAGTCCTTAGTTAATCAAGCCCTAGTCCAGCATCTAACAGCTGCTAAACTCCTGACTGACAAGTCTCATCCCTTTACAGTAGAGATCCCTAGGTGCAAGAAAGCCTTTTACTCCAATAGTTTCTTCCCCAGAACTGCGGGTCTTTGGAACTCCCTTCCGGGATTCTGCTTTCCCAACTGCAATGATATGCAGAAGTTCAAGTGTAATGTTAACAAACATCTTTCTACTCATCTCCCTTCATAATGACCCCGCTAATTAAGTCCCTGATAGTAGCCCCCTGCTTCAAAGTGGCACCGTGCCTTGTTTTGGGTGAAAATTGAATAAAATATATATATATATATATGTGTGTGTGTGTGTGTGTGTGTGTTTGTGTGTGTGTGTGTGTGTAATTCTTGGTTCGTTCTAAATCGATAAAACCATATTTCTACATTACCAATTTAATTGAAATTTTCAGAAAATCTACCTATAAAGTCAAGGAATGTTTGCATGTTATTAAGATAATTTAACATTGCGAATTATAAAAATATTAATTAAAATAAAAAATATTTCTCGTAAGTCGTTTCTGCGAGACTGCCCGGTTTTATTTCCGGTAACTTCCGTTTCAACTACTCTCGAATTACAAGATGAGTAAAAAAAAAAAAAAGTACTCATGCAGAGACTGATCCATGCTGAAATAATAACGTTATTATTTAAAAAGCTATTCTTAACATAGGGAGGGGAGGTTGTTTTGTACCTATTCTGTATTTCAACCTTACAATTAAATAAAAAAACATATTATAAAACTTTAATTAAACGTGGAAATACGATTTAAAAAATAGCGAGGATCACTCTCTGCATTAGCACAAAAAATAACTATTTTTTTTTAATATAAATACATTTATGTATCTTACCAATTTTTAAAATGTTAAATTCCTTTGTTTATGTTAAGGCTTTTCACTCATCAAACATTAAGTTTTAATTGTTTAGTTTCTTTGACGGCGTTGTTTACAGAAAAAAGTTTGTTTTAACTTTTTCTAAACTGCTTCATTTTTACGACATGCCTCAGCGTATTACAAACACCCTAATCTCCCCATGTTAAAAACGGCTTTCAAATTAAACACGCCCTTCCACAAACCTCGAAAGCCGTTCTTAACATGGGGAGGTTGGGGTGTTCATTCTGGAAGCCGTTTTAACATGGGGATGTTAGGGTGTTTATAATATGCTGGGACGACTCGTAAAATTAACGAAGTTGCTATTTATTATTTATTGCAAAAATTGCTTGAAATTTATTTATTTGACAAAAAAATCTTGACAATTCAAAAGAATGTTTAAAATTATTTATTTCTTCGAAACAAAAAACTATTTTATAAAAGTCCAATATTGCTTTCATTTCAAAATTGTTTTCTTAAAATTATATTGTTTACGAAAACTTTTCAATTAATGTTTTTACAATTATATTTCGATTCCCAGTAAAAAAATAAAATAAAAACAACCCACTTCTCCGTTAAAAAAAACAATCATTTAAATTAATTTGTTGTTGGCCTTTCAAAGTTAATTTAATTAAAAAATGTATAAAATTATTTATTTGTTCAAAAAAATACATACACACACACAAACGAAAAAATAAACAAACAAAAAAGACTAATAAATGTTTCGGTTTTCAAATGGCTCTCGCCCAGTTTAAACTATTATGAATATGTCATTTCAATTTTCTGTTTTTATTTAAAAAAAAATGTTCCATGAAAAACTTTCCCGTTCTCATTAATTAAATCGAAACATTTCCAATTAAACAATTATGGATAAATGTTCTTTTTCACTTTCTTTATTTACTTTTTTTCATAGTTCTTTCCGGGTGTTTTTCTTTTCAAACAAATAAATAATTTTAAACATTCTTTTGAATTGTCAAGATTCATTTTCTCCAGTAATATCGGTTTACCAAGCTTCTGGACGTAATAAATGATTATTTTAGTTTAATTTAACGTTTCCGGAAGTAATAAATGTTAATTTTGGTAAATTTATTCTTTCCCTTTCCGGAAGCAAGGGTTCTACCATATAATGATGTCTCCCCTAGATTTAGATAGCAAGTTCATGAAAAAAGAATGGCGCCTCCAATTTCGGCAATAAAGGGTAGAAGCACCATTTTATTCATTGTTGATTTATTCAAACAGTCCTTTGGAAAATAAATATTTAAAATAAAGTGGGGTACTCCTTTGACGTTTAGTTCCATGGCGACCAGCATAATTATTTAATGGTCGCTCCCTTAGTTCCCCTTAGTCAAGGCTAACGCATGCGCATGTAACATTTATCATTTATTTACTTATGTTGCCTTTCGAACTTTTATAAACATTATTCATTTACGTTGGCTTAACTCTTTTCATGAATAAAAAAGTAACTAAACCTGAATTTGTCACTTTTACAAACATTTATTTATTTACGTTGGCTTAACTCTTTTCATGATCATTGGAAAAAAAAGTTTTACTCTTTATGAATACTAAAAGAAAGAAGATACTAAACATTTATTAATAATTTCTCACTTTTACAAACATTTATTTATTTACGTTGGCTTAACTCTTTTCATGATTATTGGAAAAAAAGTTTTACTCTTCATGAATATTAAAAGAAAGAAGATACTAAACATTTATTAATAATTTCTCACTTTTACAAACATTTGTAATTCATGTATTTACTTACGTTGGCTTAACTCTTTTCATGAATATTTAAAAAAATAACTAAACCATGTATTGATAATTTCTCACTTTTACAGACTTGTTAATTTACATGAGTGGATAATTTTTTGGGTAAATATTTACATTTAGGTCCACCTCCACAATTTTCTTTTTTAAATGACGACTTTTATTGATAAATAAATCTACTTCTCTGCAATGGGCACTGAACCCCTCCTTTTTTTAAATAGTATTTTCGGGTGGATATGCTGACAACAAATATCAGTTAAATTTTGCATATATTTTTTCACCCCCCCTCCAAAATTGGTGTTTATTCCGGAAGCTGTTCTTAAGATGAGGAGGTTGGGTGATTATAAGGTGGACCTAATCTAAAAAGAAAAAAAATACCAAGTTTTTTAAATGATTAAAATAATTTCTCACTTTTACAAACATTTTTACATGTGCACATAAGCAACAATTTTTTTATTAACTTTTTTTACTTTTTTATTTAAAAATTAGTAAATCAGTAAATAAAAAATGTTACTTTCGCATGCAATAGCCAAATACTAGGGGGCGCTAAGGGAGCAATCATTAAATAATTATGCTGGTCGCCATGGAACTCAACGCCCAAGGAGTACCTAAAGTGGCACTTATGCACTTATGTTATCGTGCTATTTTTTAAAATAGTATTTTCACACTAAGTTCAAATTTTACAATATCTTTTTCTTTTATTTATTTGTTAGGTGAAAGTACAGATAACCCGCTCGGTTTCTAATGTGTGGAAAATCTAGCCCCCGAAAAAAAAAGGGTACTTAATTGCCTCAGTCTTTAAAGATTTCTTCTCTACTGAACGAGGAAAAAAACGGTGAAGTGTAGTTCACTTTCTGTTTCTCTCCCCCTCTCTCTTCCTCTCTTAATATATCTCTGTATCCATCTCTTCCTTTCCCTCTCTCAATCTATCTTTCTCTCTATATCACCCTTTCCATCTGTCTTTGAGCCCCCTTTTCTCTCTCTCTCTCTCTCTCTCTCTAACTCCCTCTATCTCTCTCCTTTCCTCTGTCTCGCCCTCTATGTTTCTAACTCTCCCCCTCTTTCTGTTTATCTATCAATCCCTTTATCTCTCTCTATCTCCTTCTCTTTCTCTGTTTACCTCTCACTTTCTCTTTTCTATTTATATATCTTCCTCTCTATCTGTCCATCTCTAATTCGTCATCCTATTTTAGTCTCCTAAATTAATTACAGTGAATAAGGCATTGTCAAAACATGGATAAATCCTATTTAGTAACCTAATTTACTGACTGTGAGAATAGAAGTTATTTGGAAATTAATGCTACCTTGAACAGCACCAGAAGTAACTGGTAAAACCTTTCTAATTAAATTGATTTTGGGAGCCATTCGGTAACAAAATGACATAACCTTAGCCCTTGCTGCATGAGGAATACCTGCGATATTGCTGCCAAGTAAAAGAATTATTTATTCTACTTTGAAACATTCAATTTTTCAAAAATCTCATGTTCGACATCTCCAAAACATCCAATTTGGGGGAAAATATTGCAGAAATGCAATATTATTGCTTAGGATGAATGCACAATGGTACGCAAAAATTCACTTGAGGCTCTTGGTCGATCATTGCAAGATTTGCGTGGCAATGTCAGACCATTTGGGAATGCAGTAATATTGTTTGCAGGAGATTTCAGACAAATGTTACATGTTATTCTTCAATTAACACCAGCAGGTGAAATAAGTGCTTGCCTCAAATACTCTACTTTTTTGTGCTATGTGAGACATTAAACTTAACTAAACATATGCATGTCCAGTTGCAGACTGTTCGATCCGCACATAAATTTTTGCATCACTTGTGGGAAATTGGGTACGGAAAAGTTCCAGCTGATCAGAGATAAGGGCAAAATTCTTTGACTTTTAACTTCTGTAATTTTATCACATCAAAAGAAGAGTTAGTTTAAAAGGTTTTTGCAGATATTAAAATTATAAGAATTCCACTTGACTGAGTCAATACAAAGACGTCCACGCTATTATTCAATGTAAAATTCCAAGTGGGGTAGTCAAATACAAATCCATCGACACTGTTGTGAAAGCAGATAAAGTGGTTAATTATCCAACAGCTATATTTGCCAGGGATGCCACCGCATATATTGCAACTGAAATTTGACGTACTAATTATCATGTTGTGAAATATAAACCAATCCAAGCTTTGCAAAGGCACATGGCTTGCAGTAAAAAAATTAACAAACAATATCATAGAAACAACAATCATGACAGGACATTTTACAGAAGAATATATCTTCATTCCATGGATTCCTATGATTCCACCGGATACATCATTACACTTTAGGAAATTGCACTTTCCAATTTTATTGTCGTTTGCAATAACCATCAACAAAGCACAGGGAACAATCTTTACGATTGTGTGGCTTACAGTTACACACTGACTGTTTGTTCACGTGGACAATTTATGTTACGTATTCAAGAGTCACCAAACCAGAAAATCTCTACATCAGCTAAGAAAATGGAACAACAAAAACAGTGTATCTATACGAAATGGAAAATTAAACCTATAAGAAACATGTTTTTCTCATTTTGTAACTTTTTCCATTGCGCCAATTTCAGCCACAGCAACGCGTGGCAGGGTACAGCAGTATATATATATATATATATATATATATATATATATATATATATATATATATATATATATATATATATATATTATAGGGATCAATAGTAAATAAATGATTACTCATATGCTTATAATGAAAAGAAAGACAATAGAAAAAAAATATATGAAAATGTAAATAAAATAGACGAAAATGCTCAATGATTTTATACATGAAAGACATTATAGAAGTAAAAAAGGAAAGAAAATGCGCACGAATTTGATAAGAGCATAAAATAAATAAAAGAATAAATGAAGTAATTATTTTACCTGTCTCCCACAGCAGCAAATTAAGACATTTTGAGAAAGCCATCAGCCGAAAATGAGGAGCATTTTAGATGAGTACAAAACTTGCCGTGGTGAGGTAAAGTTTAGGGATGTACATTGTGCCGTAACTGCCCATCAACCGGATGTTTGCAAAATTGAGAGAAATCGAAATAAGAATCGATTCAGACATGGTACTAAGTTGGGTGAACTCGAAAATTGAAGAGAGTGAAGAATACGACGAAAGGCTGCTAGAGAAATGATTGTAAAACGGAGATTAAGATTGCTTGGGACGTTAATATCTGATTTGAACTGTTTGTGTGTCCAGAAAGGAACAAAGCAGATACATGTACACTGATAAAAACTGTGGTCAGTTAACAAAGAAGATGTCCTCGTATGCTGTCTGAGTTACATGGCATGCACCGCATGGAAGAGAAAGAACATTATATTTGATGTAGAAAGTTGATCCACATATAAAACGGGAAGAAGCCAGGAAGATTATTAAGAAATGTGATTGATGTTAATCGATTGATCCCGCCCCAAATATGCATACTTCTTGCTAAATCAGAGCTTCGAAGAATTGGATAAGATTAGCTTTAAGCATAACACATAATATGCATACTCCTTGTTAAATCAGAGCTTCGAAGAATTGGATAAGATTAGCTTTAAGCATAACACATTATTGTGGAGGAGCATACTTGTTAATGATTGGCTGTGGAAATGTGTTCCTTGTAAAGTACACCAACAATTATTCCCTAAACTCATAAAATCGAGATAGCACTCGTCCTCAAGAAATCCATCGGATTTCTATATGAAGTTGAAATATGACATCTTCAGCATCCATGCTTTCGCAAATTTTAGTGAACTGCCAACATTTCACTAGCATGATTGTAAGTAGTTGACTATCTTGACCATCATTTCAAGTACATCTTTTAACTTTGGGTCAATAGCTTTAGCAGCTGGGGTTTGTGGTAAAAAAGCAGTGTGTTGTAAAAATATTCGGTTGACATCGCTTTACAAATGTAACAAAGTTTACACATTGAAAGACGCACATCTGTGCATATTTGAACACACTTTTTACATGTCATGTACCAGTTTTTCAAATACAAGTCCATCATATATATCTCGTCCTTTCATTGTTCTCTGCAACATAAAAAGTCTTCGATAACTGCGTCGTTTTCATTACACCTAATAAAAGCAAGTAGCCGTGATTCCCACTTATTCCAGTGCTTTCATCCACTTGAATAGTAAAAATAAAAAAAAAACGGCAGCTTTCTATTTGAAAATAACGCTGACGTCATATCGAAAAAATATCCGCAATTGTAATGCTTGTAATATTAATGATTCAGCGATTGTATATGGATTTATCTGTTTGGCTGCGATCTCTGCCTTAGCAAAACTAACTTGGCTCGCTGTTTTGCTAATGTTAAACTTCCTTTCAAATGTATCAGCCTGTTTTGAAGCGGATTTATTTTTTTCAATCTTTCAAATTATTCTCTATTATAAATTAGGATGTTTTAATATCAGAAGACGCTTCAACTTAGATGGCAGCACCTAACTATTTGATAACCTCTAAACATATTGCTAACCGTCAATTCTTATCACTGATAGCAGTAGATAAAAAAAAAACTATATAATCTGAATCAAATAATCAAGTCTTCTGTTTTCTATCAATTTTTGTCAACTTTTTTCTTCCTTCAAATCTATTTGGAAGCATTAAAAAAATGTAAAATTTGAATAGATACTCACACTACACGTTGTCAAGCATGTGACGAATAAACTAAGGCAAATTTTTATAAGATAGTTTAAACCACCTTAATCACCTTCGGCGCATGGTGCTCTGTTATTAAATAGCGCAGGCAATTTCGTAACCTTAAATAGCGCCTATTTTGCCACATTCTTTCGACTCAGAGATAAGGAGGAGATAGATCGACAAACAGCGCACGTCATGCGTGACTAATATATTCCATTCATGATTCACAGTAAATTTGCAACTACCACATCTGTAACATTAGCGGGTAATCTCGCTAAATACCGTATTAATTTGTTAGCGAAAAAATAATTCAGTATAGGCATTTAAAATGCTTTCTTTTTTTTTTTTTTTTTTGTTGTTGTTGTTGAATATTATTACATGAGGAGTTAGAATTTATTTTATTTTAAGCATCTAATACATAAACATAAGGTAAAACCTAACCAACACGTGTATCATTTCGAATCGAAAAGCGTTGATCTTGTTGATCGAAAAAGTGAAACGCCGTGATGTGAAACGGAAAACGAAACTAGAAATACTTTAGTTTTTGTTTACTTTGTTGTTTTCTGGTGACACTACAATAAGTGTTTGTAAATGTAATATTTTCGAGGTTTTTTCTTAAAGTGCCCCTTCAGATTTTTATTTTTGCTTCAAGTTTTCAATTTCGGATTGTTTCGATTTCCGTTTCGGATCACAGCGTTTTTCCATGTCGTCGCTTAGCAACAATGATAGAACAACGGGCCGTGAAAATTCTACAGTGGGTAAGTTGATAGCATATTATTTTATCTATTTATTTATTTATTTATTTATTTATTTATTGCATGACGTGGTCAATAGGTTCAAACTCCGCACGCACGTTTCTTAATTTCTTTTTAACTGCAAAGAATTTTATAAAACTTGAAAATTTACGTGTTTTTGTTTTTGATTTGTTTAGTTTTTTTTTTATGATTTTTTTGGTCTTTGTTTTTGTTTTTGTGTTATTTTTTTTTTGTATTTTTTTATTTTTTTGATGACGTGGTCTGTAGGTTAGAACCCCGCACGTAAATTTTTTGATGTTTTTTTTTTTTCGTTAACTGGAATGAAGTTTATATAAAATAATTTTATAAAAGAACAGTAGGTTCTCTAGAGTGCAATATAGAATAACATATTTTGGACTAAGTTACTGCATGGAGGCGATTTCACGAATTTTGATGACAATAAAAATAAAAGAGTGTAAAATATTCGTTGATCATCATTCAATCCCGAGCAACATCGGGTCTCCCTGCTAGTATTTAATGAAGAAAGACAATTTTAATGCTTATTAAATTATTTAATCACTATCAACTCAATGCGGTATTTATCGACATTACCCATTAGTGAAGGTTTCTGGCTTCAGGCGTGAATGACGAGTTGTCTCGGTACGATGAATTAATACGTTAAAAACTTTATTTATTTCTGGAAAATACAAAAATAAATTAGACACTATACCATTCAAAAATGTTAAACAGGGGTATAAGGTTCTTTTTGCTACTGCATATCATCTTCCTAGCTAGAATCTTCAATCACCATAATTCTAGATTCACTCCAGGAGTCGTTCTACTTAATAACCCCAAATCGATTCAAAACAAACTTTTGTAATATAAATATGAACAGAAATAAATCTTTTTATTAAAATAATTTCATTGGTGTGAGGCGGGGAAAAACATACAAACAGATAATAATAAGATTCTTCCAACTCTTTCTAAATGGTAGACCGCCCACTGATTTCCGACTTGGTGGGAACCGTAAACAAGCAGGTCGCTCTCTAACTTGGGCTGAAATCTAGATGGGAAAAGCAAAAACAGAAGGCAGGGAAGTTGAGGAGTATGTGGTGTGCTTCCAAGATTAATGCAATTGGTGGGGGGCAACGGCGAAAATTAAAAAAAAATAAGAAGCGAGCATCTTGGAGATTTCATATCGGAAGAGGGGCCCAGTTAAGAAACAAAATGGCTTACCAGGACCAGGAACCGCGTACACCGTATCCAAGCATGAAACGTGTATTTTAACTTGATTCTTTTATGTACACACAAGTTCACTACTTTAACCCATCTTCTTTCAAAAGCCGCGAGATGTAATCTTTTCCTATCACTTCTGATCATGACCTTCAATTGGTGCTTGAAGAGCACGATCAGATCCTGATCAACAAAAGATGTATTGTCCTACGGTGGCCCAACGTTGTAGATGACGCAGAATAAAACTACCGGGAAAGGATTCTCGGGACCGATACGAGCCGTCACCTCGTTCACATGCTCCTAATACCTTCGGAATTCGCTGCATTCGAAGAAAGTGTTTTCCGTTGTTTCTACTGCTGGAATCCAGCAACGAGAACAAACAGGCGAATAAACTTATCTGGAACCGTGTAATATGGCATTGACGGGTAACACATTCCGTGTCAATCGCCAAGGCAAGGAAAACTAAAGAGTTGTTGAGATAACTCGAACCTAACATCCATCTCCTCTGGAGGTGGATCTCCTCTTCCGATAACTCCAACCGCCTAACCTACGGATCGTCGTCGGCCTCCCTCACGACCTATGAGTTCTTTTCGTGAAACCAGAGAAAAGTCGCTAGATCTTGGAAGCTTTTTGAGCATGCAGAAGAACTACGTGCTGCTTTTTGATCTACGCCTATTTTTACCGAATAATCGAGGACGAGGCTAAGAAAAGCGCTATCGACCGTGAGTTTTCATGCAGATTCTTATGTCAATTACGTCCAATCTGTAGTGGAGACAAAAATGGATGACCATTCTCAGACGAACCAGAATCCATAGTATTCCCTATACACGAGTCGAGGTTGTAACTTCAAAGATTTTGTCGTAACAATTTATTTCAGCTTTTCTCATTTATTTTAGCACATATTCTCCCGTTAACCGTTTACGACTTCGCTGAGGAAAATTCTTGAGAGTTTCGTGCTTAGAAAATTTCGTAATATATTTTGTGACTGGTGAAGTCAACAATAAGAAGCTTCCTCAGCCATGTCGAGTCCCTAACAATATCCCAGGAAGATAGCAGAATATAACTATGACTCAGAAGGTTAAGGAATGCCTTCCCATACTGATATGAGAATCTCTTCGTACAGAACAGGAATGCTGTTTCCAGATGAGTCTACAAAACGTACCCAATCATCTGAGAATGTGCACAGGTGGGCCATGAGATGCATCACTGTCTTGTTTATCCTTTACTGATCAACTAGTCAAACTAGAAGGGACTGCATTTAAAAACAAAAACGTTGAAAACTGTAGTAAATTTTCAGGCATCAAAGATATGCAAAGGAAATGAATCAAAATACCGAGTTCTTTTGTATTTGTCTTTATACAATGGATATATCTTGTGATTACAAATTGATTATTTGTGCATTATGGATATATCTTGTGATTACAAATTGATTAATTGTGTATTATGGATATATCTTGTGATTACAAATTGATTATTTGTGTATTATGGATATATCTTGTGATTACAAATTATTTAATTGTGTATTATGGATATATCTTGTGATTACAAATTGATTATTTGTGTATTATGGATATATCTTGTGATTACAAATTAATTAATTGTGTATTATGGATATATCTTGTGATTACAAATTGATTATTTGTGTATTATGGATATATCTTGTGATTACAAATTGATTAATTGTGTATTATGGATATATCTTGTGATTACAAATAAATTAATTGTGTATTATGGATATATCTTGTGATTACAAATTGATTAATTGTGTATTATGGATATATCTTGTGATTACAAATTGATTAATTGTGTATTATGGATATATCTTGTGATTACAAATTGATTAATTGTGTATTATGGATATATCTTGTGATTACAAATTGATTAATTGTGTATTATGGATATATCTTGTGATTACAAATTGATTAATTGTGTATTATGGATATATCTTGTGATTAAAAATTGATTAATTGTGTATTATGGATATATCTTGCTATTACAAATTGATTATTTGTGTATTATGGATATATCTTGTGATTACAAATTGATTATTTGTGTATTATGGATATATCTTGTGATTACAAATTGATTAATTGTGTATTATGGATATATCTTGTGATTACAAATTGATTAATTGTGTATTATGGATATATCTTGTGATTACAAATTGATTAATTGTGTATTATGGATATATCTTGTGATTACAAATTGATTAATTGTGTATTATGGATATATCTTGTGATTGCAAATTGATTAATTGTGTATTATGGATATATCTTGTGATTACAAATTGATTAATTGTGTATTATGGATATATCTTGTGATTACAAATTGATTATGTGTGTATTATGGATATATCTTGTGATTACAAATTGATTAATTGTGTATTATGGATATATCTTGTGATTACAAATTGATTAATTTTGTATTATGTATATATCTTGTGATTACAAATTGATTAATTGTGTATTATGGATATATCTTGTGATTACAAATTGATTAATTGTGTATTATGGATATATCTTGTGATTACAAATTGATTAATTGTGTATTATGGATATATCTTGTGATTACAAATTGATTAATTGTGTATTATGGATATATCTTGTGATTACAAATTGATTAATTGTGTATTATGGATATATCTTGTGATTACAAATTGATTAATTGTGTATTATGGATATATCTTGTGATTACAAATTGATTATGTGTGTATTATGGATATATCTTGTGATTACAAATTGATTAATTGTGTATTATGGATATATCTTGTGATTACAAATTGATTAATTGTGTATTATGGATATATCTTGTGATTAAAAATTGATTAATTGTGTATTATGGATATATCTTGTGATTACAAATTGATTAATTTTGTATTATGGATATATCTTGTGATTACAAATTGATTATGTGTGTATTATGGATATATCTTGTGATTACAAATTGATTAATTGTGTATTATGGATATATCTTGTGATTACAAATTGATTAATTGTGTATTATGGATATATCTTGTGATTACAAATTGATTAATTGTGTATTATGGATATATCTTGTGATTACAAATTGATTAATTTTGTATTATGGATATATCTTGTGATTACAAATTGATTAATTGTGTATTATGGATATATCTTGTGATTACAAATTGATTAATTGTGTATTATGGATATATCTTGTTATTACAAATTGATTATGTGTGTATTATGGATATATCTTGTGATTACAAATTGATTAATTGTGTATTATGGATATATCTTTTGATTACAAATTGATTAATTGTGTATTATGGATATATCTTGTGATTACAAATTGATTAATTGTGTATTATGGATATATCTTGTGATTACAAATTGATTATGTGTGTATTATGGATATATCTTGTGATTACAAATTGATTAATTGTGTATTATGGATATATCTTGTGATTACAAATTGATTAATTGTGTATTATGGATATATCTTGTGATTACAAATTGATTAATTGTGTATTATGGATATATCTTGTGATTACAAATTGATTATGTGTGTATTATGGATATATCTTGTGATTACAAATTGATTAATTGTGTATTATGGATATATCTTGTGATTACAAATTGATTATGTGTGTATTATGGATATATCTTGTGATTACAAATTGATTAATTGTGTATTATGGATATATCTTGTGATTACAAATTGATTAATTTTGTATTATGGATATATCTTGTGATAACAAATTGATTAATTGTGTATTATGGATATATCTTGTGATTACAAATTGATTAATTGTGTATTATGGATATATCTTGTGATTACAAATTGATTAATTGTGTATTATGGATATATCTTGTGATTACAAATTGATTAATTGTGTATTATGGATATATCTTGTGATTACAAATTGATTAATTTTGTATTATGGATATATCTTGTGATTACAAATTGATTAATTGTGTATTATGGATATATCTTGTGATTACAAATTGATTAATTGTGTATTATGGATATATCTTGTGATTACAAATTGATTATGTGTGTATTATGGATATATCTTATGATTACAAATTGATTAATTGTGTATTATGGATATATCTTGTGATTACAAATTGATTAATTGTGTATTATGGATATATCTTGTGATTACAAATTGATTAATTGTGTATTATGGATATATCTTGTGATTGCAAATTGATTAATTGTGTATTATGGATATATCTTGTGATTACAAATTGATTAATTTTGTATTATGGATATATCTTGTGATTACAAATTGATTAATTGTGTATTATGGATATATCTTGTGATTACAAATTGATTATGTGTGTATTATGGATATATCTTGTGATTACAAATTGATTAATTGTGTATTATGGATATATCTTGTGATTACAAATTGATTAATTGTGTATTATGGATATATCTTGTGATTACAAATTGATTATTTGTGTATTATGGATATATCTTGTGATTACAAATTGATTATGTGTGTATTATGGATATATCTTTTGATTACAAATTGATTAATTGTGTATTATGGATATATCTTGTGATTACAAATTGATTAATTGTGTATTATGGATATATCTTGTGATTACAAATTGATTATTTGTGTATTATGGATATATCTTGTGATTACAAATTGATTAATTGTGTATTATGGATATACCTTGTGATTACAAATTGATTAATTGTGTATTATGGATATATCTTGTGATTACAAATTGATTAATTGTGTATTATGGATATATCTTGTGATTACAAATTGATTAATTGTGTATTATGGATATATCTTGTGATTACAAATTTCAGGACCTATGTTTTTCTTCACTGCGGTAGCTTATTTGATAAAACTATGGTGATTAAGAAACAGACAATGAAATGCAGCCGTTTCATAAAGTGTTTTCTTCACATTAATCTTCATGGAAATTCTGGACATTAATTTCTTGTTATTGTCATTAATATTTGCTCCTTGACATCAATTTCTGATTCTAGTCAATAATTTCCAGAGAATATTGATTTCCTTGAGAGACTGTATGTAAGAGCTATTTTTTTAACTTACAATCCAGAAACATATGGTAAATTATTAAAAACTAGCAAGATCCATTTCTCGGCGTTGTCCTAGATGTAAAAAAATTTTAAGTAAAAAAATATTATTAAATGTTTTTTTTTTGGGGGGGGGTATTTGCTAAGTACCTGTGGTTCTTAAGGGAGTTATTAATCAAGTCATGTAATTTTCGAAAAATAAATGACAGTTATCAAAATAATTGTTTTGTTAAAACAACTGAAAATTAATTTAAATTTGATAATATGGCACAAACAAACGTACGTATCTCTAAAGGAAAGCTATCCTTAAACTGCCTAACAATTATCATCACCGGAAAGATTTTAGATAAACATAAATCTAATGATAATCTAATATTATAGTAGTATTTTCTTTTTTTTGAGAATGTATTCTGGAATAGTGGATCTGATATGCATACAAAGTGACATAAATTAAATGAATTTATGTAAGCAAATGTGTTTATTGAATGTAGCATTAGCTTTAGTCTTTGTATGAAACTCTTGAATACGCAATTTTTAATGTACATTCTGATGCTAATATATGCAGACATTGTGGAGGTATATCTATGAACATTCTACATAAACTGCCTATGCTAAAATAAGGTGAAACTAACTTAAGGCTAATCATTGCCAAATAATGTCCTTAGGACTTTAATTTAATTGAAAATTAAAGCCTTTAAAACAGCAAAAACTGATTGAATAATGGGTATTCTGGGAATGAATGTCAATTCATCCTTAGCCACACTAGTAAATATGACAGCTTCTCTTAAATAAGTTTGCATGTGTTTAACACACAATCTTGTTCGTGGAGTATCAAGATTATGGAATAACATGCCTGGGCATTCAGCTTTCAGATTGAATTTGTGTAGTGGCATACAAGGTATTTTTTTATTGAATTTTAAAATTCTGTAGGGTATTGCACAGCATGGTTATCATCAAGAGTACAATCTAGAAACCTAAAAGTTTGTTCCTCACCTGGAATTTGTTAAGCAGTTGTTCCTTGATGACACGAAACATGCCATTTTAGTAGCTAAGTTCTGTGAGTAATAAAACAATAGAGTCAATACCTTTAGTAATAGCAATCTTGCTATGTGTTGGGACGATACAAAAGTATAATGCAAGGGGAGTTATTTTCACTTCTTTGGGCAAAGTTGCCTTCGCCTGTTCCTAGACTTTAAATTCTCGCGATTTCTCGCGAGATCAACGACTGTAAGTAGTGAGTGGAGGGAAAAATAGAGTGACTTTAAAAAATGGAGAATGAGCATCATCCCCGTTTGTTCCTGTTATCATACTTGGACTTCTAACCTTTCATGTATTATGTTTGAATTGTCGTTACGTGTGTGTGTGTGTGTGTGTGTGTGTGTGTGTGTGTGTGTGTGTGTGTGTGTGTGTGTGTGTGTGTGTGTGTGTGTGTGTGTGTCTTAATAATAAATGTATATCGTTATGTAACAGCGAGTGATTTTCTTATTTGTTCATAATGATTCCATTCTTTCATCATATGCTGCAAACACACCCACGTGAAGGCTGAACACCCTGCGGTTAGATATTTTATGTTTTATTGATCCTGTCGCATCCCACGATATAACACTATGTGTATTTGTTGGAATCTTATCCTCACCAATTTTTAGAAGTATAGCAGCAAACTCAAAACTTACATTTAAAAAGTTGAAGAGCTGTGAAGACTATTAGACTTGTGCTCCGGAATTTAGTTTTCTACATAGTCATTCTTAATGCATTTTGCTAAGAATTCAATAACGCATCTCTGCTTCTGACTCTATCTATGACAGGGATTGCTTTCTTAGAGTCAAAGAATAAAAAGGAGAAATAGAGGGTTTGGTTTGGTTATTTTGTTTTTACAGCATTCCAAGACTTTTAGGATCATTTAATGCTGAATCTTGTCATTTCGATAAAATCGTTCAATTTCTTAATATCTTCAAATATACTTCGTGTTGTTTGGTTTGGGTTTTGTGAAAAAAAAATTGTGAATTTATTTTTATATTTTATTTATTTTATTTTATTCTATTTTTGAAAAATATGATTGAGTTTTGAGTTTTGTAAAGAAAAAAACTATGACAAATATTTGTTCCTGTTGTTTGCTTTAGTTGTGTGAGGGGAAATTGTTTATTTTTATTTATTTAATATGTTTTGCTTTGAAAAATATGATTGAATTTATCAAAGAAAAACAATAACATCAATATTTTGAAAATATTATGAAAATATTTTGAAAATATTTGTTCATATTGTTTGGTTTCATTTTTGTGGGGGAAATTATGTATTTATTGTTATTTATTATATTTTGCTTTGAAAAATACTATTGATTTATAAAAATAAATTAATAAATAATAATAATAATAATAATAATAATAATAATAATAATAATAATAATAACAATAATAGCAATAATAATAATAATAATAATAATAATAATAATAACATCTATGTTTAGTGCATTTTTTGGTTTCAGAAGCTGGTATTTTTGGACAGCCTGATCTGATAGCCTTAGTGGGGGGGAGAGGAAATACTTCTCGTGTGTATAACTGTGCTAATAAAGTCGAATTTCGATAAAATAGTTTAATTCGACACAAAAGGTAGATTTAGTGAGTGAAAACTAGAAAACATGAACAAAAAAGTGTTCATATTATTCCAGAAAAGCCGATTAAAATATAAATAAAATATGAACAACATATTTATTTTATGCCTATGAGATAAGTTCAAAATATTTCCACCTGAAGCATAAAACAATCAGTTAAATATTTGCATTAAAACACTGAAACCAGGTCGACTATGATATTGTAACTTTCAAGTCCGATGTAAAAAAAATTCTTATTGAGCCATACCCTAAAATAAATCAATCTACACCATTAAGGATTACTAAATTACCAAATTACCACCTTACATTCATTAACCTTATACTTGAGTGGCCTTTCGGCATTCTAAGTGGTGATTTCCTTGTAAAACAATTTACTACCATTAGTGTTTGCTTGTTTGTTTGTTTGTTTGTTTGTTTGTTTGTTTGTTTGTTTGTTTGCTTGTTTTTGTTTGTTTTGTTTTGTTTCTTTTTCTCAGAATTCAGAATTTCTGTTCCCTTAGTTGAACCTTGGCGGGTTGGCCCTGCGTTTTTAATGTGCTTGTATCATAGCTGATGAGGATTACGTTTTTTCACGTTCTGTAGTGATTATATTTAACAAATATAAATCTAAAATGGGGAAATAAAGAAAAGCACCGTACGAGATGATTTGAAACAAGTGGGAGGATTTGTTGGATATTTTTGTTGTTGTTGTTGCCATAGAAAGTGGGAAGAACAGAATTTCAATTGTTTGACGAGTGTGATTACAAAAAGGAATTGCGTTCAGTGGAGTTGAAATAGAACAAATGGGTTAAGTGGGAGGCATATAAAAAGAAGGAGACAAAGAAAGAGTAAGTATTATAGGGTACGCGATGGTAGATAGATAGAGATGAAGGAGCACTGAAAAAAGAGAGAATGGAAAGGTTAATGGCGACGAAATAAGCAGTCGTTAGGACATGAGCGCCTTCTACTGCCATATTGGTGAGGAGAAGGTTAAAGTTTAAATAACGTGAAATTCCTTTCCTACTGACTCAGCACCGCCGGAAGTCACACGTACAACACGTGTAGCAATTAGATAAGTATACCGAGTAGAAAAAATGGGAAGGAAAAAATGGCAATAAAAATTGTAATAAAGGTTACAAGATGGAAGTACCGGAATCTATACATAAAAGCTAGCAGGCTGTATCCGGATTTCCCCGGTAGTATATTTAATTACAATAAGTTGTTTTACTTAATTTATTCCTCAAAATATTATGTCCTGCTCAGAATTTAAAAAAAGGAAATGGTCGCAATCAAGAAAAATTGTTATAATATATGATTTGTGCACACAGAGTCACATCAATTTTATAAGAATAAAAAAGAATATTTGGGGAAAAACGGATTTTGCAAAATATTATTTGATAGTAATCTAAATTAAACAACTAAGTATGGACGAATTATTTCCTGCAAAAGATTTCGTTTGGTCCGTATCTTTTTAACATCCCAAATATACATATATATATATATATATATATATATATATATATATATATATATATATATATATATATATATATATGATTGTTGCATCTTTCCAGATGATCGCTGCCACATTGAGTTCTCCCAATATCGTCGTCCATGCAATCTCAGATGACTCTGCACTCCCACTGCAGATTCGCACATCTTGAAGCAGATGTGACATACGAATTGAGCAATTTCCACTGAGTTGACTTTCTCTGGAGGGTGAAGGGTATTTCCCTGAACAATCATATGTCTTCTCAAACCAGCAGTAGACTTGCAAACTTTGCTACATATTAAACAGGTCGTTTGGTTCGGACTAATAGGTGCAAAGTTGATCTGAGCAGGAGTTTTGTGCGACTTAAGGTGGTTGACGTAGCCAGCTTTTGGCTAAAGCACTAGTTCACAAGTGTCGCATTTCCAGCTGTGTGTGTCATAGTTAAGACCATCAATTAAACCTTTGCGAAGTTCTCGCTTCAGATTGCTGTGGGGCTGCTTTTTTTCTCTAGAGCATCCCAATTGGCACGCATAAGCTTTCGCTACTTCGGCTATTGCAGAGTAAGTTCTTCCCATGTGTCGATGTTGAGTTGAAATTATTCCTTGTAGAGTCCCTGTACCTCTTTCTAGGCTTGTGTTGAGGGCGCTAGCTATTTTCCAGCTCCCCGTAAAATATTTGTTTTGGCAGCCTACAATCTTTCATTCGAACCAGGTGGCCCACTCAACGCACGTGAGATCTGATTATAAGGGTCTCAACACTAGAGCAACATGCTTTCAGAAAGGACTTCAGTATCGGGTACTTGTGCTTGCCACTTAATGCTTAAGATACGTCTCAAGCATTTTTGGTAAAATCTTTCAAGCTGTTTAATATGACTTTCATGCAATGTCCATGTCTCCGATGAATATAACAATGTGGTTAGCACACAGGTCTTGTAAACGCAGATCCTAGTCCTATCTGTGATACCACGATCAGACCACACTCTCTTCGCCAACCTTCCAGCAGCTACAGATGCCTTCTGAATTCGTCTGCGGATTTCAGTGTCGAAAGGGCCATCCATTGACAGAGAACTACTAAAGTAGACAAACGAATCAACTACTTCTAGTCTAGCACTACAGACCATGATGTTCGGCTCCACGCATGACTGGCCCGGTGCAAGAGTCAACATCACCTTTGTTTTAGACAGACTGATCCTCAGATTAAAGGCAATGCAGGAGTCAGCAAAACTATCCATTATATGCTGCATATCAGTCTCAGTGTACGACAAAAAACAGCATCGTTTGCATACAGTAACTCCTTGACTAAGACCTGATACAGCTTGGTTCTGGCATTAAGTCTTCTAAGATTAAAAATGCGACCTGTGGTTCGAAACTTTAACAGGCCACTCTTATCGCAATCCCGATACGCATGTGCAAGTAGATCAGCAAAAATATATAGAGAAAAGAGTAGGGGCAGAAATATCACCTTGTTTGACACCATTGTCAACTGGGATTTCATCAGACAATTTTCCGTTAAACGAGACGCGAGCTTTCATGTCCCAAGTTCTTTGAATATTCTAACGAAAATACTTTTATATTTTAGGTTATATGTATTTTATTTTACATAAGCTTCCATATGTCGCTACATATTCATGAATCTTCTATATACCAAATTTTTAATGCATTGCGTATATAGGTTGAGACGTATCCTCACATACACATTCTTACTTTTATAAATATATAGATTTTATATTTATAGGTTCATATATATATATATATATATATATATATATATATATATATATATATATATATATATATATAGCAAATATATATATATTGGTAACTAAAAATTTTCGACCCAAACCAATTAAATTGCCCTATCTCCGAATATCCTCTATGTAAAATGTTTAGACCAGAAATTTTTTAAAACTTTGACCCCTATTATGACCTCTTAACATTTACTGCTTTGGGCTCAAATTAAGTTATTAAGTTAGATCCATATCCAAGGATCCTATATCTAAAATTTCAAGTGTTTAGACCCAAAATTGGTGGAGGAGTTTGGTAGAGTTTTCAAAGGTCAAATCGTTGAACTTTGATCCCTTAACAGCCAAATTTCTGGGCGAAAATGGATCACTAAGATTTTCCCACGTCTCAGTACCCGGTATAAAAAATTTCGAGTCTGTGGACTTAAAATTGACAGAGTTATTGCGTAGGGAAATGTACACATACACACAGACAGACACACAGACACGTTCACTTTTATAGATATATAGATTTGATATATATATATATATACATACATATATATATATATATATATATATATATCCGTATGTATATATATATATGTATATTTAAAACACTTTTCAAACGTTACACAATGAAATGTAAAATAGTGTAAAAAGAAAACACTTGAAACGCAGAACTACTTCCACTCTGTTGACATGCAGATTTTATATATAAATACACTTATATTTTCAACTACCATGTAGTATTTAGTTACAGACACGCACACAAACAGGAAGTGTTTTCGTCTATTATTAGTAGTATTATTATCACCATTATTATTATTATTATTATTATTACAGAAAGAGGGAGATCTATGTATATAGTAAGCGATGAAGAGAAAGATGAAAATGTAGCGAGACAAGAAAACAAAGGGAGAGGCGTTACACACTAAAATACAAAATATATTTACATGAATTTTATTATATTAAAGATGAAAAAAGCTATTCCTTGATTACATATTATTTCATTTTTTAAAATCTCGAGGTAGAATCGAAACCGGACACAGAAGGTTTCCAGCCAGATACTTTCTGAACTAAACAACTTAGACATTTAATCGTTCAGCGTTAAAAAATAATATCTTACCGCAATCGAATACAAGTATATATATATATATATATATATATATATATATGTATATATATATATGTGTGTGTGTGTGTGTGTGTGTGTGTGTGTGTGTGTGTGTGTGTGTGTGTGTACGTAAAGACTTGAAATTAGATTCTGTAAATTAAAAATTTGCAACAAATTTATTATTCGACAAGGAATATAAAGATTTAGGTTTTGCCCTTATTCCATTGAGTTTTAATGAATTGCTCATATCCTCAGAAGACATGTCGCAAACAATATATTATTTATAGGTAGTCTTAATATAAATGTTCCTGGTTTGCATATTAATTGAAAACAAAAGTAAAATTGAGGCCAATATATACGGTAGAACGATGAAATTGTCGTCACAAAGAAAACAACACTACAGCTTTATTTTAAATCTTTTATTGAAAAATCGATTCAATGTAGTCGCCTTCGGCCTCAATCACTCCCTTGGATACGAGTCCGAAACTTGTACCATGCCTTTTCCACAAACGAAGTAGTCCAGCAGGTTCAGGTCGGTAGATGAGAGTACAAAGTCGTTACACTCTTGAAGCCAAACCTGGGTCTCTTTGCTCTTAAGGGTAGGCGCCGAGTCCTGCTGGAACACCCAGGATCTGGCAACGGCCACCTAATTGCACCAGGAGATACCTTCAGCAAATTTGATGTTGACTTTCGAGCCACTTTTGAAGGTGTGGGGTGGCAGAATATGGCCCTAATTTTAAACCACACTAAAGACCATAACCGTGGGTCGCCCGTTCCTATTTTCATTTTGAGGGTACTGACAAGTGTCCTGTTGTTATAACTTGGACCAGTAGAAAGCATGAAGTGTATCTCCAGTCTCGCTAGTTTTACATTGTGGCATTGGGATTTGTACAGAACTGATAAACTAGTTTAAATAAAACAGAAATGAAATCATGCCGTCTTCTCCATATATATATATAATTAATTATTTCCACAGCCCAAAGAACGCCGAAGTCCAGAAGAGCCATGCCAGCCAACGAACCGGAAGTTAAAGACTCGAATTGGGCTCATCAGTCAGACATATCCACACCCGGAATTTGAAACCCGAGCCTCCTGCATGCGAGGCAAGCACTCTACCAACTGAGCAAACGCCCCGCTCACAATAAATTCTATTAACCAACACAGATCAAGCAGACCGCGACGAAATCAAGCTATGGAATAAACCTACTTCATCTCGGCGTTCTTTGAGCCGTGAAAATAATTACATAATCTCTCACATTCTGAATATATATATATATATATATATATATATATATATATATATATATATATATATATATATATATACGAGCAAACAGTTACTAAAACATGTTAAAAAAACACTTTGAAATGAGTTAAAAACATATTTAATCTGAAAAGGAAACACTAGATAAGTGGATAGTCCTTAATTCGCGGAGTTTCGAATAAATACTTTCCTTCTCATCAGAGGGTAGGAATTAGCAAAATGCGGGATCGGATTTTGCATGCAAAAGCATTTGATGAAACAACAAGTAAGTCAAAAATCTTACTTAAAAACAAAAAAAAGTGAAGCAGAAGGAATATGGTGAAGAAAAAGGTGATTTCACGTGAATGGTTATTCTGGTGGAAGATAAATAATCCAGTGACGATAAAACCCAAATATATAACTTCAAGAAAGTTAATTGAATTTCCATATATATATATATATATATATATATATATATATATATATATATATATATATATATATTAAACCATTTGACTTGAAACACACAAAATACATACGAATTTCTTTCTTTCAAATAAGCATTACTTCAAATAACGCATTAGATATAAACGTCCATAATCTAACAAATCATATGTACACATCAACGTGAGCATGATGCTAACTGAGTTTGTATATTTACACACTCTATGATTCACACGATCTTTTCAGTATTCTACACTTTTTGTTTTGTCTAAATAAAAATGTGTAAAATTTAATTTGTACGAACTGTGTTTTTATTTAATGTGCGTTAATTTTTATCTTTATAAAGTTAATTATGCTTATATATTTGAATGTACTCGATGTATTCTTAAATAATTAAACCGATAGTTATAAACCTTTTCGACACAAATGGTAGATGTAAGTATCCAAATGTTCTCATCTTGGTCGATCCGATAATATACGTGCCAAGTAATAATCAGTTCTTTGTAATAGTATTCCGGAAGTTTAAGGTCCAATATTTAGTGCAGGCGATAATAACAATATAATTACGAATTAAAGCTATTGTTTTACGATGGAGTGGAGCCTTTTCAAGTGTTTTGTACTTTCACCTTACAATTTAATAAACAAAAGATACCGTAAAAAATGGTAACGTTCGTGAACTGTACAAACATGCGGAATTCTGTTGACATTCTCGAGTTCGATATTGATATTCCCGAATTCACAAGGTATACCTGAAGAATCTCGCCTGAAATGTTGCGAGATCATTAATCTAAATAATACAGATAATACAAAACCTGTTCTAATGATTTGTTTCGCTTAAATAAATAATAAACATCTGGCTAGTAAACCTCCAGCTATAGAGACCTAAATAACAACGCGACCATATTTACGCATCGTTTTTATAACTTTTAATATTTGTTTTGGTTTTTGGTCCCCCGACAGAAGGAGTATGGACCAGTAAATTCGCCCTTGTCCGTTCGTTCTTTCGTTCGTCTGTTCGTTCGTTCGCTCGCTCGTCTGTCCGCACTTTTCTTAATAACTACGCCTTGGATTTTTTTTTTTTTTAATTTTACACAAACATTAAAAATGGTATGAGTAAAAACGTTACAGAACGGATTTTCCGAGTAAACTCCGATTGCCCCCCCCTAGGGAGGAGCCTTTCTGATTAAAATGGCTAAAATTGACACTGTTGTGTTTATAAAAAAAAATTGATGCCTTGGATTTTTATAAAACTTTCTGAAAAGTAGTAACTAACGAATTTCTATATAATTTTTTTTTGTCCATACATCGCGATAATTCTTGGGTGTGCCCCAGGCGCTCGTTTTAAGACTAATAAAAACAATCTATTTTGGGAGCTATTTTACTATCTTTTGATTGGTGCTGAACTCAAATTTAAATATGTTAGGGCCTTAGGGAGTTTGGGGGATGAATGAGGCGGGGGGTGGCAAATGCTGAACTTAGTCATTTGTTTTTCATACCTCGTTCACTGTGCACTTACCGGGGACCATGCAAGCTGCACACGGTTTCATATAATTTCCACTATTTTCTTTATTTCTTTCTTATTTTTTTTTACTTCGTTTTTAACTCAAACTGTAAAGGAATAATGAGAGAATTATAAAATTTGTCGTAGATTACGAAACCATTGAATTACAATTGTTCCATTGACCTTCGGTGTATGATCCTTTCCCGTAAGACGTTTCCAACAAATACTCACCTAGCTAGAACAACCACCAATAATTGTCCTCACTCTCTATCAGTGCCCAAAACTAAACAAAAAGTCCATGAGCAGAGCATCTGTCCGCATGTAGAACGAAATATCGTATGTCTGCTTCCGTACTAACTATAACATGGTCGTCTTCAAATTTAATCTGAATAAATTCCCGTCGAGTCGTCCATTTAGTTAATCAGACCTTACCTAAGTTCCACCATATCTTATCATGTTGTCTCACCATCTGTCAAACACTTATAATAGATTAGCCTCTGGGCCTTGAGAAACGGTCACTCCCAAGTAAAAAGAAAATCCCTCTGCTCAGATCACAGGTTTATGAACCCGTCATAACATTTCGCTGAATCAAGATAGCTCTACGTGAGAAATGTACTGTTTGATTAAGCCGAAGCGTCATGACCTGCAAGGCGCAAAGTCATCGTAAACCGAGAAGTAGGAAATGATATTTGTTTTTATATTCGATCATATTTTTTTAATGAAAGATGAACATTTTTATGGATCGTAAAAATCTATATAGGTCATGTATTTTTACCTTTTAGTTTCATGAATCATTCTCATCCTCCCTTTTGTTTCTTTTATTTCTGTCATATATATATATATATATATATATAGTCATCGATATATAGGCCTGTTTCGTTGTATCACAACTAATCAGTGCCGCTAGATTAGCACCTCTATCAAGCCAATGTTTGAACTTAGAACCATCGCGTTCATAGTCAGTAATTCTACCGATCGAACCACGGGAGCGGTGCCCGGAAATAACCTCGCTAAATGTCTATTTTAAACAAACATTTGTCCACCGGTTTTATAGTGCTCACACCGCTTATTTATATACAAACAGCGAGCCAGTTAAGTAGCGGGTGTGATTATTTGCGACAGTGCTCTACCCAAAGGGGGGGGGGCTTAAAATATATTTATAGTCATCGACATACAGTCCTGTTTCGTTGTATCACAGCTCATCAGTTCTGCTAGACTAGCATCTCTAATAGTTTAGTTTATAGCATATATATTTGTGTATGTAACAACACCAACAACGACAACCGTATTTAATTTTTTTCGAGGGGGGGGGGGCACGCTTCCACCGGGCAACTCCCGTTAGCTGGTACTGCTAGTCACAAAATAAAATTTTAAACGGCCTAAAATGATGAGAGATTTTTATTTTGTAAACACCGCTTCTTAATTGCAGATTTTCAAAGTGGAAGCGGTCATCAAATAGACTGTTTTTGTTGTTGTTTTTTTTTCTTTCTTTCTATTCCATGCGTACAGAGATGTTTTATTAGAGAATTGTTTGTTTACGTAAATTTCTCAAAGACATTGATCGTTCTCAGTTTATTTATAAACTAGCACTGGCGGCGCCCGTCCGTGCCAATCGTAAAATACGCTTAAATACATTTTAATTCATGTAAATTTCGTATTTATTATTACAGAGCCAATTACGTATTGAATATTATATTGTACTTAATATATAGTTCTGACTTCAAACGCAGAAGAAATAACTCGGGTGCCATCGGCTAGAATCGAAACCAAAACATTTACCCCTCCAGCCGCATTCTCTGCCCTTTCAGCAAATCCAACATACAGTTTAGAATTTTTTTAATAAAACCACTTTTTTGCTATTATAAGTTTTACGCATGCGTAAACATACAGATATGTCGGCAAGTTGAACTGAATATTTAACATTGCAACTTGCCGACTTCTGTACGCGTTATTCAGCCATCCAAATGAAAATGTAACTCATTATAAACCATCCTGGGTGTGTGCTTATTATTCCTTGTTAATTTCAGTGTTATGTGACTAGTAGTTTATTAGTTTATTGGTTAACTATTTACACACAGAGAAACACATATAGGTCTACTGTTTTATATGTTTAATTGAAGAGCAGAGACAACTCTTGTTTGTTTCTCTTACAATCTATTTTCTTTTTTGATAGACTAGTTTCTAAACATTCTGTTAAAGTGTAAAAAGAGATTTGCCATATTCGCGAAAGTTTTCGACCTCAATAGGTCATCCTCAGGCGAGTGATAAAAAATAATAAAAAATGAAATGTTTTATTTCTATAGATAGGAGATATTGCCAAGTCTATTGTATGAAAAAAACTTTTTACTGATTACAAAACTTTCTACATCTGCCAGTATCCTATATGTCTATAAAGTACCACTTCGTTCGCGCATTGATTATTGGTTGCGACATATGGGCTGGTGAATCAAACACAATCCTCTCATTCTAGGATAAGGTGAAAAAATGATAAGCTAATAGGTCCGATACTGACTGCCAAAATTTACTCTTGGCGTATCTCACTAAAGTTGAATCCCGCTCCTTGTTTTTTCAAGCACTTCCACGGAATCTACATTCATGAATTCACCTCCACAGAATATACACTCATGAATTTACTTCCACGGAATATACACTCATGAATTCATTTCCGCCGAATATAAACCCATGAATTCACTTCTACAGAATATACACTCATGAATTCACTTCCACGGAATATGCAATCATGAATTTACTTCCAGGGAATCTACACTCATGAATTTACTTCCACGGAATCTACACTCATGAATTTACTTCCACGGAATATTAACTCATGAATTTACTTGCACGGAATATACACTAATATGAGTTTACTTCCACGGAATATAGATTCATAAATTCACTTCCGCCGAATATGAACTCATAAATTACCTTCCACAGAATATATCCTCATGAAGTTACTTCCATGGAATATACATACATGAATTTACTTCCACGGAATCTACACTCATGAATTTACTTCTGCGGAATCTACACACATGAATTTACTTCCACGGAATATACACTCATGAATTTACTTCTGCGGAATCTACACACATGAATTTACTTTCACAGAATATACACTCATGAATTTACTTCCACGGAATATACACTCATGAATTTACTCCTACGGAATCTACACACATAAATTTACTTCCACGGAATCTACACTCATGAATTTATTTCCATGGAATATACATACATGAATTTACTTCCACGGAATATGCAATAAGGAATTTACTTCCACGGAACCTACACTCATGAATTTAGTTCTACGGAATCTACACTCATGAATTTACTTCCACGGAATCTACAACCATGAATTTACTTCCACGGAATATGCACTCATAAATTTACTTCCAAGAATCTACACTCATAAATTTACTTCCACGGAATCTACACTCATGAACTTACTTCCACCGAATCTCAACTCATGAATTTACTTCCACGGAATATACACTCTTCCATTCACTTCCGTCGAATATAAACTCATGAATTCACTTCCACGGAACAATTATTCATGAATTCGCTTCCACGGAATATTCACTCATCAATTCGCTTCCACGGAATATGCACTCAATGGCTCTTTTAGAGCTAATAAAAACACTCCATTTTTGGGACTATTTTACCATATTTGTCCAAAATTTCATGTGTATGCCTATTTAACAGTTTTGCATGGTGCTGAACTCAAATGTAAAATATGTTAAGGTCTTGGGGATTTTGGGGGTAAATGGGAGGTTCAAATGATGAACTTTGTCATTTATTTTATTTTATTTATTTATTTATTTATTTTTTTGCATAGGTCAGAACTAAAATTATTTGTGTTCAGGCCTAAAACTGCACCGTTTTTTTCATTTTCATCAGGATTTGATGTCCTCTTGGGACTTTTGAGGCTAAATTAAGTAGGGGTGCTGGATTAGTCATTTTTCATGCTTCGTTCACTGTGCGCTCATGGGGGACCATGCATGCTTCACTTTTTTTCATCTAAACTATTAAATAATAGTTTACGATTAATGCATTTCCTTAAAAATGGAAACAGTGTGAATCGTTTAAACTTGTTTAAATGAGGAAAAATAAGTTTATGAAGTGAGTTAAATGTGAGAGATATAAAGATGAACTCAAAAATTAGCAGCTTTCTCTCTCTCTCTCTCTCTCTCTCTCTCTCTCTCTTTATTTATCTCTGCTATTATGTTTCTTTCTCTCTCTTCGTATCTAATTACGAGCTAAATACAATTACTACACGCGGTGGCATTCCATTTAGTTTTATTTAGATTATTCCAATTGTTATATTCTCTTTTTCTTTGTTACCCTCCGATTGCTAATAGTCTTAGAGAGAGAGAGAGAGAGACAGAGAGAGACAGAGACAGAGACAGAGACAGACACAGAGAGAGATGGGAGAGAGAATAATATACTATATACAGGAAAAAAAAGCAAAAGGATCAAATAAAATATAGTGAGTGAGGCTGAGAGTTATAGACAGAAAATGACACAAAGATAGATTGCTGGATGAGTTATTTGTAAATTACGTCTAATTAGACAAATATTTTTAAACTTAATCTATCCCATTATTAATATATATATATATATATATATATATATATATATATATATATATATCGCTATCTTTATCTTTATTATTACATAAAAGTTACTTTGAGTGTGTATGTGTGTATGTGTGTATGTGTGTGTATGTGTGTGTGTCCCTTTCTCATATGGTCCGAAAATGCTGAACCGATCTTTTGCAAATTTCACACAAAGGTAATTTATATTTCTCACAGTGTGCTTAGATATGGTTTGTACAGAAACTCATCCGATAAGTACCGAAATTCGAAAAATTTCCGAACTTAAAAATAGTATTTCTTCTCTTATAACAAGAAGGATTTTTACGAGGGAATACTTTTCATTACACTGGACGGTATAACGTAAAATATTTCTCCTGCAAAAATTATTTTTTATCTATAAGAGAAGAAAAACTATGTTTAAGATCGCCAATCCCAAATATCAGCTGATGTGATATTGTAAACAAACACACAGGACATTTGATAATAGTTCTTTTTACAAAGGCGTAACCACTTATCAAGGCCGAGAGGCCACTGGAGGATTAGGGGTAATAAGTGTACACTGGTCAATTGGGCAATGTCGTAGTAATAGTTAGTAGTAGAGATTTGATAAATTGGATTACTTATGTGGGACGGCTCATCAAGAACTTGTTTAACTTGGACTTGAAGACGACCATATTATAGTCAACCGAAAAGCAGATAAATGGAAGAGAGTCTCACAGGCGTGCACTTCTAAGAAAGAAACTTTCTTCATGGAATCTACGTTTAGGTTTAGGCACAGATAAAGAGTTGGATAAATTATTGATAGCGTTTTCATCTAGACGAGTGTTTCTTGTGAAAATTTGGCGAGGGGGGCCATAGATTGGAGCTCAGACGAGCACTTGCCATGAAAACGATAAAGTAGTGATAGGCTCGCAACGTCTCTTCTATGAGAAAAAAGTTGCAGGGAAGAGAAAAGGGCATCCACTACTAGGCTACGATGTCTATTTTGAACTCTGTCAAAGCAGGATAATTTCTTTCTAGCAGCTCCTGCTCAGATGTGGCAACAGTACTCCATCCTTGGACGTACCTGGCTCTTATATAGGTAGAGAAATATCTACTGGATCGATAGAAGGCTCCCACCATTTTCCAAGTGACTTTAGCAACAGGTTTGATGTACATGCTCCATTTTAGATCAGGAGTAATGGTCAGGCCCAGGAGCTTGTCAAAACTTAGAGCCTCCCCAAAATGAGAGTTATTCATTTCAATTGATGCCAGATTGGGATCAGATCGTTGATGATGTAAAGACAGAAACTTAGTTTTAGATGCATTAAAAGTAACCAGCCACCTTTTTGCACATTGTACCACATGCCAAGATCTGAAAAGACAGAACTAGAGAGAAGTTGGTCGTTTACGGTATTTGATGTGGTGCCATAGATGGTAGTGGCCTCAGCATAAATATCTACGAATGATCTAAGGATATGATTTGGAAGATCATTGATGTTGATTAGGAAGAGCGTTGGGACCAGGATGGACTCCTGAGGGACTCCAGCATAAATGCTGTGAGCTTCTGATTTTTGCACATCAACCATTACTCTTATGAACCTATCAAAGAGAAATGATTTAATAATTGAGAAGACATTTCCAGCTATACCATAGCTGGAGATCTTGTGAAGTAGACCTTTATGCCATACCCTGTCAAAGAGGCATTTGATATTTCAACAGCAATTGCCCTAGAAGGGAAGCCTCCGTCAAGAGATTCGCTAATCCTATGAGATATAACCGTAAGCACATCTGCTGTAGATCAAGCAGAACCGAAATAATATTGTATGTTACTAAGAAGTTTATTTTTACTGAGGTGGTTGACTACAACTCTATTTAACACAGATTCCAGCAACTTACTCGTGACACACAGGAGAATCATAGGTCTGTACCGAGAAGGAGATGTTGGAAGCTATGGAAGAAGTGATTTCTGTGCGCAATGGCAGCAGTACATTCTCGAGGTAACCACGGGTGGCTGTTTGGTTTTTGCTGGAATTTTTTCGAGGGAATGAAACGGTCTATACCTATAATTAATCATTTTGTCAGATCTGATACTATAGAGGACACCTCCTCTTTAAACATGGAACGAAGGTAGAAGTAGATCTAATATAAGAGTACGGAAGCTGTCCCAGTCAGCCATAGTATACCGATATACCGTACGATCGAGAGGTACGTCTGAGGACTTATTCAATTTAGGTTAAAAAGCTTCTAAGGTTATAAATATATATATATATATATATATATATTGTCTGTTTGTGTGTGATTTAAATATTCGAAATATTTTGCAGAAAGACTAAAGAACGTTATAGTGTTGACAATTAGTGATGAATTCTCAGAATTCAACGTACATCTCTTAAACCCGTTTATTGGGTGAAGCCTTTAACATGGCCTCAATGCGGTACTTGAACTGGACACGACCGTCGTTAAGCAAGCATGTACGATTACAAATTATGTCATACACTTTGGTGCAATGGAGGCATACTAAAATGTTAAGATGTTGATAATAATGATAGCTTTCTTTAAAGCTTCCTAAAACATAAAAATTGCATTTTAAAAAGAGAAGAACGTTTCACCATCTTATTTATACTGAAACTAAACTTTATTCAATACCAGCAGGAGTGGGGGTGGTAATTAGGTTTAAATGCATTTTAAGTCGTGCATATTTAGTATTTATAATTTTGGGGCCAATTCTCTATTAAAAATTATACTGTACCTTATATTGTAGTAGTGATTTCAACAGTTAAAAAATAACTTGGTTTCTATTAACCAGAATCGACACCAAAACATTTAGTGCTCCAGTCGTGTCTCCCACCGATGTATATATAGAGAAAAAGATTTTAAAAAAAAAAGATTAACTATTAAACGACTTGAAGAAATTAATAGAATTTAGGTAGAAAAAATGTCAACTTATGTCGACAATTTGACAAACACAGTCTGCATTTCAACACTGATATATATATATATATATATATATATATATATATATATATATATATATATATATATATATATATGTATGTATACTAGACTAGACTACCCGTGACCCGTTGTGTCAGTATGTTATATTAGCTGTGGAATTCATCTGTTTGAGCGTGACACTTGTGACGTAAAGAAAATATTTTTTTGTGGCATAACGGAAACATTTCTATGAAAGTATATTAAAATGAATATAGATTTCTATGAGTCGCTCTGTTTATAATTGTTTATTTTCTTTAAAAAATACCCACAGCCTTTGAATTATATGTGGTTTGCGAATATATGTCAACCTATGTCACGGTAACATATATTGAGCGAGTTTTTAACAGTATTTATCCGGTTTTTTATTTATAACACCTTTTCCCACACTTACCGTGTTAAAGAGAGAATAAGACGCCATCTTGAATGTTCCAATACATCGGTAAACACTGTATGGTTTTCGAGCTGAATAAACATGTTACATTGAATAAAAACACGAAAAATATATCCAGTTTGGTAGAAAAGTAACTTATCTTGCCTTTGATAACATTTATTTGTTATATATTTGTTTTTTGACAACTTTTTCGAATCTATGTGTACAGTAATACAAACCCCAAGGAAAATATGCTGTTTTAACACGGTCCTAATAATTATTGTTTCTATGTTAATTTCAGAGTCATATTATCAGTAGTTTAATCGCTTACTGGTAAAATATTTACAGGCAGAAGACACACATACATCTACCGTTATATTTATATAGATTAATTATAAAAAATGAATTAATTTAAAGTGAATATTTCGCTCTAGTTGCTGCGTAAAGTAAATAAATATAAAGTTGTTTTATAAATTTTAAAGGTTAAAATTCGTTTATTTCCGATTTTGGACAATCTGATAAAATAAAAATTATTTATATTTTTCTTAACACAAATAAACAATCTAAAGTGCTACAAACAAGCGTTTTTTTTTTATACTGTGCTCGTGTACGTAATCAAGAAAATAAGTAGAGCACGTCTGTTAACCTCCTGTAAATAGCAGTCTATTTCAGCTACTTCGAAGTCCTGTTATGCGACGGTAATAACAAGAACTGTGATGTCAGCAAAAATGAGATTCAATGGCACGGCCTTCTCTTTCTACTACTAACGATTACTACGCTATTGTCCAAATGGCAACCGTACACCCATTAACCCTTATCCTCGAGTGGCCTCCGGGTCTTGATAAGTGTTGATCCCTTTGTAAAACAGAATCGATTCGTTTGTTTAGTTTTTTTCTCTCTCTCTCTCTCTCTCTCTCTCTCTCTCTCTTCTCGTGTTGCGGGGAGCAGTACAATCGGTGGGGGTTTTTTTTCAAGTGTCTTCCACACATACTAGTGTTTGTGACGATTAAACTTAAAAGATTGACTGGGCGCATCTTTAGAATAATTGTTCGTTTTTGTCCTAGATGCCCCCATCCCATGAATGCAGCGCAATTTTAGTTTTCTTATTATTTTGTCTCAGTCTAAATTATGACGACACACAAACACATCCAAAAGATGAAAGAGTCGAACAAGGTGCGTGCAGATGACCCTTCATTCATGCAATGCTGTGTTTTATCCTCTCGCAGTCTATCTCTCTATCTTTCTTTATTATTCTCTGTTTATCTCTTTTGCTTCCTTATCCCGTCCCATTTATCTCTGGTGGAAAGATGACATGACTTGAATCGGTTGTTCTTGCAATAGCAACAACAAAAGAGACACGACATTGTTTATTGGTAATGGCGGACGATGTCAAGAAGACAAACGCTTGAAAATGTTTTCTTGTCGAGGTCAACAGTTCTAAATTAACTATCCTCTCTCACCTCCACCCACGCTTTTTACAACCTTCTCATCCTATCGCTATCTCTCTCGCTATAACTCCCCTATCTCTCTCTCTCTCTCTCTCTTTCCTTCTGTCTTACTCTTAATCTAAATCTCTCTCTCTCATTCTCTCTCTGTGTCATGGCAAGTGTTCGCCCTAGCTCAAATCTATGTTTTTTCAATTTGCCAAACTTTTATTTAAAAACACTCGTCTAGCTAAAACCACTATCAACAATTTTTACCACTCTCTATCTATGCCTCAATCAAAACGTAATCTTCTTTCATAGAAATGCCAGCCTGTAAAACTCTGTTCCGTTAGTTTGCTTTTCTGATGACTACTACATAGTCGTTTTCAGTCCCAGTGTTCTTCCTAAGCTGTCCCCCTTAAATAATCAAATTGTACCAAATTCCCACTACTAACGATTACTACGCTGTTGTTTCGATGATTACCGTACACTTATTAAGCCCTCTCTTCAAGTGGCCTTCCGGCCTTGATAAGTAGTGACTCCCTTGTAAAAAAAAATGAAAACCTCTGTATTGCTTTCGCTAACTTACTCACTTTTCTGGTTATAGTTCATTTGTGATATTTTCTTCATTATTTAACTTATTTTAATTGTAGTGGAATGTTCCTTCTTCATCTTCTTCTTCTTCTCCTTCTTTTTCTTCTTCTTCTTTTTATTATTATTATTATTATTATTATTATTATTATTATTATTTACTTACTGACTGACTGAGTTACTTACTTATTTACGTTATAGTTTTCACACAGGCCATAGAATATTTCTCGGTTAAAAGTCTGTGGTGTTCCCTGGAGTCTGAATGATAACAACTCTCCCAAAATGTTTAGTACTCTCCATCTTGTTGACAATGTTCGCAAATGAATTTACGTTGTCGTAATAGCCGTTTACTATTGATGTCTCGCTGGCAGCAGCTATTGATATTCGCTAGAATTTGGGTGACCGTAGGCTTCCCGAAGAACCCAGTTCTCTTCATTCATTCAGTGGAGTCTCTTTTTTTTTTACACAGTGGTCACCACTTATCAAGGCCCGGAAGCCACTCAGGGATAAGGGTTATTGCAAGTACATTACGTTAGTGTGAACATTTGATGAAGTGTTTACTTAAGGGGGCGGTTCATTAGAAATTTGTTAACGTTGGACTTGAACACATCCAAGTTGTAGTCAGGTTACTTGACCAAAAACGTGGTGAGACGACAACAACTACGAATGGCAGTGATTGCTGAGAATGCAGTTAGGAGATTCGAAGTTCGTATCCGTCGCGATTACCACCTGACAAAGGCCAGAAAAATAGTTGGCCGAAACGTCGTGAAACAAAAACTAATAAAGATGAGAATAATTGTCCACAATAAATAAATTAATATAAAATTATTTTTATACCTATCTACACTAGTATTTCATGATTTCGACATCAATCAATATATGAAATGATAACTACTGCTGGTCGGAATATTCGGACACGAACACAAAACTCTTCTTGGCTTCGTAAGCTAACATTTTTCACCCGGGCCATCGACAATTAACGAATACATTAACGGAAGGAAATTAAGTACCTATAGACGCCATGTCGTTGGGCGTTCACGGTAAACAGTTTGAGAGAGTATTCTAAGACACACCAATAAAGCAGCTTATGATATGAAAGTTATATTGATATTCATACCTTTATACACACCCGTATATATATATATATATATATATATATATATATATATATATATATTATGACAATAAAGTTTAGTTTCCTAGAAGTACATCAAATAAACAACATGTGTCTACCAAAAAGTGCTCAATGAGTAAACAGAGCAGGTATATAAAATTTATTTATACAAACATTGATGGCTACATATTTGCATACATGTTTCTGTAATCACCCGTTACTGGGGATATTACGTCTTCAGTGCTTTGGAAGGTAATTCGTGGCCTGAAGACGTAATCTCCCCAGTAACGGGTGATTACAGAAACATGTATGCATATATGTAGCCGTTAATGTTGATTTAAATAAACTTATATATATATATATATTATTGATGGGGCGATTCCAAATTTTTTCTCGATTCCGATACAATTACCTTCTTATCTTCTAAATTCCCGGTTCCGGTCCATTTCCGTTTCCGTTCATTTTAAATCTCTAAATATTTACTATTAGACTTGTTGCATTTTCATTTTCGAAGTACTACAGGACACCCATATAATGCCCGCATATATTCTGTGCAAATGTAAAAACTAAATTTGAGAGAGGACGTAGCGTGTATTTAACGAGATGGTTTTTTCTAAATATTTTTATCAAATGTTTTGGCGCTTCTCCACTATTGGGACGAAATTTCAGAAATCATTATAGTGATTTTCACAAGAAAGCAATGGTATCTACGTATTCCTCGTATTTTTAAAATTATTATATCCAAAAATTATGAAAATCGATAATGCAGAAAATGATTTATTAAAGAAAATCAAAAATGGTGTATTCAAAAGAAAGATACTTTCCAATTTTGATTTAAACAAGATGACGAAAATTTTTCACCCTCTAACGTTGTTTTGTTTAATAATTCAGTAATATTCAGGTAATTCCAATTGCATAATTTGGAAGCTACCATTGTAACTTATTAGAATTAATAAAAAAAATAAGTTGAAACCATTTTTTTTTATCTGAAAATTCCATTCATCGATTAAAAAATCTCGTCCCAATTCTGTAGAAGTGCCAATGTTTTTCATTTTAATTTATTAGAATTAGTGAGGCAATTAAGCGTTTATTTCACCTTCAAAACAAGGCCGTTATTTGATTAAATTCTATTTGAATTCGAGACAATTGAAAATAGCCGACGATTATTATGCAAAATAAGGAGGCTGAGTATGAACAGTGTAGTTAACAGAGGCTTTCCCAATGTTAAGAATGAATTTCTAAATAATATTTTTATTAACAATTTCTGTACCTTCCCTATAGCAAAGATTTACATGTTTTTACCATAATTATTTATATATCTGGTTGATTAAAGTTAATGTCAATGACTTTAGAAAAATTAGGTACTGAAAAAATGTTGGCAAGGTAGACAAATAAGTCAAATCTGGAATAAATATCGATTGAAAATAGATTTTAGAACAGTTCTTGGGGGATATAGAGTGAAACACGTTAGTGCCAGGATACACACCTGCTTCAGGTAACCGGTAATGGGGAATGGGGTCGAGAGGAAGTTCTGGAGGTATACTTTCCTCACCATTCCGTCATGTAGGGCGAAAACCAGGTTCACAAAGTCGGGTAGCAGCCAAACCTAGTAATTACTGTCTACAGAGCAGTCGATATATATATATATATATATATATATATATATATATATATACATACATACATACATACATAGTAAGTTATGATAATATATACGACAATTAAATTACACAGAATATTCCGCGTTTCATTAACGAATTCTCAGGTCGTTTAATTTATGTGAATAAATGAAGTAGTCATATATATATATATATATATATATATATATATATATATATATATATATATATATATATATATATACATACTACTATTTCAGCCCGGCGTTGTCTATGTGTTTGGATGTGTATGTTGAGCAAAAAAAAGCGGTCAACTTTGACCCCTATTATGACCCCTTAACATTTATTGTTTTGGGTTCAAATTAAGTTATTAAGTTAGATCCATGTCCAAGGAACCTATATCTAAATTTTCAAGTGTTTAGACCCAGAATATTCGGAGGAGTTTGGTAGAGTTCTCAAAGATCAAATCGACCCCTTAACAGCCAAATATCTGGCCGAAAACCGATCACATCGATTTCCCCAACTCTCAGTACCCTGTATATCAAATTTCGAGTCTGTAGACTAGTTATTGCGTAGGGAAATGTACACAGACACACAGACACACAGACAGACAGAGAGAGAGAGAGAGAGAGAGAGATAGATAGATAGATAGATTAAATATATATATATATATATATGTATACATAAAGATATATGGAAAAAAGTTTGTGTTTACTGTAATCTTTTTACGCAAATATTTTGTAAGTATAAATCATGTAGAATATCTGCATGAATACAATTACACGTAATAGTTAACTAAAGATGATCACCCCATAAGAAAATCGAAAAAACTAATAGGGAATTAAGTAATGAATGTTTAAAAGAATATGCAAATTAGCTAGATCTTTTGTTAGTGAATGCAATTCCAAAACCCATATATAAGAAAATTGTATTTTCTTTTTAAATAAATAGAAAAAAGGGTTTTTAATATGAATATCAATACACACACAAAAAAAAAGAATTTATAGGATTATATATATATATATATATATATATATATATATATATATAAGTGATGGAAAGATCAATGTTTTTACGATTCCGATACAATTACCGGTTTTTATAAATCTCTAAATATTAAAATATAGGGTTGTTAATATTTTCCCCGATTACTGTAAAAATGTTAAATTGCAAATATTTTCCTAAACGTAATACTACACTTGTGGGGGATGATCTATCGATTTTTGTTTTGCTGGTAGTTTAAAATCAATAAATATCTATTACTTTATCATTATTACCAGTAATTAAAGATTTTGTTTTGAACAAAATAAAATTAAACTAAATCGAATTTAAACAAAATCAAATTAAACGAAATCAAATTAAAAATTAGACAATTCAAGAGAATCGTTTTGGCATCGGAAAATAGGCATGCATTTCTCCGATTCCGATACCCCCAAATGTTCCGATTTTTCTGATTCCCGATTCTGATTCCGATTAATCGTCTCAACACTAATATATATATAAATATATTTATTGCTTAACATAGCAAGTTGATGCATTGATTGTAGGTGATTAAACGACTTATTGGCTACATAGTTTTTCAACTAATTATAAAAAATATAAAAATTAAATAAGTTATTTTTATATAGCTTGATAGGTTAAAAAAAATTCCAAAACTATATATATATAAATATATATATATATATATATATATATATATGTTCACTGTGTGCGTGTGCGTGTGGGTTCATCTTTATGGACTTCAAAACGGTTGGGTCAAATCTTTTTTTTTAATTTCAAACAAATGTACCATTATATGTATGAAAGTGTTCTTAGATAGATGTTGCATCGAAATGCTCCCGATAAGGAAGAAGCATTTTGACCAAAGTTAACACTCTGATACAGCTTAACATCACAAATGCATTTTAGAAGTTTTATTTCATCACTGCACTATTAGAAAGACCTGTTGTATAAAATTTAAAGTAAGTTTCTTTGATAAGATAAGGGCAGATTCGACATAAATGTTTCTGCTTAAAACAGAATTGAACAATCATACCTTACTTCTGCAGCCATTATATATATAAAAAAATATAGCACTATTTTCATGAGCCGGGCAGCATCAAATCACCTTGCTTACGGACTAAAGGTCAGATGTGATAGTGAAGTTTTTGACACTAGGTTTAATGAATCCCAATTTTCTGTAAAAAGATAGACATTGTTTTTTTATTATATATCGTGGATAAAAATTAATTTCTCAACAAAGTAAAATTTGGACGACACGAAAACATCGGTGGTAAGCCCTGTGTGTTATGTCAAGCAAGAGATTACCTTGCAGATGATGAGAAATAACTTGGAAGAGAGAGAGAGAGAGTAAGTTCAGAGGGGAGAAAGAGAAGACAAAGAGAATTAAAGAGAGATTCAGAAGACGAAAAAAAAAGAATGGAAAAAAGGATAGAGTCGAAGAGCTAATTTCCAATCGACAGAGAAGGAAATGCTAATCTCAAAGAAATGGTGTCAGAATAAGGGTTTTTTTTATAAAAACGAACATTGTTTTTGACAGATAGAAAAATCTGGCTCGCTGGCCTCGGAGGAAACAAGTCAGTATTTTTGGAGCTGGTGTTAATGGGAAACGCCCTTTATTTCTTATCTGACCAAGAAACCATCCGAAAGAATTTAAATTTAAAAATCCTGTATCTTGGAACAGTTTATGTTGAATTGTACCCAAAAGAATCCGAATAGTTCAATTTTTCTTTGCACGATTGTATACGAAAATATATTATGAAATAATTATTTTCGTTTCTAAGAAAGTGACCATCATCATTGATTATTGATTGTCTTGATTGATTATTGATTGTTTTAATTGTGATTAAAAATTCAGGTAATTTCCAGATCTACTCTGAAACCTGACATTCGGACTGCAGCTGCGAGAGGCCTGTGTCTGCTGAGCAGTGTACTTTCAGACGGCCAGCGTGTTAAAGGGTCGTGTGCGTTTTGTGTACTCTGAGAATCATAGCGGCAATTCCAGTAACCAGTAAGTGTATGGTTACATTTTGAAGGATCCGCCACTAGACGAAGATAAAAGTGTAGTTTTTAGGGGCTGGCGACGGCCTGGTTACATTAATTGGTCCCGTGACACAGGATTGTACGTAAACAATTTTACAAAAACAATTTTATATAATCAATAGTAGGTTCTCTACAATGCACTGAGGATGAGGTCACTGCGAGAAGGTAGATGAATGGTTCCTCCCGGTGCACCGTCTTGGCTTTCTGACCATAGCAGGTAATCAATTGCTTTCCTGACTGCTGGAAAACTGTTTCTGTGGTATTAGTTTACGGGAATTCTCGTGAACGAATAAACCCATTAAATTCTCGCCCCATTAGCCTCCTCCCACTTTTCGCCGAACTATTTGAGTCCATAATTAATCAAGTTCTAGTTCCTTACCTTACAGCTGCTAGACGTCTGACCGACCAACAATATGGATTCAAACAAGCCCCTTATACAGCTCTGAACGTATATACCATTCACTAGACAAAGCAGGGGAGGGTAGAGCGGTAGTCATAGATATATCTAAGACGTTTGACAGAGTATTGCACGATGGTCTTCTCATGAAAATCAGATCATTTGGTATCACTGGAAGGATACATAACGGAATTAAATCCTTCTTAAGTAAGAGAAGAATGCAGGTTGTCTTCGACGGTCGTACATCTTAACAATATGATGTAAATGCGGAAGTACCTCAGGGGTCTATCCTTGGACCTTTATTATTCTTAATATTCATAAATAACTTCCTGGTAAAATTGTCTCTGAGATGGGTATATTTGCTGACGACACCACGCTCTATAACAGGCAGGAGGGGTAAACGAATGAATACATGTCTAAGGAAAATGGCAAAAACACTAGATCTCCAATCTGCAGTGGAATGGGGACGAAAATAGATGGCCACATTCAATGCTTCTAAGACTAAGCTCGTTTCCTTCTTTAATTACAAGTAATCTCCTCTACCATCAATAGAAATGGCCAAAAATACATTACCTGAATGTACTTCTTTTAAACTCCTCGGCATAACGTTCACGGGGAAGATGAGTTGGAACTAATTCATTTAGCGCATTGCCAAGGCTGCTACGAAGGAGGTGGCCTCTACCTACTGTGCTAGATAGCTACATACGCCTGAAAGTATCCTGTACTTCTATAAAGCCACCATTCGCCAATGTATGGAGTATTGTTGTCACATCTGGGCTGGTGCATCTGCTACTAGCCTTTCACTTTTGGACAGGGTTCAAAAGAGTTTCGCCAACGTGGTAGGTCCTGAACTACCATCTAAGCTTCAGCTTCTGTCTCATCGACGAAATGTTGCATCCCTCTGCTTGTTCTACAAGTATTTTAAGGGTGAAAGCTCTGACGAACTACAAGCACTTGAACCTGCATCGAAGTAAATACCCGGGACAAACCCGACAAGCAGCTAAATCTCACCCCTACACAGTAGAGATCCTTAGGCGTAAGAAAGACTTCTGATCCAATAGTTTCCAGAACTGCTAAACTTTTGAACTCCCTCCCGGGATTCTCTTTCCCTAATTGTATTGGCATGCAAAAGTTCAAGTGTAATGTGAACAGACATCTTGCTGCTCAACTCTCTCTTCATAATGTCCCTGCAACTTATGTCCTCGATAGAAGCCCCCTACGTCAAAGTGGCACTGTGCCTTGTTTGGGGTGAAAATTGAATTTTAAAAAATTGATTTGATTGTAAAATGGGCAATTTTGCCGATTCTGATGTCGATAAAAGTGTTGGAAGTGTGGAACATTTGTTCTATCCTACCTCAATTCCGAACAACATCAGGGTTCCTGCTTATATATATATATATATATATATATATATATATATATATATATATATATATATATATATATAGTAATAAGAATATATATGGCAATTAAGCTACACAGCGTTCATGCCGTAGTGAATTGTCGGGGATGATTAAACGCGAAAGTCAAAGGCCGTAAACGACCAAGTTCTCTCTGATTCTCTCTCCTCTGATCTTGAACACGTGGTGCAATGGGAAAAGAGGTGGCTTGTTAATTTTATGCATCTAAGATCAAACTTCTATCTTTCCATTATCAACGCTCTGATCCCCGTCTGATATCAATTGAAATGGATGGCTCCCATTTTAAGGAGGCCCCATGTTTTGACAAACTTCTGAGCTTGCCCTTTACTCCTGATCTAAGATGGAACATGTACATCAAAACCGTTGCCAAGGCTGCTGGGTAAATGGTATGATCTTTCTGCCGTTCCAGTTGATATCTCACTGCTGATGCAATTCTCTACGTTTATAAGAACCAAGTGCGTCCAAGGATGGAGTACTGTTCACACATCTGGGCAGGAGCTGCGAGAAGCAGCTTATCCTGTCCTGATTGAGTTAAAAATAGATTTCGTAGCTTAGTGGGGATGCCATTTTCTCTTCCCTGGGACCTCTTTCCCACAGAAGAGACGTCGCGAGCCTGTCTCTGCTTTATCGTTACTTTCATGGCAAAAACCTAAAAACCTGCGCCTAAACATAAACGTGAAGCTTCTTTCTTAGAAATGCACGCCTGTTGAACTCTATATCCGTTTTCCTGCTTTCCAACTGACTACAATATAGTTGTCTTCAATCCAACGGGAACAAATTCTTGATGAGCGATTCCCTTAAGTAATTGAATTTACCAAATTTCCACTACTAACCATGACTGACATGTTCCCCTTGATCACTGTACACTCATTATCCCTTATCCTTGACTGGCCTCCGGGCCTTCATAAGTGGTGACTTCTTTGTAAAAAAGAAATGCATATATATATATATATATATATATATATATATATATAACTTACTACCTAGCTCTACTATGTATTGAGCATTGTTAAAGTAAATACTAAGAACGATACATAAAATGTCATAACTTCTGATGTTATCAGAAGAACGATACATAAAATGTCATAACTTCTGATAACATCTATATATATATATATATATATGTATGTATATATATATATATATATATATAGAGAGAGAGAGAGAGAGAGAGAAGTTTACAACGTACTTGATATGAACATATAACGTGAAATGTTGATTGCAAGAATGTTTATATCGAGAATTTCCATTCATAAAGATGGTCCGTTGCACACAATCAACTGTTTTATTTAATATTTTTCATTTACTTTCTTGTTTCTTTATCCTATGTCAGACATTTCTGATTTTTTTTAGTTTCACGTCAATTGTCTTTTTTCTTTTCTTTTGTCTTCGTCTATATTGTTTTTGCTGTCATCAATATTGGATGTTTTTCTTTGATTTACATTTCTTTTTCTTCTTCTTCTCAATCGTAATCGCTTTTATCACGTGTCTTTTACGTTTTCTTCTGTTTGTTCTTTTCCGTCGTTCTTTTTTCCCCTTGAGTATTTTTTTTCGTCGTCCCTTATTCAACATCATCTTCTTTTGCATCATAATCTTCTCTCTGTTTATAATTGTCTGTTTTTTTTCTTTATCTCTTAGCTTTCATCTTCAGTTACTTCTAACTCTTTATCACTCCATCTTTCTCTTTCTTTCCTTATTCTCGTCCTCTCTCTCTCTCTTTCTCTCTTTCTCTCTCTCTCTCTCTTTATATATATACTAGCAAAAGTACCCGTCGTTGACTGGGTTCAAAAACATGGACTCTGATTTATTAAAGTATGATAGGTTATGAAAAGGAAGGGTTGTAAAGAGATAGCTTCGAATTTGGGGGTATCAAAACCAAACCAAAATATGATGAAAGTAAAAATAAAATAGATAAACCCCATAATTTATTATACTATACCTGTTCACACTGAAACACTTATCATAATATTCTGTGGATCTATATGAAAAAACCTTGTTGAACTTTGTGACATATTTCCATTCTATGGAGGTCAGGCGCGAACGAACACCCCATAATTTTATTATACCATATTTCTTCAAACTGAAACATAATTATCAAAGTATACTTACACAGATAGATATGAAAAGTCCTTATTAAAGTTTATGCCTATTTCCATTCTATGGAGGCCAGGCGCGAACGCAGACCCAACAATTTTATTATACTATCCCTATTTAAGTTAAAACATACTTATCAAAGTATTCTTATGTATATCTATATCAAAAACACTTGTAAACGTTTTTTTAAATTTTTATTTCCATACTTTGTGGACCAGGCGCGTACGGAGGCCCCACAATTTTAATGAACCACCGTTCTGCGGGATCAAACATACCCATTCCTGTGTCTCGATACATCTTCTATCATTATATGTAATCAGTTTTTTTTTAAATAGTCAACTATATAGGAGCCTATTCGTGACCAGACAGACACACACATACGCACACACACACACACACACACGCATGCACACACACACACACACATTCAGTTTTATATATATATATATATATATATATATATATATATATATATATATCACGGAGAAAAATAACAAGGGAGCAAGGGGAAGGGGAGAAAAGTGAAAATGTATATATACACAGCGTATCGAATTATTACCGCGTTTACATTTTTTTTTAATGTTTAAGGAACGAGTGAATAAAAATCTATGAAACTTTTAGAAAGAGCTTAAAATTCAATTAAGCTTATCTAGTCAGAAAATAAAAGTATTTAAAGCAGTATTAGCGAAACTATGAGAGAAGATATGAATATCTGTTGATTTCAGTGTGTCAACTTATTTACGAGGTTGAGGAAAAAAAAAACACAATATGCCCATAACTTGTTTATTGAAATAATTTTCAAAGATTTAATTAACTAGGAAAAATGCTTAGAACACAATAACTACATAGCAATGTCT
>NC_136486.1:50858746-50933746 GCF_053919585.1 Euprymna scolopes | reverse complement strand
AGTCATCATTTTTTTATGAATAATTTTATCAAGAATTCTTGATAAGTTTTGGGTCGGTTTCGATTTAGCTGATGCGCCCAAGTCATATAGATATTGTTTTGCTTTATTTCTGCATCACAACTTTATAATATATAAAAATCGATAGCACATTAAAAATATATACAAAATAATCATAATAATATATACAAAATTTACAAAAATAAAAATTCAATATTAAAGCGTACGTTACGACCGGACTACGCCGGGCGTCCCTGATACGCTTAGATAAATACGTTTGCAGTTTTAACAAAAGAGCTACAAGAATTTCAGAGCGTCTCTACTTACGCTCAACATCTACAGAATGCCAACATCAATGTATTACATATGAATGAGTCCTCTGTGGAAGTAGAATTTTCATAGGTCTCGCTAGTATATATATATATATATATATATATATATATATATATATATATATATATATATATATGTGTGTGTGTGTATGTGTGTGTGTGTGCGCGTGTGTGTGTTTCTATTTCGTCACGCCAAAGTAGCAACTAGAACACTTGCCTTTTTCACGTGATGACTTGAGATGAGAAAGCAAACAGCAATTTCAGACTTACATATATATGTGTGTGTGTGTGTGTGTGCGTGTGTGTGTGTGTGTGTAAATGTATGTGCATTTATATGTGTGTTTGTCTGTGTGCACGGAACAGCTGTGTGTGGGTCTGGTCACGAAAAGGCTCTTATATGGTTGACTATTATAGAAAACTGATCACATATAATGATAGAAGATGTATCGAGACACAGGCATGGGTATGTTTGATCTGGCATAATGATGATTCATGAAAATTGTGGGGTCTGCGTACGTGCCTGGTTCACTATGTATGGAAATAAAAAATTTAAAAAATTAAAAAAAAAGTTTACAAATGTTTTTGATACAGATGTACATAATAATACTTTGATAAGTATGTTTTAACTTAAATAGGGATGGTATAATAAAATTGTGGGGTCTTCGTTTGCGCCTGGCCTCCATAGAATGGAAATAGGCACAAACTTTAATAAAGACTTTTCATATCTATCTGCGTAAGTATACTTTGATAATTATGTTTCAGTTCGAAGAAATATGGTATAATAAAATTATGGGGCGTTCGTTCGCGGCTGACCTCCATAGAATGAAAATAAATCACAAAGTTTAACAATTTTGTTTTAATATAGATCCACAGAATATTGTTTCAGTGTGAACAGGTATGGTATAATAAATTATGGGGTTTATCTATTTTATTTTTACTTTCATCATATTTTCGTTTGGTTTTGATACCCCCAAATTCGAAGCTATCTCTTTACAACCCTTCGTTTTCATAACCTATCATACTTTCATAAATCATAGTCCATTTTCTGTAGGCTGTTTTTGAACCCAGTCAACGACGGGTACTTTTGCTAATATATATATATATATATATATATATATATATATATATATATATATATATATATATATGTGGGGGGGGGAGGCAAAGTGTTCGCTCTGGTTAGCCATACTGATGAGTCTTGCAAATATGAAACAGCTGCACGTTACATATATATTAATCTTATTACTCACAGTCTGGGACTTCCTATTCTTAAAACATTGATTATTCAACTTCATCACCCCACCATCAATCTCACGTGGCATTTCGTTGGGTGGGGTTTCAAATATTTTTAACATCACACAACATCAACTAATAACAATTTCGCCATGTTCCTTGCATCTACTAACAAGATATCGCTCGTGAATATGACACATAAAAGTCAGTGACGCCCGTAAATAGCGTAACGGAAATTATCTTGAGAGATCTTGTTCGACAACGACGAATATACGAAATTGTTTGCCTCTAAGTAATGGAATTTGCGTATAACCCCAAACAAGCGAAAGCTGGATGCCGTTTTTCAAAATGTATTTTCCATGCAATTTAGATTTCTCGCTCCTACGATAGCACAACTATATGTATAAATATTAACTAAGTCACTTTACAACTCATTCTTTATAAAGTCTACACAGAGACGAAACATATATGGAATCAAATCATGTATTATTTTTTTTACTCTGTTCAAATGAGATTGCCTGGTTACTTGTATAATTGTTCATGTTCTCTCTCTTTATATATATATATATATATATATATATATATATATATATATATATATATATATATATAAGACACAGATTAAAAATCAGGTGAAATATCCTGATAGATATCACTTGAGGTAATACTTTCAGGGTGATCCTAGCCAAAATACATGTTCTAGCTGGTTTCTAGGCGTTGCCAGGGATGTAATATAGACACATTATGTTGTATATTACCTGTTCTCTTCTCCCTAAGGTAAAACAATTTCATATACATGCTGTAAATTACCTACGCTAGGGATAAAACATGAACAATACCAGTCCTAGGGTAGATAAAACAAATAATACATAGAGATGAAAGATTCCTCTCCCCTAAGAATAAAACATATGTTCAATATCTGCTTTTGTTTTTTCATTGTTTATATGGTCCTGAGCAACGCCGGGTAACCCTGCTAGTATATATATAAGACACAGATTAAAAATCAGGTGAAATATCCTGATAGATATCACTTGAGGTAATACTTTCAGGGTGATCCTAGCCAAAATACATGTTCTAGCTGGTTTCTAGGCGTTGCCAGGGATGTAATATAGACACATTATGTTGTATATTACCTGTTCTCTTCTCCCTAAGGTAAAACAATTTCATATACATGCTGTAAATTACCTACGCTAGGGATAAAACATGAACAATACCAGTCCTAGGGTAGATAAAACAAATAATACATAGAGATGAAAGATTCCTCTCCCCTAAGAATAAAACATATGTTCAATATCTGCTTTTGTTTTTTCATTGTTTATATGGTCCCGAGCAACGCCGGGTAACCCTGCTAGTATATATATAAGACACAGATTAAAAATCAGGTGAAATATCCTGATAGATATCACTTGAGGTAATACTTTCAGGGTGATCCTAGCCAAAAAGGAGAAGTTCAATATTTAAGACTAGAGCAATATATAAAGTTTAGTGGTCAAAGTTAAATTATGAAAATCAAAATATAGACACATATATTCGAGTTAAGAATTTATTGTTTGACAATAGGAATATATAGAAGGGGGTTATGTTAATTTCCTTAATCCATGGATTTTTAATAATGGTTCATCATGAGAGGAAATGAAATGCGGTTAGCAAAATGTTCAGCTGTGAATAGACACGTATTTTGCGTTTCAGCACAAATATTGAAAAAAGTGTTTTGGGTGGTGAATTATAATTATCATATGAAAAATATGTGAATAATAATTATAATAATTATATGAAACAAATTATAGGAAAAGGAATTTCATGCAACCTGGGCAGTCCATTATCGAATATATGTGTCTATATTTTGATTTTCAGAATTTAAGATTAAATATGTTTTTAACTCTTTTTCAAAGTGTTTGATTAACTGTTTGCTCCTATATATATATATATATATATATATATATATATATATATATACATATATATACATACATATGCATATATATACATACCTATATGTATATATATACATACCTATATGTATATATATATATATATATATATATATATATATATATATATATATATATATAGGAGCAAAAAGTTAATCAAACACTTTGAAAAAGAGTTAAAAACATATTTAATCTTAAAAGGAAACCCTTGATAAGTGGATCGTCCTTAATCCGCGGAGTTTCGAAGAAATACTTTCCTTCTCATCAGAGGGTAGGAATTAGCAAAATGCGGGATCGGATTTTGCATACAAAATTATTTTATGAAACAACAAGTTAAGTCAAAGATCTTACTTGATAACAAAGTTTTTTTTTAATTTTATATATATATATATATATATATATATATATATATATATAGTCATCTACAGTATTGCGATGTGTTGAAAATAATAATGTTAATATATGCTTAAATTTTCATAATAAATTCTTTACGCTATTAAGAAGCTTTTATTTCCTAACAAACGAGCAAATGTATTAACCATGGGCAGCTACATCGTTGTAGCAATTGTTGTTTTCGGACTATTGTCCAAATTATATATTGATAGTCTTATATTAATTAGGATGTACTTCCTGGTCTTGTATAGTTCATTTATGTGCACTGATGCTCTTTTATTGTATTTAAATAGTATGCTTTTTAGGTATTCACAGATAACGGTTTGTGCGTTTATATCAAATTCAAAACATATCGTGAATATCATAGCATCATCAATCGAGTCTGTGATGGATAAAGTGAAGTTAATACCGGTGCCAAACTGGGTGGGCTAATTACTAATCCGTTCGGTTTGATAACACCACTTTCTTATTGGATGTCAACGCATTTCACACCGATTCATTCAATTGGTCACTAGATGCGAGATTTTTATTCGAAGATCTATTATAGTACTCTCTCTGCTCTCTACAAATTAAAAAAGTAAATAATGTGAACAAACATCTTGCTAATTTAATTTTGATCAGAATATATACCTTTTGATAAAGAGTATCCGACCTGTCTAAATCCAAATTTAATTATATCATCCATTATTTTAGAGGATGTCATTTTACTATGAGACTATATTTATTTCTCTAAAATTATTTTAGCCTATAATTATTGTATATATGTATACATGCATAAATATTGTATATATGTATATATGCATCAGTATTGTATATATGTATGTATGCATAAATATTGTATATATGTATGCATACATATACATACTGTATATATGTATACATACATTTTAACCTATAAATATTGTATATATGTATATATGTATACATATATATATATATATATATATATACATACATACATACATACAGCCATCCGCATACAGTAACATGTCACAACTCATTAACGCAGCTAGATTTGAAACTCGACCGCCGAGGTAACAGTCGGCGCCCACAACTCTTACGCTATTCGGCTTCTGCTAAAAATCGCTATGTGAATTGATAATGTTCAAACAAAAATGTCTAATATATATATATATATATATATATATATATATATATATGTGTGTGTGTGTGTGTGTGTGTATGTGTGTGTGCGTGTGTGTGTCTTTTATATATATATATATATATATATATATATATATATATATATATATATATATATATATATATATATATATATATATATAGTGATGATCATATTTATTGGCACGGTAAAATAAAAGTTAAATTTTGTCTAATAAATTCTAAAAAAGGGATTAAATTAAAGAAAATAACAAAGTATATTATGTATTTTTTAACTGGCCTTTCCGATGCAGCAATCGGATTTTAGAAAAAATAAATAACAAAGGAACAACAAACATAATTGCAAAAAACCCTACATATATATATTCAGGTTTGAGATGTTCAAAAGTAGGGACTAATGAATACAACGAGGTTGTTAGATAGTGCTCGATAACAAGAGCAAAATATTTTTTTATTATTTATTCGAGGGTAAACAGTTACATTTGGTCGCTACAAGCCGTTCTTTTTTTTTTCTTTTTTTTTTTACATTTTTACCCCAAACAAGGCAAATTGCCACTTTGGTGTAGGGGGCTACTATCAGTGGCAACAACTACTGGGCTACTATGTAGGGATTTGAGGAGCAAGATGTCGGTTCACGTTACACTTGAACTTTTGCTCGTCAGTACTGTTGGGGAAGCAGGGACCTGGAATGGAATTCCACAGTCTAGCGGGGAAGAAGCTATTGGAGTAGAAAGATCTTTTACATCTAGGGATCTCTACAGTGTGGGGGTGGGATTTAGAAGCCTGTCGGGTTTGTCGAGGGTGCTCACGTCGTGCGGGCACAAGTGATTGCAGTTCGTCAGAGCATTCACCATTAAAATACTTGTAGAAGAGGCAGAGGGATACAACATTTCGTCGATGCGACAGAGGCTGAAGCTTAGATGCCAGTTCAGGGTCTATCAGGTTTGCGACTCTCTTTTGAACCTTGTCAAGGAGCGAAAGACTAGTAGCCAATGTACCAGCCCAAATGTGACAGCAATACTCTATACATAGGCGAATGGTGGCCTTATAGAGGTACAGTATACTTTCGGGTGTTAGTAGTTGTCTAGCACGGTAGAGAGAGTCCACCTTTCTTGCAGCAGCCCTGGAAATGCCTTCAATGTAATTGCTCCAACTCATGTTTCCTGTGAACGTTAGGCCAAGGAGTTTGAAAGATGTACTCTCGGATAAAGAGTCGTTGGCCATTGCTATAGGTGGTAGAGAGGGTTTCTTGTAATTATTGAATGAAACTAGTTTAGTCTTGGCGGCATTAAACGTGACCAACCACTTTTGTCCCCATTCCACTACAGATTGGATGTATTCCTCTAGTGTTTCTGCTATTTATTTAGAAATGTGTTCATTCTTCTTCCTGTCGTGCCTGCCATAGAGTGTAGGGTCATCAGCATATATACCCATCTCAGAGACAATTTTGTCGGGGAGGTAATTTATGAATATCAGGAACAATATAGGTCCAAGGATAGCCCCCCTGGGGCACTCCCGCATTTATATCATATTGTTTAGATGTACGACCGTCGAGGACAATGTGGATTTTTCTCTTATCTAAGAAGGATTTAATTATGTTAAGTATTCTTCCAGTGATACCGTATGATCTAATTTTCCTGAGGGGACCCTCATGCCATACCCTGTCAAAAGCCTTATATATATCTAGAGCTACCGCTCTGCCCTCCCCCGCTTTGTCCAGTGAATGGTATATACGTTCAGAGATTACAATGAGGATGTCTGCTGTGGAACGAGCTTGTCTAAATCCATATTGTTGGTCAGTCAGAAGTTTAGCATCTGTAAGGTGATGGACTAGAGCATGGTTAATTAAGGTCTCAGCATGGTTAATTAAAGTCTCAAATATTTTGGCAAAAAGTGGGAGGAGGCTAATGAGGCGATAATTTGATGGGTCAGTCCTTTCGCCAGAATTCTTGAATACTGGTACAACAGAAGCAGTTTTCCAACAGCCCGGAAAGCAAGCTTCATTAAGGCATTTGTTGTACAGTTTGGAGAGAACTGGAGCTACTTCGGGTGAGCATTTTTTTGACAGTACAGCTGGGATTATACGGCTGAACTCATCTGATCTACGTCAGATTGTTCAAGGTGTAAGCACCCAATTTTGCAACTTGGAAAACTCTGATAGCTCAGATTTGAACCACGAATATCTCATGTGTGCATATCGATTCTTCCAAAAGTAAGATATTACGTTTCTGAATTTTTGAGATGAGGATTGATTATTCGCATTATTTGGATTCTTCAGACTATTGTTCTCATTTTACTGATATTTTCGATGTAAACGCCGAACTAAATGTGTCCTCAAAGACTCGCGGATAAAGTAATTCATAAAATCTAGCTCAAAAGCTACACTTTTTTGGAGGTTGAAGGTTCAATCATTAGTGCGGGCGAGACTAAAAATACAATTGTGAATTACTTAGGACTTCCACCCAGTTATGGCTGACGAAACGAAATCCTCGTGGATTAAATAGAGGGCTATTTTGAATTGAAAGCCATGTTTAATTTCAGAAGAGTTTTCAATGGGTAGCTAATCTGTATAAGTCTTGGATTTAAAAATTTTTCAGGCAAATAGTAAAGATCTTTTACATGTGGACACGAGAATTATGTGCGTAAATTCTAAAATATTCAATATTCTTATTAAGCAAATCCAGTTTCTGAGGTCTTGGATATGACCTTAAACTATTTCCGATGGTGAGGCACCAGCTTGAGGGCTTTGGGGAGTGTGGAGCCACCCTTTAATTGCCATTGCTCCCAGATCCACTCTGACCCGGAGTTATATAACATATCGATATATGGACAATAGGGGGCAATCTACTATTACTACTAATACTACTACTACTACTACTACTAATAATAATAATAATAATAATAATAATAACAATAACAATAATAATAATAATAATAATAATAATAATAATAATAATAATAATAATAATAATAATAAAGTAGCTTTGGCATAAAGTCTTAAAAAAGGGGTTAATAGGTTTGATGGGTTTAATTAAAGAATGAATTTTTGCTACAAGAGAATTGGGTCAACATCGTGCATAAACACATTTCAGATTGACTCTGTCAATGAGTATAGGTATTACTTATGCTGAGTTTTATACAACTAAGTAATTATATAATAATAATAAATAGATAAATAAAGTTAAAGGATAACAAATAAAAAAAATGAAAAATAAAATAAAATGAATAAATAATTAAACTAAAATTTAGTTAATTGAGGACAGAGTTAGAGAAATAGGGTACATGTATACAAAAGTAAGGCACAAAGGTATAATGTATATATAGGACTAGCCAGCAAAGCAAATTGCTCGGTAAACGGGATAATATCCCGATAGATACAAATCTCTAGATCAGGAAAATGTTTGCAGATGTCAATATTATAGTCCGGAATTTCTTGGATGCAGGGGGTCAGTGACATATGTTATTTATGAACAAGAAAGATATAAACAACAAATTACATTTAGGCTCGTGCTCGACGAGAATGGGTTTTTCGTGTATGAAGATTCGATGAAGAGTGTTATTAGTGGTAGTGAAAAAGATTTGCAAATTCAAATGCGAGTTCGTCTTATCAGGAGATATGAAGATAAGAACATTACCTCTGTCCTAAATAAGGATGATGAAGATTGGGGAGTCGGTTAGTTCCAAGGTTGGAGTTAGTGTTTTCGCGTTTGTTGCATATTTTCCTTATTATATGACTTCGTGAGTGTTCCTTGGTGTAATGATTGTTTTCTTTATTCATCCTTGGTGTCTGAGGAATACAGAAATTTTTGACATAGCAATTTACAGCCGGAGTGAATAATCGGGGAACTATGTCGAATCGGCTAGTGGAAATAAGTTCAGAGGCATTCAGCGAGAGTATATATATATATATATATATATATATATATATATATATATATATATATATATATATATATATATATATATATATATGAATTTATAATTTATTTATATAGACAAATATTACATAGTCGCTACATTGAACATGCTAATGTATCAGGCAAGTGGTCGGTCAAGGACCCCCACCTGCTTTCTCGTTTTAAATAATATTTATTCAATTTCCAATCAGACTCCTCCAGTGGAATACCAACTTTATTAAGTCGCTTGATGAAGACTTGTTGTCTTGACCGACCACCTATCTAAAACATCAGCATCTTCAGCGACTATATAATATTTGTCTATAAAAATAAAAAATATATAGTTTGCTCTTTTTACTTAAGCACTTTTAATAAAGTCGTTTAATTTATGAGTTTTGCCTCCTGATTACCTTTAACTTAGCATATATATATATATATATATATATATATATATATATATGTCGATGTATGTGTTCACGCGTATTGGTATATGTATGTGCACATGCAAGTATGCCTGAATCAATATGCGGATATGCGCCCGTATATACGCCTCCTTGGGGGCAGGGGCGTCGATGTGTGTATATATCTGTGTATGAGCGCATCCATGCCTGCGCACACGTACCCAATTTTAGCACCTTAAGGAAAATTTGACGGAAGCGGGAGCAACGCGGGTGTCTATGCATGCAGGCGCACATATGTGCATATATTTGCACGCCAGGGCGGGGATGTATGTGTACATGTGACGGTTTCTTTAAGTATATATGTGTGTACGTACGCATGTGTGCACTCATGCCCGCGGCCGCTAGCTAACTCTCTCCAAACAATTAACAACAAATTAAAAACTAAATAAATAAACCGAATCATAGCCCCCCCCCGCCTCCAAACATAAGCGAACACCAAACAGGTCAAGATATACTTACCAAGAAATCATCTCACCAACGAGACGCCAAAAACTTTAACATTAACACTCGAATTTTAAAGTAACCTCCTCCTACCCCCACATATTCCCCTTCCCCTCCATGTATCCCTATGCCCTCAGTCACACACGAAATGAACCTCCCAGACCCTCCCCCACAAGTTCCTTAAACTCCAAAACTAAAACATTACCGACATACCAAGCGCCTCCTCCCACCTTCCCCCTTGTTCCCTTCCTCTCTTTCTTCCGCCCTCCTCGCACCCCCCCTGACGTCATTCACTCTTTCACTCTGTCATCCCATAATAACGAACATTTCTGTAAAAGTCTGAGGAAGCTACAGACGGCCAAAAAAACGGCCGGGTAGCTGAAAAAATAATGTAACTTAACAGAAAGATACGGTAATAAAAAATAAAACGCATATTTGCCCTACAACAGTATTGAGCACTTTCTTCAGTTTTTTATTAATTACCATTTCCACTATATATATATATATATATATTGAGGCGCTATTTGTTTCTGCCTAGATAGAATAGAAAAAAACGAATCCTAAATCTAGTGGGCAATGCACTTGTCTCCTTCCTACCCCCTTTTTTCCAGAAGAAACGGTATTACTCTTTCTCTACCATATCGTCGTTTTCCTGGTAGGTACTCGACTGAGCTTCAAATTATGGTACATCTATAAACGTGTTTACCTACAACTGTTGATAGTTTCCCAATCTCTCTCTCCCCCTCTCTCTCTCTCCCTCTCTCTCTCTCTCTCTCTCTCTCTCTATATATATATATATATATATATATATATATATATATATATATTCCACAAGTTTCTTTCCTGCAACTGCTCGACTGTGGTATACGACTACTGGGTTTCTTATTAACTAACTAAAACATGGCCCTGTCCAAGTCTAATACAACCAAATTCATGTTGAAACGACCTTTTAAACAATCAAATTTTGCCGATTCACCATCATTACAAACAATGACGGCGTTGTCTCTCCGTTCACCTGATAATTATTAAACCTTTATCCTCGAGTGGCCTTTGGTCATTGATATGCGTTGATAGTAATAAAAACAGCAAGTGATTAACTAATACCTGCTAAAGGTTTGGTATGATAGCACTGTTGATGTCTAATGTTTTTTTTTATATTGCATTAATTTCAATCCATTTAATTGATAGTATAGCAACTTGTGTTCAATTAGACGTTTTAAATAATTCATTTGCATTAAACTGTCTACAATAATTGTGTGCAATCAGTATTGTGTATCGTTGTTAAAATGATCTAACCATATTGATTTGTCATGAGTAAATCATTCGTCAGTTTACATTTTTTAATTTCCATGGGAGATTGTGTAGCATCCTCCAACGGCGTCTCAAGAGATGAGCAAGGGAGGCGGCCTATATCTTTCCTAAATTTTGAGATCGGGTGGACAAAGATCTATGCCCGAAGGTCGAGGCAAGAATCGCTACCGAAGGTTTATGTTCATAAACTGCCACCGTTCAATTTGACGTAACCTGCATTGAAAGCAAAGGATGAAAATAAACAAACGAAAATCCACCGTCGGGGCGACCAGAACTCTAATTTCCATTCACGTGACTGGAGTCGAAGAGGATCCTTGGCTGTCGGACGAGGAAACTGTCTGACTGGACTCGTCACCTCCCTCCCTCCCTCCCTCCTCAGAACACCTTATCCCGACGAACGGACCGAGTCAGCCCCCACTCCGCCTCCTGTATTTTCCGCTCATCGTCTCCACTTCACTTATTTTCATCATCCAGCTTCCCCCGTCCAACATCCTAGCCATCATCTGAGAGAGGCTGTCATTGTCAGCATCTTTAGATGAGTGTAATCTTTATTTTCATCTTTGTTTGTCTCTTCATCAGGGTTCTATTGTCAAGGTGCCCTTCGCGGTCATTAGACATATTATCAAGGGGCCTTCATCAGTGCCTTTGTATTAAGAGTCATCATCATCATCATCATCATCATCATCATCATCATCATATTATTATTATTATTATTATTATTATTAATAATAATAAGAAGAAGAAGAAGAAGAAGGAGAAGAAGAAGTAGAAGAAGAAGAAGAACAACAACAACAACATAGTTATCAACGTCATTGTAATCATTAGGTTGTTTTCAACTCCAGCATCCGATTACAAACACTATCAGTATCTTTACTATTGATACTATCTAAATATTCACGGCATTATCTATCCATTTGGCTGTCTATTTACCTATCTATCAGATTTCAGCTTCTATAAATACGGTAAAGTTAAAGACTACATAACCATTAGTCAATATTTATACATAAGACAATCCCAATCAGATATCAGAGCTCAATATACGAGATAGAGCAATATTATAAGTGAAAATTTTGAATTACATTCGGTAATTTTTTTTTAAAGATTACGACAAATGCATTATTCGACAAGCATTATTAACATTAAATCAATGGAATTTAACTACAAACTGTTTTTTGTATTTCTTGTCGAATAATAAATTTGTCGTAATTTATTAAAAAAATTACTGAATTTAATTCTAAATTTTCACTTGTATATGTATACATGTGTGCGTGTGTGTGTGTGTGCGCGCGCGTGTGTAAAGATCATCATATAATGATTAGATCACTCTGACAGACATTAAAAAGCATTTAAAAAATAAATGTTTAAATTCAACAGCACTTCTTGCGGTAGCCGAATGGAGTAGGTCCTTGCTAATGAAGCCAGGGATGGATTCTGTCGTCAGGTTCGAATCTATCGATTGGTGTTAATCGTGACATCCTGCACTAATGATTCCTGAGGCATTGAAACACAAGTGTCTGTAGGTATTTAATAATTATTATAGTAAATAATTATATATGTGTGTGTGTGTATAAAGTATCTGAAGTATCCGTCTATGCTGAGTTAGCCAACTTTTGAATTTTAAAGAAAGCATAAAATATTATATTTTTAACATATTTAAATATGTTTATCGTAGAGATACGAAATTAAATATCTGTTACCATGCTCTGTAGCAATCTAAACAAATAGATTTTTTTAATAAAAATAAAGACACGTAAAGAAACATAAAAATAAATTCGAAAACATCTTATTAAAGTAAAACAGTGAGCATTCATCAAATGTTTTCCTATGGTTTTAATAAAATGAGTTTTATCATCAAAATAAATGATCCATCAACTGCGAACGATGATTTGACACGAAAGTATAAGCGATCATTATAAACATGTTGGTTGGTCGGTTAATGATAGAAAATAGTAAATTATAAAAGGAACATTTTTTAATGTCAGAGCATATGTTTCTACACTTATTTTCACTTATAATCACGCATTTTTAATTTTTAAGAATGAGATTTTAAACTAGGTTAAAGAACATGAGATCGATGAGGACATTAAATCGAATACGTTGATACCAAACCAAGGTTAATTTCGATTTAACTCAATCGTTTTACTGTGAAAATGCGATACATACATATATGAATAAACATACCGAAAATCTTGCTTATTACTTCATTTCTGGACTACGATATATCGATATATATTTATATATAAATGTATAATATATTTATATATAAATATATAATGTATTTATATATAAATGTATAATAAATACCTGCATTATCTCACTACTGTTATTATCACTATATTATTGGGAAAGTAGTTTGTAAAATTTCCCCCCCCCAAAATACGTATCACTCGTAATCTCAATAATTCATACTATATCATATCAAATCTATATGGACCCAAATTAATATGAAATATGAAATGAGTCGACAATTTAATAAACACATCACAGATTTGTAATTGTAACGACTAGGGTTTGTTTAAAAAAGACATTTTTTTACCATTTACTATTAGGAGCTATTGTCGAGATCTACTTTTAAAAATGTCGAAGGTTCGATTGGCTAAAACGTAATGAGAATGATAACAATCGATTGGAAGGTTATGAAAATAATAGCAATCGACTGAAACCTTTTGTAGGATTTTTAAGAATGAGATTTTAAACTCCAGTTCTCTCCAAACTTTACAACAAATGCCTTAATGAATCTTGCTTTCCTGCCTGCTGGAAAACTGCTTCTATAGTACCAGTGTTCAAGAATTCTGGCGAAAGAACTGACCCAGTAAATTATCGCCACATTAGCCTCGTCCTACTTTTCCCCAAAATATTTGAGACCATGATTAACCAAGTTCGAGTCCATCACCTTACAGATGCTAAACTTCTGACTGACCAACAATATGGATTTAGGCAAGCCCGTTCCACAGCTGACATCCTAACTGTAATCTCAGAACTATATACCAGTCACTGGACAAAGTGGGGTAGAGTAAAGCGGTAGCTCTAGATATATCTAAGGCTTTTTACAGGGTATGGCATGAAAGTCTTCTCAGGAAAATCAGATTATACGGTATCATTGGAAGAATACATGACATAATTAAATCCTTCTTAGATAAGAGAAAAATCCAGGTTGTCCTCGACGGTCGTACATCCAAACAATATGATATAAATGCGGGAGTGCCTCAGGGGTCTATCCTAGGACCTCTGTTATTCCTAATATTCATAAATGACCTCCCTGACAAAATTGCCTGTGGAATGGGTATATATGCTGACGACACGACGCTCTATAACAGATACGACAGGAAAACAAATGAACACATATCTAAAGAAATGGCAGAAACACTAGAGGATGACCTCCGATCTGTAGTGGAATGAGGACATAAATGGATGGTCACATTCAATGCTGCCAAGACTAAACCCGTTTCCTTCAATAATTACAAGAAACATTTTCTACCACCAATAGCAATGGGCAATGACTCTTTATCTGAAAGCACATCTTTTAAACTCCTCGGCCTAACGCTCTCAGGAAACATGAGTTGGAATAATTACATTGAGAGTATCGCCTAGACCGATACGAAAAAGGTAGGTTCTCTCTACCGTGCTAGAAAGCTACTAACACCCGAAAGTATCCTATATCTCTATAACGCCACCATTCGCCCATGTATGGAGTATTGCTGTCATATTAGGGCTGGTGCATCTGCCACTAGTCTCTCGCTACTAGACAAGGTTCAAAAGAGAGTCGCCAATCTTATAGGTCCTTAACTGTCATCTAAACTTCAGGCTCTGTCCGATCGACGAAATTTTGCATCTCTCTGCCTGTTCTACAAGTACTGTAATGGTGAATGCGCTGACGAGCTGCAAGCACTTGTGCCCCCTCGACGTAAATACCCCTGAATAACCCGACAAGCAGATAAATCCCACCCTTTCACAGTAGAGATCCCTAGATGTAAGAAAGCCTTCTACTCCAGTAGTTTCTTTCCCAGGACAGCTAGACTTATAAATTCCCTTCCGGGTCCCTGCTTTCCCAACTGAACTGACATGCAGAAGTTCAAGTGCAACGTGAACCGACATCTTGCAGCCCAAATCCCTACACAGTACCCCTGATGCCTATGTCCTTGGTAGTAACCCCATACAACAAAGTTGCAATGTGCCTTGTTTGGGGTGAAAATGTAATAGACAAAATAAAAATAACTATCGACTGAAACGTTATGAGGATGTTAACAGTCGACTGAAATGTTATAAGAATAATATAAAAATACTGAAACGTTATGAGGATGTTAACAGTCGACTGAACGTTATAAGAATAATATAAAAATACTGAAACGTTATGAGGATGTTAACAGTCGACTGAACGTTATAAGAATAATATAAAAATACTGAAACGTTATGAGGATGTTAACAGTCGACTGAACGTTATAAGAATAATATAAAAATACTGAAACGTTATGAGGATGATAACAATCGACTGAAACGTTATGAGGATGATAACAATCGACTGAAATTTTATGATTGTGATAACAATCGACTGAAACGTTTTGCAGATGATAACTTTCGCCTGAAACGTTATAATAATGTTAACAATTGACTGAAACGTTATGAAGATGATAACAATCGAATACAACGTTATGACGATTATAATAATCGACTGAAACGGTTTGAGGATGATAATAATCGACTGAAGCGTAATGAGGATGATAACATGACTGAAACGTAATGATGCTGATAACCGAATAGAATGTTATGAGGATGATAACAATCGACTGAAACGTGTTGAAGATGATAACAATCGACTGAAACGTGATGAGGATGATACCAATTGACTAAAACATTATGAGGGTGATAACAATCGGCTGAAATGTTATGAGTATAATAACAATCGGCTGAAACATTATGAGTATAATAACAGTCGGCTGAAACGTTATACAGATGATAAACTTTATGAAGATGATAACAATCGACTGAAACGTTATGAGTATAATAATAATCGATTAAAACGTTTTTAGGATGATAGCAATCGATTGAAACGTTATGAGTATAATAACAATCGTCTGACACGTTATGAGTATAATAACAATCGTCTGAAACGTTATGAAAATGATAACAGTCGACTGAAACGTTATAAGGATGTTAACAGAAGACAGAAACGTCATAATTGTATTAACAATCGACTAAAATGTTATGAGGATGATAACAATCGATTGACACGTGATGAAGATGATAACACTCGACTAAAACTTTATGCGGGTTATAATAATCGACTTAAACCTTTTGAGAATGATTACAATTGACTGACATGTTACGAGGATGTAAACAATTGACTAATGCGTTTTGATGATGATAACAATCGACTGAAACTGTAAGTTGTGGGTAACAATCGAACAGAACGTTATGAAGATTGTAACTATCGACTGAAACGTCATGAGGATGATAACAAGAGACTGAAAGGTGATGAAAATAATAGTAATCGACTGAAGCGTTATGAAGACGAAAACAATCGGCTGAAACGTAATGAGAATGATAACAATCGTCTGAAATGTTATGACCGTGACAACAGTCGACTGAAACGTTTTGCAGATGATAACAATCGACTGGAACCTTATGAGGATGATACCAGTTGACTGAAACGTTATGAGGATAATAACAATCTACCAAAACGTTATGAGTATAATAACAATCGCATGAAACGTTATGAGGATGATAACAATCGACTGAAACGTTTTGCAGATGATGGAATATAACTTTATGACGATTATATTAATCGACTGAAACGTTTTGAGGATGATTACAATTGACTGAATGGTTATGAGGATAATAAGAATCGGCTGAAACGTGATGAGGATGATAACAATCGGCTGAAACGTTATGAGAATGATAACAATCGTCTGAAATGTTATGACCGTGACAACAGTCGACTGAAACGTTTTGCAGATGATAACAATCGACTGAAACGTTATAAGAATAACAATTGACTGAAACGTAATGATGATGATAACAATCGAATAGAACTTTATGACGACTATAATAATCGAGTGAAACGGTTTGAGGATGATAACAATTGTCTGAAACGTTATGAGGATGATAACAATCGACTGAAACGTGTTGAAGATAATAACAATTGACTTAAACGTTTTAAAGATGATAACAATCAGCTGAAACGTTATGAGGATGATAAACTTTATGATGATAACAATCGACTGAAACGTAATGGAATGATAACAATCGGCTGAAACTTTTTGAGGTCGATAACAATCGACTGAAACTTTTTGAGGTTGATAACAATCGAATGAAACGTTATGATTATAATAATAATCGCCTGAAACGTTATGAGGATGATGACAATCGACTGAAACGGTATAAGGATGATAACAATCGACTGAAACTTTTTGAGGTTGATAACAATCGAATGAAACGTTATGATTATAATAATAATCGCCTGAAACGTTATGAGGATGATGACAATCGACTGAAACGGTATAAGGATGATAACAATCGACTGAAACGCTATGAGGATAATAAAAATAGACTGAAACGTTATGAGGATGATAATAAACGACTGAAATGCTATGAGTGTGATAACAATTGACTGGAATGTTATGAGGATATTAACAATCGACTGAAACGTTATGAGGATGTTACAGTCGACAGAAACGATATAAGAATAATAACAAATTACTGAAACCTTTTGAGGATAATAACGATCATTTGAAACGTTATGGGGATGATAACAATCAACTGAAACATTATGAGGATTGTAACAATCGACGGAAACGTTATAAGGTTGGTAACTATCGACAGGAACATTATGAGGATTATACCAATTGACTGAAACGTTATGAGGATAATAACAATCTACCAAAACGTTATGAGTATAATAACAATCGCATGAAACGTTATGAGGATGATAACAATCGACTGAAACGTTTTGCAGATGATGGAATATAACTTTATGACGATTATATTAATCGACTGAAACGTTTTGAGGATGATTACAATTGACTGAATGGTTATGAGGATAATAACAATCGGCTGAAACGTGATGAGGATGATAACAATCGGCTGAAACGTGATGAGGATGATGACAATCGGCTGAAACGTTATGAGGATGATAACAATCGATAAAACGTTATGAGGGTTGTAACAGTCGACTGAAACTTTATGTAAATGTATTTCTGAAGATGATAACAATCGACTGAAACGTAATGAAATGATAATAATCGACTGAAACATTTTGATCATTATAACAGTGCACTGAAATTTTACGAGGATGATAAAAATCGAATGAAACGTTATAAGAATAATAACAATCGATTAAAACGTTATAAGGATAACAATAGACTGAAACGTTATGAGGATCATAACAATCGACAGAAACGTTATGAGCATGATAACAATCAACTGACACGTTTTGAGGGTTATAATAATTGACTGAAACGTTATGAGCATGATTCCATTTTGGAAGAGGGAATATGGTGCTGATTTTTCGTGTTTAATACGGTGGTTAATTAATAGAAGTGCAAAGTCTTTACTAGTAAATTCAGTCCCATTGTCTGAGGGAATACATTTTACTGAACCATATGGGGCAATATCAGCTAAATATTTCTTAGTGGCGAGGATAGTGTCGGATTTGTTTTTTTAGAAAATAAACCATAATTAAACCCGAAAAATCATTCAATAAAGTTCAAAACGTACCTTAGATTATTTCTCCCCATCGGGCTGATCGGACCTGCTAAGTCACAATGCACAAGGGAGAGAATTTTCGTAGTTTTTTGTCTAGCGTTCGGCTTATATCTTTTGTCATTTCTCCCTGTGCACACACATCACAATTTGGGAGATCGTCTGAAGGTATTATTTTCATGCGTTCGACTATATTTGGTATTTTTTTTAATATCAGATTATTGCGGTGTCCTAGAATTTTATGCCAGGTTTCAAATTCGTGACAGGCAGTTTTTGAGGGAAACATACTTTTTAAATAATGTAACCCGACGTGTGTGTGGCTCCTCGACAATCGCCGACTCCTAACTTCGTGCATCGTGGATTTTTCGTTCGACTGTTCTTCTTTTGGCCGGATCATCCTTTTCCCATTGGCGATTGTCGATGAGAACACACGCGGATCACAAAATAGAAATATGAACAAAGAAAGGAAAAACACAAACGCCAATGTTCACATATAAATTGACTGTTGGACTTGTGAGTGTGTGTGTCTTCCCCTGTTCTATCGATGTTACATTTGGTCTATCTATTGTTGTACAATCAACTCTAAATGTCAAACTGCAGTCGTTATCAACTCCCATACTACGTCTAGCGCATTTAGTTGTGAAGTGACTGTTCAACTTCCATCCGCTCTCGAACGCATCTCGCTCTCAACTGACTGTCCCCTCTACGTTGGTATCACTGGTCGCCCACCCAATCCTGGTTACCGGAAACTGCCCTTCCCTGTTTTATCAGTAGGTTTCTATTGTTATGGTTTATTGTAGGATATTTCCTCTTTCTTTGTTTTTCTATGCCATTTCCTATCCCTTTGTCTATTGTAGGATATTTCCGATTTCTTTATTTATTCTAAGCCATTTCCTATCCCTTTGTCTACTGTTGGATATTTCCGATTTCTTTTTCTATTCCCCCCCTCTAAGCACTTAGTGGCTCAAATCCACCCCAGGGCTACTCTATAGTATCACAATAATATAGTCGATCATTTTCTTTAATGTCAAATACAGTTCCATTGGGGTATATCAATTTTGATTTATTTTGACTAAATTGTATATTCGCGCCTTGTTTACTATCAGCCTGCACGGAAAATAATTTAATTCTTAATTGTAGGTATGAACAGAACATTTTTAGAATGCAGTTACAGATTTCGTCTTTATTATTTTTTAGAGATATTTTAGCATCGCCTCTTTTCAAGACTATATTATTTATTTGACTACCGTCAGCAAGTTCGACAAAATGACTTTGAGGATTAAAGTTTGAATCAAAATTAATAAAATTAGATTCCTTGGTGATAACGTGCGCTGCAGCACCACATTCTCCAAGGAGATTTTTACCGTTTGTGGTATTATCAAAGTTACATGTGAATAGAAATGTATGTTCTTCCTCAAAGTTCTCAACATTGGAAACTTTTGTGGTTGGGTCGTCCACAATTATAGCAGATAATTTTATTCTTTTTGTTGACTTCTATCGTCTAAACATTGAATCAGTTCTGCAAAAACAGTCGCGTTCTTTTCGAGAAATTCGGGGTCGTTTGGATTCTCTATTGGAGATTGTATGACTTTGTGTAGTTTTCGAATCCTTTGATATCCCAGAATTTTTACCTGCCACAATTCGAATTTAGATTCCGATCTGTCAAAGAAAAGATGATGGCTGGGCGCATAACCTGTTAAGTTTTGAGACATTATGTTGAACAAAGATGGCGGCATAGTTCAGAACAGTATCCAAGATGGCGGCCAAGAATCAAATGCGGTCTGTGGCGTAGTTAACGGCGAACTAATTGAATCAAAAATTCGACAATTTTTATAATAACTTTGAAACGTTTTCATTGGTTGTTTATCACAGCCGGTGCTTATAAAAAATGATTGGCGAATCCATTCGTTTCATACCCCCATTAGGAGTCAAAAACATTTTACAACTTCTTTATCATCACATCGACCAGTCGAGTGATGATGACGTCAAGTAATTCAAAGTCGTTTCTACATGATTAAACGTTCTCCCTTCGCTTCAAAAGTGACCCTCCTCTTGATCATGCCAGCTCTGTCCGACCGACCGTGCTGGTTCTTCGATCCGGACACGACTGCGTCTGATCTTCGACTGAAACTCTGCTCATTCTAGCTTCTATTATTGAGATTTCATTTTTACTGTGACGTCAGATGTGTGCTCTAAACGTGATCGACTCACGAGGTTCAAACATACGTGCTCGACACATGTTCCCTGAAACACACGTCTGCAAAGAATTCTCACTAGCCTATTTTTCAATATATTTAACTGTATTGTTCGTTCTTCTCTAGCTGACCTTATTTTAATTCAGTATTCATGAAAACGAATTGAACAATTAAATTCTTTTTGCAAACAAACATATCTAAACTATTTTATATGAAATTGAACTATGCGAAATTCTAACATTCCATTTTCTGAATCTATTTCTGAATCTTGTTTACAAAGTTCGAATCTCAGTCTATCCTAATCTCATTTTCTTTCTCCAACTTTACAACATGGCAAGGAAAAAGAAAAGAAAAAGGAAACAAAACAACACACTGAAGATGGAGTATATCTCTGAAATATATTTGTGATAAATTTCTAACAAGTAAAAGATTTGTTTATTTTCTATTATTACGTTGTGATTTGGTTTCAAGCGCACTTGATGTGCATTTTATTTTATTAAAATTAAAACAACGTTTCTGTATGAACTCACACCCTTGACGATATTTAAGCGTATTTTACAACAGGGCAACGTTGGGCGTCAAGCTCGTAAGTCTATAAATTTTTATTGTCCTAGATTACTCACATTATTATAGCTGTCTGATTATATATCCACGGATCAAAGCTATCAGGAAGTTAACATTCCACCCTCAAACAAATTTAGGGATCTAAAAATATACGAAATTATTAGGGAGACAATGGGAAGTGTTTGAAAAACGGTTTAAAAATGGATCTCATAACTGGACTAATGATTAAAAAAAAATACACGTCTAACTTTTTAGGGCACTGTTATTTCAATCTCCCCAACCAACTCGTTTTTATTTATTTTATTTTTTTCTAATTTTAGAAACAACGTTGCAAGTCGACCGTAGACAATGCAATGGCGTAACTTCAAGTTTAATTATTTAGTTTTTGTTTATATATTTCTTTTTTAATTTCTTATTTTATTTTCGCCTTTTATCTTTATGTTTTTCCTTCTGTGCGCTTTCATAAAATAAATAAATATTGGGATGAATACGCGTTCCAAATGACGAACTCTGGCATCCGCACACTGAGAATGGCTGATTATTTCAACAGCGACGGTGACTGAGCAGGAATAACACATGCGAACGGTTCGCGCCGGAAGCGCTATGAGTCATGGAAAGCTTTCCGATTGGGTGCGGATGCGAACCTCATTCGCGTGCTCACTAGCGCGTCACGTGACATAGCGATGCAAGCGGAGATAAAGTACGTCCCGAGAATGCGGTAACCGTGACGAATACGGGTCTTATTACCAGAAATCGGCGGTAATCCAGAAAACGGAGACAGACGGGGTCTGTTGGCGGCGTGTTGTTGGATTGGAAGAGAAAAACAAAAAGAATGAGAGAGAGAAGCAGAGGAGGGGGCAATTTAAGTAAAAACGTTTAACCACTAGCGAATATACCCACACTTTTTCCGAAGACATTATTAACTTGTTTCTTTCTTTTACTTTTTAGCTTTTATATATTTTTGTCTTGGGTTCGTGTAACGTATCTTTAACTATTAATAATTTACTAGCGGTACCTGTGGAGATTCCACAGAGGACTCTTTCATATGTAATATATTGATGTTGGCATTCTGTGGATGTTCAGCTTAAATGGAGACACCCTGGTATTATTGTAGCTCTTTTGTTAAAACTGCAAAAGTATTCATCTAAGCTAGGAGAGAGGCCTGGCGTAGCCCGGCCGTAAAATACGCTAAAATATGATATTTTAATTTATCCAAATTTCGTATATATTATTATAGAGTCAATTTCTATCGATGCTTATATATTATAAAGTTGTGATCTAAAAAATAAAAAAAAATTATATACCCACGTGACTTAGATGCATCAGCTTAGATCGAAACCGAAAATAAAACTATGTGTGTGTATGTGTATGTGTGTGTGATTACATTGAAACATGGGTTCTCGTCAGATCACCGAAGTTAAGCAACGTTAAGCATGGCTAGTACCAGATGGGTGACCATTTGAGGATTCTAGGCGGTGTATGTGCTCTTTACTTATCTCGGCATTGTTTCCGGTCGTCCTGAACCTCCACGTGCAACTGTTATTTAACAACGCTGACACAGGAGAGGTATGTTCCGAGATTGCGCAACACTTGCCATAAAAATTCCACGCACACGTGTATCCATATAACAGTGTATCGATAGTCTGTCAAGACTGAAGGGCGCTACTATATATATATATATATATATATATATATATATATATATATATATATATATATATATATTGTTTACAATAAAATTATCCACTGACACGTGTTTCGTCGTCTACAACTCATCAGTGGATAATTATATTTTAAATAATATATATGCCGTTCCCATTTGGGGGTATCCAATTGGTCAAAGGGAAAATTATTGGCAACTCGCATTTAGGTAAAAATACGCTTTCGTATAAATAATTGAATTCATTTTAAAAATATCGCAAAACAAAAACAAATAAATCACACACACACGCGCGCGCGCATATATATATATATATATATATATATATATATATATATATATATATATATATATATATATATATTAGCCCTAGCGCGAAAGAACAGGACACAAAATGTTTTAAAGAATAATAATAATAGAATAACAATAACAAAGACTTTCGCTGGCGAGGACTACTATTGACTGTAACCAGTTATACAGTCCTTTTGAAATTTCCATCTCTATTTTCTCGTTATGTACTGAATATTTGTTAATGAAACCTATATGAATTATGTTCCTTATTAAATTTTAAGGCACAAAATAACGGAAAACATTAAAATATGTTTATATTCCTTACGTTGACGGAGCTCTCTTAAATTGTTAACATAGAATTCTCAGGTGCCCCTCCTTCAAATTGAAAACGAGGCTCACCATTTCAAATTCGCTGCCATTTTGATTTTTTATAAACCGGTTCGTGAATTAAAAAAAAATGTTTTTACAAACTACTTAAAAATACAAACCAATGAACTTTTCTACCATAAAAGTAAATTTTATTGACTATGGTAACATTTATATCTTGTATATCTATATTATAATATATATTTTTTCTCTTTGTCAGGAAACATTATTTTGTTGGTCACTCTTGGCTACGAATGGAAACAAAGTTGATATAAAAAAAATATTCGCGAAAATTATCTTTACTTTCATCATATTTTGCTTAGGGTAAAATTTTTGAGTATCAAAACTTATCTCTACAATCCCCTCCTTTTCATAACCTATCATACTTTCATCAATCACAGTCCATTTTTGTAGGTTGTCTCGACGGGTACTTCTGCTAGTATATATATATATATATATATATATATATATATATATATATATATATATATATGCATGTGTGTATACGGTGGAACGATAAAATAGTCGCCCTTGAAAATACGACATCATTCCATTTCCGTTTTATTTTATTTATTTATTTTATTTATTTACTTTTTTTTATTTAATTTTTTTTTTTTTTTTTTTTTTTTTTTTGCAAACCATCTGTTACTTGGTCAGTGGTGTAGAAATACCAATAGCGATAAGAGCTCTATCATGCCTAAAAATGACTCAATATTCAACGAACGAGATCCGTGATGCGCCGCTCTATAACTCATACTCTCTACCGTCCAAGTTTTGACAACAGCGCCACCGTAATTCACGTCCGGATAACAGGGACATGTCCAGGGTGATGAAAACAAAGTTAACGGCCACAATTATGGTCTTTGGTGTGGTTTCAAGTGAGGGCCACATCATGCCATCTTATATCTTCAAAGTCGACTTGAAAGTCGACACCAAGGTGTACCTTGATATGTTGAAGAGTATGGTAATCCTTTCATGCAATCAGGTGACTGATGGCAGACTCTGGGTGTGGCAAAAATACTCGGCGCTAGTCCAGAAGTTCACAAGTCCAACGAGACTCAGGCTTGGTTTCAAAAGGAGTGCTACGATTTTGTACCCTTCTCTCACTGGTACCCTCCTCCCCCAACATGAACACGCTGGACTACTTTGTTTGGTCATACGTTGAGAACATTACCAACATGACCTCCCACAACACCAAAGCAAGCCAGATCGCCGCCATCCGCCGAGTATTCGCCGAGCTCTCGCCGGCGCTTGTGGAAAAAGCATGCTCCCAGTACCGGACCTGTATCGAGGCAGTGATTGAGATTGAAGGCGACAACATTGAATAAATGTCGGCTCTGCTACATAATCAAGTTACTTGAATTGATTTTTCAATAAAAGTTTTAAAATAAAGATGTAGGGTTTTTAAAGGCGATACTTTTATCGTTCGACCTATATATATATATATATATATATATATGATGTCTCCGTCCAGTCTCAAAAGACAATGAACACACCTGTAAGGGTAGCTGCGCGTGTAGCTGTGAGGCTTGTGGGGGGTTGTGCAGAAGTTCTGCGAGGCCTGACGAAGCTGTTGGATCGTAAACATGGTCCAACATCGGAAACATATGTAACCAAAACAGATAAAACGGTAATAAAAAAAAATTAAAACACATATTTGCTCCGCAATAGTATTGAGCACTCTCTTCAAGTTTTTACTAATTACCAGTTTTACCAAATATATATATATATATATATATATATATATATATATATATATATATATATTTCGGAATAAAATTATCCGACAATCAGCTGGTATGAAAACCTGTGGTTATAAGATTTACAAGATATTACTGGCAGTAATATTCTATAAGTATTATCCCACCTTAATAAGAATCGCTTGATGTACAAGATAGAGCAAATAAATCAAATTTTTAGTCATTACACAATTCACATATACAGGTGCATCTTCAAACTTAACAAAAGTAAGAATTTCAAACCACTTGCATTTTTTCAGAAATGACAGATCTCAAAATGATGATAATAATAGCGCATTTTTACATTAATCAATAGCCTGGAGGACAAGAAAATTCCCTATTCAATTAAATGGAGTATGCTGGATAAATCTAGATGATGCACCCCAGGGGACAAATTTTGTAATATTCGTATATCCGAAGCAGTTAATATTATCACCTTAAATAAACCAATAATAAATGCCAAGAACGAACTAGTGTCTAGATGTAAACACAAGAAAAAATTTAAATACAGTCAACTTTAAATCAAATATTTTCTGTATACCTGTAAATGGGTAAAAACATAACACTAAATGCATATCACTTTTTGACTAAAAACTAAGATATAGAACTAGCGAAATTTAAAAAACAATATACGATTTAGAGCATTTCATTTAACCTATATACTAACACATTCTTATCTACATTTTATACAAAGACTCACCATACATGCATTCACATACTATACTTTAAATTCCAGCACATAACTTACACTTCTAGGATTTTGTTCGAATACTGTTTCAAGCTAGTATTTAGCATCTCTATTAAGGAATTCATAATCGTCTCTCTTTATTACCCACAAATAGAGTAAGCATTCGCTATTGCAATGTATTTTCCCTATTCACACATATTAATATGAACACATAATACTCAATAATGCGTCATCCTTGTAGTACTATAGTAAACTGGTTTTATAAGCATAGTTCCATAACCCTATTTTCTTAGTTTTACTTAACAATTTTAGCAGTTACTTTGATTATTATTATTAGTAGTAGTAGTAGTAGTAGTAGTAGTAGTAGTAGTAGTAGTAGTAGTAGTAGTAGTAGTAGTAGTTGAATTACTATAATGATTAGTATTATTATTAATAGTATGGTTACTATTATATTTTCTCTTTTATATATATAAAGTTTTTCAGTGAAATATTAAATATTATTATCATTTTTAATTTTTGGATATTTTTTCAGTAAAGTATCATTTTACAGTAAAGTATTATTATTAGTATTATAAATTTTATAACACGTTTTATTAATACTCCTAGATTTAGTTTTACAAATAACTTACACAGATTATTATAGTTCTAAATTTTTAGTTTAATTTTGTCATTTAAATGAAATTAGTTTAAACGGTTAGTTTCTGTTTGACATGGGTTGATTTTGATTTGCTTTCTCTTTTTTTTTTCCTTTTATTTCTGTCTTTCATTTGTCTGGGCTCACGCGGAGCTTCTTGACCTATTTTCGCGGCCTGTCACTTTATTTTATAAAGGTTTATTGACTTCGTCTACGTAGGTCATCTTCCTCTCTCTCTCTATGTATCCCCCCTCTATTTCTTCATTGTTATTTTCTCTTTATTTTATTTTATTTTTTCTGTCATCCCCAAGCATTAATACATTTCCTTTTCTCACCTTTTATTTTATTTTTTAAATTTTATTTCATTTTATTTCATCTTATCTTATACTCGCTTTTTTATTACGTGCAAGCATTTTCTGTCATTTTCTTTTTTTTTTTTTTTTTCGTATCATTTCAGTTTCTCTCATTTTTCTTGGCCTGGAGTTAAAATATTTCTAATATATTCTTTGTCTTACATAGAATAATAAAAATCTTTGATATGAAACTCAAACATTTCACGTCATAAATTTTAAAATTCATTGCATGACTAAAAATTATGTATATATATATATATATATATATATAATGTTAAAAGTCCACGTATGCTTCTAAGATAGTGATTTAAAGGTTATGAGGGTTTTTTGAAGCATGAAAAACGATGTTACTTTTTGTATTTAATAGTTTTATTGTTATTTTTTATATTTCAAGCGACCTCCGCTCTTGGTTACAAAAAAGTATCGAAATGACAAAAAGAAAACCGTTGAAAGAACTGGAGATTTGTAGCGTGGACAGAAGGAACTTTGTTCTTTTGGGTTCCAAAACAATTGGGCCGATTTTTTTTAATTTCACACAAGTGTATCTTATGTGTATGGGAGTGTCCTTAGATAGTTTTTTTTACCGAAATATCTTTGATAAATATCGATAGTCTATAATCCTAAATAATCGGATGAAACATGGGATTTTGACAAAAGTTAACACCCTATTCAGCCTAACATCACAAGTGCATTTCAGAAGTTTTATTACCACACAAGCTAAAAGGCACGAGATATAAAATCAACAGTAGGTTCTTTGATATAACAGGGCGCGTTCGGAATGGATGTCTCTGTTTAAAGCTCAAATGAATCATGATACTTGATTTTTACATTTTAAAGTTAAATTTATGCCATTATCACCGAACAATCAGTAAATTTGATACAAGTCAGCAGTGGGTCCTTTGATATGACAGGAGCGCGTTCGGAATTAATGTTTAAAGCAACATCTTAAGCATGATCTTTGATTTTTGCATTTCTAACTTTGATCAATACATTATGTATAAAAACAATTTCATAAAATCAACAGTACGTTCTATACAGTGCAATGTAGACTATGCTGTCTTGTCTTGTTAACTAAGTCACTGCGGGGAGACACGTGAAGCTTCCTCCCGGTGCACCGAAAGCGGTTCCCAAGTAGAATAGGCAATCAAACGGTTTGATTTAAAAATTAGGGATTTCATGGACAATAAATATATTGGAGAGTGAAGCATTCGTTGATAATCATTAATTCCCAAGATACGTTGGGTATCCCTGCTAGTATATATATATATATATATATATATATATATATATATATATATATATATATATATATATATATATATATATTGGAGTAATCGTTTATGGGAGCCCAGTGACCACTTTAGGATAAGGTCAAGTGCTAGGTAGATGGTAAGACAACATGATCAGTAATAGTGGAACTTGTGTAGGGTTGGATTATTTAAGAGAACGATTCAACAGGAATTTATTTATTTAAGGTTTGCAAATGATCAGTCGGAAAGCATCTACACGGCATTATATACCACAGACAGACAGTTCTAGGAAAAAAAATCTTTGCTGGTGGAATTTTGGTTTAGTTTTAGGCACAGATGGCGGGTGGGGGACTATGTAGTATATTGTGGTAGCTATATGTGTATTTGTTGCTATATATATATATATATATATATATATATATATATATATATATATATATATATATATAGCGCGTTAGAAAGCGATGAAAAGAAATCAAATTAAGTGCTCGATCGCGAATGTGAGAGCTGAATTAGCCATCTGTGGCTGATATGAAATCAATACAGATCAGCGTCTTTGGAATATATATATATATATATATATATATATATATATATATATATATATATATATATATATATATATATATATATATATATATATATGTTGTTCGTTTTGGTTTTAGCGATATGTTTTGAATGAATTCAATTATTTACGAAAGCGCATTCTTACCTAAATGCGAGCTGGGAATAATTTTCCCGTTAACCAATTTAGTACCCCCATATGGGGAGCGGTATATATATTATTTTTAAAATAATATATATATATATATATATATATATATATATATATATATATATATATATATATATATATATGTCCTGCCTTTTCATTTTAATTTCCAACGTATTTGGGGGGGGGAACAAGGTCACATATTACATTATATCAAAAATATATTTACAAATATTTGTACTGGTGTTTTGTTTTCTTAATTTCATTCATCCAGTGGAAGTCGCGAAATAAAGACGAAACGCTGATGAACACATAACTTGCATTGGTCCCTTTTTTTATTTCTCTACATATATATATATATATATGTGTGTGTGTGTGTGTGTGTGCGTGTGTGTGTGTGTGTGTGTGTGTGTGTGTATGTGTGTTACAACTCCCTTTTTATACACAGATGTCCCCTCCCTGTGCTTTTATTGAAAGAGTGTACACATAACCCCTTATTAAAAACATCGCTGTCGGCTAAATCTTCTTAGAGGAATTAAAAGTAAATAAAAAGGGGGAAAAAACCTCTACTCTATTAAGATATCACCATACAATCATTATCTTGATCTTTTCCCCCCAGAATCTCAAAGACGCGCCACGATTTTAAAATCTTTATCGTCGTTTCTTTTTTCTTCTCTTTTAGTTATTCATTTTATTTATTTTATTTGTTTATTTTTTTTTTTTTTTTGCCAGCGTGTGGAAGCGTCGATTTCAAAAACATCAGAGTAACGTAACTGTTATGTGGTTAATCACTCTGTTTGCACCTTTTCTCCGAATCTTTGCTAAGTTATTCCCACCTGCTTCTTCTTGTTGTTCTCGTCGCCGGCGCCCAGCTCCTTTTGTTGACAGATAGAAATACAATGGCGTACACGACTTCTTTATCCTCATTGAAGAATTCTAAAAAAAAAAAAAAACAGAGAAACGGAAAAAGATATAATAAAAGTTGAAAGAATTGCTTTCGATGTGATTTTCGAAGCTTATAAGATTGACTTTCATTTGTATTTTATGAAAACGAGATTCTTTCTTCACGAAATCGTATACGGATGTTTCTTTTTATTCATCTTAAATTTGTTTTGCCTTTTCATGATTTTAGCTTAGTTCAAGTTGTTTTTTGTTTGTTTGTTTGTTTGGCTTTTTTTCGTTGTATAGTACTACAGCGGTAAGATAGGCACTTAATACATCAATCTATTACTCACAAAAATATATTTACATGCCGAAAAAATACATTTATAAAAGAGACACGTCTGCATGTTATCCTAGATTTTACTTTTAAAAAAATCTGAAGATAAAAACAAAATTGTATTATACGTTCACTTGCTTGACGTTCAAATCTGCGGGAAATTCAGTTCTAAAAACGCAAACGATCCATGTGGTTTTTGCTTTGCTAATTTTTTTTTTAAGGTAAAAGAGAAAGAAATAGCTTCAACGACGATCGTAAGCAAGTCAAAATATAAACTAGTGTTGCGACGAATAATCGAGAATCTTAAACTGAAACATTTTGAGTTTTCGGAATCAATATCAGAAAATATTGAGCCCATTTTCCGATGCCAAGGACAATTCTGTTGATTAGTTTGGTTTAAAACTGGATTTTCTATTGCTTAAATTTCTATTTAATATATATAGTCCTCCACATCGAGTGCGGTTTCGTTGTATCACAACTCATCAGTGCGTCTAGACTAACACTTTTCTCTAGCGTGGATTGAACCTACGAGCATCGTGTTAATAGTCGGCGGTTCTAACTACTGGACCATGATCATAAACGTCAAATTTCTATTAAATAAACATTCGCTCATCATAAATATTAAACTACAGGTAAAACTAAAATCTGGAGTCTATTTTTTTAAATTTGCAAAAATATGTGTACATAATCATTAGTTTTTAACATGAGATATTGACTTGCTGCACCACTCTGCAAGATGTGACACAAGGTCGGAAATAGAGGATGTCAAGCCAGCGCCCCAAGGGAGGGACATTCTGGCCTATCAAAAATTGCGTGAGCATCTTCGTCGGCATTCCCCGAACGAGGAGCCTCAGGTAACACGCAATTAACTTGCCTCACTCGAAAGCCGAGTGGCAAGGTCTAGGAAGGCGGATCTCTTAGGTAATACCCAGGCGGCATACCTCACTCCGACAGGTATGGTACCAGTTCCTGATCCCGCATCTGTCGGGCTGATGGCCAAGAACAGATTCTTGATTCGTACTTTCTACCCAGGTCTCCAAGCAACCATGGCAGGAAGGAGACTAACCCTGCAACATTAAAAATAATAGGAGGGTATTTTTACCGTAGCACGAAGATAAAAAAAAAGAACAAAACAACTCTATAAACAATAATTTTAGAGATGAAACAGAGAAAGAGACAGATTGATTGACGAGGCAAGTAAATAAGACGAAATAATGTTGGGACATTTATTCGAAATCGAGAATCCGAAAAATCCAAACTTTTCCCAGGATCAGTATTGGAATCGAAAAAATGTGTCTATTTTCCGATACAAAAACAATTCTTTTAATTGCTTTTTTTATGTTTTTTTTTTAAACTCAATTTTCAATGACTGCTACTAATGATAAAATGATAAATATTTATTAGTTGTAAACATAAAATGTATAGATCACCTCTACCACAAGTGCATTTTTACGCTTGTAACAATACATGCTCCCATTGCATGGGGTTTTACAGGAAATATATATATATATATATATATATATATATATATATATATATATATCTGTGTGTGTATGCATGTATGTATAAATATACATATATATATATATGTATATATACATATATATAAATACATATATATGTATATATACATATATATACATATATATATAAGAATTATATATATATATATATAGGGATTATATATATATATATATATATATATATATATATATATATATATATATATACATACATGTTAACGTTGATACGGTAAGCGGAATCGGGAATCGGAAAAAATCGGAACTTTGGTGGGTATCGGAATCGGTATCGGAATCGAAAATATTTGTGCCTAATTTTCGATGCTAAAACCGATTGCTTTAATTATCTTTTATTTTGATTATTTGATTTTTTTTAAACAAAATCTTCCACTGTTTGTAGTAATAATAAAGCAATAAATATTTATTGATTTTAAACAAGTAAGACTATAATCTATAGATAACCCTAACCCTCCCGCAAATTTTTTTTTTTTTTACGCTTGAGAAAACATGCACGTTTAGCATGTGTTTTTACGGCAATTAGGGGAAAATACTAACTTTTAAGTTGGCAACCCTATATATATATATATATATATATATATATATATATATATATATATATAGGGTTGCGCACTTAAATGTAGCCCATCTCTCTCTCTCTCTCTCTCTCTATATATATATATATATATATATATATATATATATATATATGCATGTATGTATATAAACAGAGTGAGAGAGAGATGTACATATAGTATTGATTCTAAAATTATAAAAGATGACATGGGTGCCACTAGGTAGAACTGAAACCAAAGCATTCAGCGCTCCAGCCAGGTTCCCTACCGTTTAAGCCATAGGCAGATAGATAAGAAAGATTTAAATTTGAAACCACTTCAAACTATGAATCAATTTTTGCATGCACAAAAGTAATAGAAATCTGTCGTCAAGTGGAGATAAACATCTTGCATTGTACCTGGGCGCGTTATTCATCCATCAAATCAAAGATCTTACTCGTTATAAACCATTGCTTGGTGTATGAATAGTATTTTATGTTTATTTCAGTTTTATGTGACCCGTAGTTTAAGAGTTTATCGGTTAAGTATTTCCACAAAGGCACGCCGACACACATATATCTACTGTTTCATTTATATAGATTATTTTTTTATATGTCTAGTGGGCTGTCATTTGATTAGCAAGAAAAGGCGTTTCTAGTGGAGAATACCAATGGAGCTGCTTAGGGATTTTTGGAACAAGTGCGCAAATCATAATGTGATATCTTTTGAAAACCGCACCTGACAAGTGGCTAATAAAATGCCAGCGGCATTAATTATGGGCGGGTTGAATCAGCTTCATTCATGTGGGCAAGTATCTATGGAATATTAAGTTCAAAAGCGGTCTCCAGTCGCAGGTATATCCTTGTTAAACGAGATGACAACGTAATTATTTTGCAGTTCTCATAGGAAAGTGTCAACATCCTTCTATATACAGCGTCTGGTATTCCAAACATCACCCATTTGGTACTGACCAAACTCGCCGTTGCTTAACTTCGGTAATCTTACGATAACTCGTGTGTCAACGTGATTACGCCGTATATAACTTCGTGTTCAATTTTTTGGAGAAGAGGTAAGTAAAATAAATATTTGATGTACAATATTTCTTGTGAATGGTTCATTAAAACGCACCGTCGTGTGTTATATTACCAATATCCGGAAGCAGTGGATTTATTCCTTTACAAACTATAGTAATGTTTAATGAATGTAATAGATACGATTGAATTTAAACGCCTCTTTTCGAGTTCATAGTGCGCGTCACGCACCATTAAGCCACCACCAACATCCTTCTTAATATAAACGTCTGCAAAGTATCGGATAACATTATACCAGGTTACACCCAGCAAAATCTCTGATCATTTCATTGTGGTTGCAATTCGACCTCAAAAGGAACTGAAGAATAAAGAACAAATTTGCTCTAACGGACTCATAGGACGTTTGTCCCTCTCGGCGTGGAACACGACAAGCAGCAACAGCCAACCTTTTCACTAGATGCCGGAAAGTGATAAACTTTCCCCATGGACTGCAACACTTTGGAATTCTCTCCGTGTTTCCTGCTTCCCCGCCTCGATTGATATGCAGAAAGTTTCAAGTGGTGTAAATATACTCATTTTTCAACAATCATCTGTTAAACAAAATTCCAAATAATAGTTCCTTTACGTTCAAGTGTTAATACGTCTTATTTGAGATTTAAAAAAAAAATACAAAAAAGTTGGACTTTGGATTTCCTTCTTGCATTTTGTTTCTCTCCAGTACAAACATGAAGAAATGTAAATGTATATAAACAGCCATCTTGCTATCAAAATCTGACCCCTACCAGAATAACCCCTTTATGTTTTAATTGCATGCCGTATTTGGAGTGAATAGACAAAGAATAACTTACACTAGGCAATATGAATGTTTCTGAATGTCCACGATGATATTTTGCTAGTATATGTAATTGCTAGTATATGGAATTTCTACGGGTCTTACTAATAGATAGCCTTGCTAGTATATGGACTTTCCACGGGTCTTCTAGTATATAATACTAGCAATTTCCACGGTTCTTGCTAGTATATAGTCTTGTTAGTATATGGAATTTCCACGGGTCTTGCTAGTATATAATCTGCTAGCAATTTCCACAAGTCTTGCTACTATTGTGAATTTCTACGGACCACGCTAGTATATAATACTAGCAATTTCCATGGATCTTGCTAGTATATAATCTTGCTAGTATATGGAATTTCCACGGGTCTTGCAAGTATATAATGCTAGCAATTTCCACAGGTCTTTATATATCTAGTATATGGTCCTGCTAATATATGGAATTTTCACTGGTCTTGCTAGTATATAATACTAGCAATTTCTACAGGCCTTGCTAGGATATGGTCTTACTAATATATGGAATTTCCACGGGTTTTGCTAGTATATAATACTAGCGATTTCCACAGGTCTTGCTAGCATATAGTCTTGCTAGTATATGGATTTCCCAAGGGTCTTGCTAGTATATGGAATTTCCACGGGCCTTGCTAGTATATAATACTACGTGAAATACGTGAAATTCCATAGAATATTAAATATATTTAATCAACAATTTTTTTTCTATGAAGCTAATATTTTTTTGGATGGCACATTTTTTCGAGAGTGCCCAAAAAAAAACAAATAACACGCAGCAAACATAAGTTTATTAATATTTCTATGAAAATAGTGTCCATTGTATTTTTAATATAGAACTGGCCCAAATGAGCTAAATTAATAACTACTAATAAATGCATAGAAAGTAATATTTTGCTATATAGTTCAATACAAATAAACTTACATTGTAAGAGCCATTTTTTTTAAATTTACTCTGTCAATCCAACATCTTTTATCAAACAATCTTCTTCTTCTTGGCACTGTTTCTTTCAAATGTTCCCTTTTTTTACGTAAAGTTTCGCTTACTTCTTTCTTTGCTGAAGAATCGCTGCATGTCGAAATTACTACCAGTTCTATTTTCACAATATCACAACAATGATCATATATTATTAAAATGATATTAAAAAAACGGGATTGCCTAAAAGGAAGGCAACTCTCATATTTTCCAGGGTTGCCAGATTAGTGTGTTTAACGCTAAATTTCGCGAATGTGGCTTTTTTTGAGCCAGTTTGACCTTAAAAAATTGTATCTGGACCTTTTCAACGCGTAACGTACGGACTAAAAAGGGGCGGCAGAATATTTTATAGAGAATTGATAGCTTGCATTGCTTTAAACTTTTGGACTACAATTCAACTTATGTGTGTCGGCAGATGTAACCTCTTCTCGGTGCATTTTTTCAGACGTGGGAATCTTTATGCTGAACTAGTGTGTCGCCACAGTAAAATGGTTTGATTAACACTCAGTTTTAAGTGAGTATCTTTTGGTTGTTGAAGGTTGAAGGCTCAATGCTTATTATAAATGATTATAATGAAACATTGAATAATACGCATAATAACGCTAACACACTGGTTTAACTGGTTATATCACCGAAGTTAAGCAAGGTTGAACCTGATCAGTGGGAGAACATTTGAGAATACCAGGTGCTGTATGTGCTTTCTGCTTATATCTAAATTGTTTCCAGTCGTACTGGATTTCTCCTTGCGACTTGACTCAAGAAGTGCCGATTCAGACGAAGTGTAGTTGGAGTTTGCGAAATCTTTGCATCACAATTACATGCGCAGCCATCCTTACAAGAGATATACATTGTCTTGCAAAACTTAACAAGTTTTGTTAATATTATAATGGCGTGGTTTGTTCTGTGAGATTTATGCATTTGTGATATTATAGTCGATCTCCTCTGGTGCGAGAGAAAAGAGAAAAAATATATAACAAAAGAACTAGTAAATAGTTTATGAGTAGACAATAGAAAGGAATTTGTTCTTTAATGCAGGCAAAGGACAAATAAGAGTTGGTTTAAATTAGTGTGTGATGAATGACTGTAATGAATGCATCGAACAATTAACCTGCGATATATTTAGATTTAGGGTTGCTGATACTTTAGGATTGACAATTAGTTTTATGAGGCTTGGAACTGGCTATGGGTTTTTCACCGTCGATGAGTATTTTAACAATAAAAACGATTAACGGACATAAAAGTCAAGTTTATGAAAGTAAGAATTGAGTTAGACACTAAGTAACAGTTGGACTTAATGACAGTCAGAGTTTGGACACAGTTGAGGGAGGGTCGTTACTTGAATCATATCGGGAGCATTTGAACAGATCGAGATGAATTTATGCCAACTAACACGGCTTCGACAAAACCTAAATGTGGACTAGAGTGTAGAGGGTTGATGGACACACACACAGTCCAACTGATATATGCGTAATGGATCAGAGTCTGTGTTTTCTTTACTTTTCACATGTTCTTTTATTTTTACTCTTGTGAGCCCGTGTACTCCTCTTGACGATCGTCAATGTGTAAAAGACGATGAGACGGCTATAAGAAGAAAAGAACATGAATGAAAACCCACAGCACACAATGTTAGGATCGGCGACATGTCGCTGAGGCTATCTGGTGTCACACAGGAGGTAGCCATTTTTTTCGAGACCAAACGAGAGTGTTCTTTTTTTTAAAACGTAATAATGGCGTTGGTCCGTCCAATAGAATTTATGTGTGAATATCAAGCAACAATAAAAGCAACAAGAGCTGCGGACGATACTGACTTAAATCACTACTTTACACTTCTGCTGGTCATGGCTGACAGAACAAGAACAATCTACCACCGTGTATTGGATAAAGGGCTGAATTTAAACATTTGATATAGGCTTCCGAGTTTGACGTAAAGATTGGCAAGTGGAAATGCGTACTTCAAGAAGGTCGTAGATTATATCGGCCGAAACGTTGTGAAAATAACAGACGAAACTACTAGTCCGAATAATCTAAGTAATGTAAATATGAACACGTCCTTAAGAAAAAGGGGGCCATGTGTTTCTAATCTGCGCATCTCGAGCGACAGAACTCTGTTTAATTGCCGACCTAATCAAATTGCTAGCTGAAAAGGTATCACAACAGGTAATATCTTAAATTATATACTATGACCTCTCTAAAACGGAAAAGATTAACGCTAATACAAACTAGACTAAGACAGTTGTTAGTGCGGATCGAACTCGCTATTCTAGTCACCATCATGTACAAGCAACTCGCTAATCATTGTTTCACGCCAGACATCGCACTCATCTGATAATATTAGCATATCGACAGATATCTGTTATGAATGGATTCTTTTTGGAGGCGTGCATATGTATGCCGATTCGCCTGCATGAATATCGACAAATATTGTGATAAATTCTGGGAAATGCCTTTGTTATTATTCCATAAATTATGCGGATTTGTATTCTCATCTGATTTCTTTTTTTTTTTTTTTTTTTTTTGAATGTACAGGAGGTCTAATAATGATCGCACACAGTTGAAAATGAAATATAAAAATGAATAAATATATTGCTCGCATTTGAGTCGGGGTCAAACTTATAGACGGGGAAGCTGAATAAAAGACGTGTAGGTTCGATATTCTGTTGAATCAGGGCAATGAAAGCAGCAGCAGAAGCCAGGGGGGTGTAATATTCTCTCTCTCTCTCTCTCTCTCTCTCTCTCTCTCTCTCTCTCTATCCATCTAGCTAGCTAGCTAGCTAACTAACTATCTATCTATTCATCTATCTATCTATATAAATCTCTCTCTTTAAAAACCACGCACGCTTAGAGAAATTTATATAAATTTGCTTTTCTTTTAATATTCAATATTCATTTTTTTATATATTTTTAAATGAACCGATTTTATTACGAATTAGTTTCTTAATCTTTATACAATTTAATGCAAGGTTTTAGCTGATGTATTCTTGGTCACCGTGATGTTGTCTGGATTTCTAAGATAAAGCTGTTTTGATACGATCGTATAATGATTATCCAATCTTCTTTATCTTCAAATTCTACTTCTATCCATATATTCTTCGACGTTTTGTTCGTCTAAACACCCTTTGGTTTGGTTTGGTTTGGTTTATGGCATAAAAGTGTTTATGTACAAGTTCTTAATATTTCAAATATTTATTGTGTTTAGTTTGGTTGTTTTTGGAGCATATCAACTCTTTTCGGCTTCTTTAATGCTAACTGCAGTAAGTCTTTTTAATTAATGCTAAATACAGTAAGATTTTTTTAAATTTAATGTTAAATACAGTAATTTATTTTTATTTAATGCTAACTACAGTAAGTTTTTTTTTTATTTAATTCTAAATGCAGTAAATCCTTTTTAATTAATGCTAAATACAGTAAGATTTTTTTTAATTTAATGTTAAATAAAGTAATTTATTTTTAATTAATGTTAAATACAGTAAGTTCTTTTTATTTCATGCCAAATACAGTAAGTTTTTTTTTAAATTAATGCTAAATACAGTAAGTTTTTTTTTAATTAATGCTAAATACAGCAAGTTTTTTTTTATTTAATGCTAAATACAGTAAGTATTGAAAAGGGGATTTACGCTTCAAGTTCTTTGCATACTTTTTTCGTTGTGTTTAGTTTGGTTATTTTTTGTTTTGTTTTTTGTTTGTTTTTTTACGGCATATCAACCCTTTTCGGGTTCAATTATTTTGTAAAATATGTGTCATGCTTCCAGTACTTTATATCTTCAATTATTTATTATGTCTGATTTAGTTTGCAGAGAAAAATTGTTCATCCCTTTGGCTTTGCGGAACATGATTGAGTTTTCCAAAGGGATCAGAAAACAATCACATTAATGTTTGGTACAGTTAATTCCGGAAGTCGATATTTCCTGACATCCTGATCTGGTAACAGCAGACAAAACGCTATTTTAGCTAAAAGCAGAGTGTAGCATCTTTTCTAGACTGGGGCAATTTTTATTTTTGTTCCAATACAGAGTACCCGCTAAGAAAGGTAAGTAATTATGAAATCTATCTGATGTATGAATAAAAACTAGGTTAACGTGACACGTTGGGTCAATAACTACCTAACAGTGATGCACAGCTTCTTCTGTCGATAAAGAAAAGAACAGATTATCAGTGGGGAGCAAAGAAGCCCGCGGTGATATGCTACAACGATATTTCGTCCAGTCTATTTTTGTAAGCCGCTTTGCTTTATTAAAAATTAAAACAACTACTGAATTAGAAGTGCGGTTATTGATTGTTCAACTCTTGATTCAGTGCAAATTCTTAAGCGCACATGCACTCCTTGTCTTTCGAGGAAGTACGAATCAACAATTAAGCATTTTCATCTTTTTTCGTTTTCTTTTTTTTATACAGAAACATTCTTTGACCTGATTCTGGTTTGTGGAATTATTTGGCTTACAAAATGTGTTTACGTTTTTCTTTGGTTCTTGTCTACCAACTTTTCGATTACAGTATTCTCGGGAATGCAAACAATAAGACGGCTTGCTTGTTTGCGTGTTTACAACGGAATTTCCTGTAGATTTTAGCGTTGAGAAGCCGAAAGTATTATACGATTCGCTTCCTCGTTTATTCACATTTGTCTACAATAACGTGCGGATACGTTCGTTCGTTTTTGTTTTGTTTTAAATTTATTCCAGCATATAAATCCATTCACGCGAATAACATCGTACAAGTACCCTCAACGAATAGCTGTACATAATATCACTTGAAACCTGCTAAGAGTGCGGTTGAAAATATTGTATATATCTGCTGGAGTTCATGTCTACACAGTGAAATCCTAATCACGCTTATAAATTATCGCTGAAAAATAGAAAAGGCTGGTAATCTATTTTGTCAAGATTAGCAATGTGTGGATGGAGAATTTACATTAAGCAAATGCATGAATTCGCTAAGAATCGCTGAGTGTTACTTTATAGGTAATGCAAGTGACGGAAATAAAATATTGTAACAACCGTGTGATTAGTATGATAAGCCAAGATATAATTGTCTTAACAACCTACAAATATTAACTTATATATATATATATATATATATATATATAAAGATGATATTGTAGTTTGCTTAAGGCATTGTGTGTAGTGTGTAAGGAGCTGTGTTTAAGCCCTACGACAATGAAGGCTTGTAGAAAAATACCGCTAGTTTATGTTGGTAAATAGTTAATGCTTAAAATTGTTTGAAATCTTTCTGTATTCCCATTATTATTTTTGCCTTATAATATATTATGAAGCTTTTGTTTTTTTTTAATCTTTGGCAATGTAGTAAGTCACTGTTTGTTATGACATAAGGCAAAAATAAAAATAAAATAAAAATATATATATATATATATATATAACTACGTAATTTACTCACATAAAATTAATATACGAAAGTATAGATTTATGCGTAAACTTTAAGTATTTACTTCAAAAGTGCTCAACACGTAGGTAGAGCTAGTTAGTAAGTTATAAAATGTATATGGCGATTAAGCTACACTGAATATTCCGCGTTTCATCCACTCTAGGACTCTTCAGGCTTAAAACGCGGAATATCCAGCGTAGCTTAATCGCCATATACATTTTATAACTTACTATATATATATATATATATATATATATATATATATATATATATATATATATATATATAGTGGCGCAAAAAAGAAGTCCGCACTTGTCATTTTATCAAAAGCCGCAAATTTAAGCTTAATTGAATGTAACTGTTTAAACATCTCTTTATTCCCTTATCTCTCTCTCTTTCTCTCTCTCTCCCTCTCTCTCTCTCTCTTCACTTTATACGTAATTACTCACCTGACGGGTTGGTCCTGGATATGACCTTAAACTATATCCGATGGTGAGGCCCCACCTTGCGGGCCTTAGGGAGTGTGGAGCCACCCTTTAATTGCCATTGCTCCCAGGTCCACTCTGACCCGGAGTGGTAGTACCTGTTAGGGTCCCAACTATGGGTTAAATAGAAACCGACTTAAAAAATATATATATACTCCATTAAAAATCGTTCCTCAAAATAACTAGATTCGGCATTAAAGAACCTGAAAAAGGTTGATATGCCGTAAAACAAAAACAACCAACCAACCTGACGGGTCATCCCACATATTATTCCGTTATATCATTCTGAGAGAAACATTTCATTTGTTGTTCAAAGACAAACTGATTTTACCATGACTCTAACTCAACCACACTTTGTAAGTGTCAATTTCATTATTAATATTTTTTTTTTACTTCTTTAGTTTTTTTTTTCTTCCTTTCTATCTCTGCATATATTATCTCTAATGAGTGTCCTTCCAATCATATGAGTTTCCTTTTTCAGCTATCCTTTTTTAATCCCTGTACTTGATTCCTGATCAATTTACTCATCATTTCTTTTTCTCCATCACTACTGCTCTGATTTTTGTCCTTCTCTCTCTCTCTCTCTCTCTCTCTCTCTCACACACACACACACACACACACTCACTCCTCACTCACTCACTCCTCATTTGATTCGCTTGTTATTCCTTTATAATTTTACTTGTTCATATTTTACTTTTATTATAGTATCATAGCCCTTCTGCAATTGGACAGCTGACAAGCTTTTGGACATCCCTTGAATTAGTCTGCGGCAATACTCCGGTGCAAGGGCATCCCACTTCTCTTAAATTCTTGTCCAAATTCGAATTTTATCCTTGCGTAACTCTTGCTTGATGTAATATTATATGTTTTCGATAGTATTGGGGTCTGGAGATTGTGCAGGCCATCCAAATATCATGGTCTTCAAGGAACATCTTTACAACCACTTGACAACTGTGTGAATGGGGGCATTATCCTGCATGACGATGGGATTATCATCCAAATTCCGGTAAAAGTAGAGTGCAAAATGCTCATTGAACACATTAATGTACTTGGTCGAATTAATTCGACCTTTCAAGCGAACTGTAGACCCCGGACGATCGGCACTAATAAGGCCCCACACTAAAACTGAACCTCCACCACCTTGAAGCGTTGAAACTGTGTACCTAGAATTAAATTATTCGTCCTTCCTCCGACGGACATATTGCCTACCATCACTGCTTCCCCATTGAACTTGCTTTTATTGCTAAAAATCTCTTTCGACCAATATGAAGAGTAATGATCTTTATTGCATCTGATGAAGTCCAGGTGGTGCTTCCTTTTCTTTACAGAAACGTTTGGCTTGTATCTTGCAACACAGCCTTCGAAAATGTAAAATGAGAGCATTTTTAACAAGATGCTGTTGGATTTAAAGATCCGTTTCAAATCTGTTTCTGAGTTGTGGATCCTTATAGCATTGTATTCCCTGTAAGAAGTAGCTCTAAAATGACCAGATTTAGGAGCATCACGAACACTGCCGGTGTTTTGGTGCTTTTGCACACTCATTCGTGCCGTTTTCTCATCATATTTCAATCTATGGCCGATTTTTTAATGGTATAAACCAGAAAGGTGGAGATTAATAGCTCCTGACGATCACTAAGAGAATGTCGAGGTACATGGATAAAATGTTGTATAACCTGGTACTACAAAAATTACGATTGAAGATGCTTTGTTGCCTAAAAAGTGGATATTTGAAGCTGGTTTTAAGCTCATATGTTGCTGCAGTTTCTTTTAGCTTTCTCGATTTGAAGTTAATTTTTTTAATTGATGTGAATACTAGGATACTTCATTTGAACGGCAAATATAAACAAATAGAATATAGAGGAATAAAAGGCAAATAAAATGAGGTATTGCTTAAGCAGTTACATAAAATGTAGCCTAAATTTAAGGCTTCTTTTTGGCGCCACTATATATATATATATATATATATATACATACATACATACTAGCTTGCAGCTCGGCGTTGCCTAATCCTAAAATATGCTTTAACGTGATATTTTAATTTATGCAGATTGCATATTGTATTATTATTTAACCAATCCTCTATTGATTAATATATGTTACGAGAAATAATTTTCCCAGTGAACTAAGTCCTAAAAAATAAAATATAAAAATAATGCTGATAATGTTGTTCATAAAATACAGTCTGTGTTTGTTTATAATAACAATTCAGCTGATATTTGGGCGTGACGATGAATGTCACTGAAAAGTCACTTCTGATTAATATTTAGTTTTAAAATATGCAAATGAATTAATGATTTTTGGCGATTTTAAAATCGCGAAAAATCATTAATTCATTTGCATATTTTGAAACTTAAATATTTTATATCGTAAATTGAACTCATTAATTAACGCTTTTTTATCGTATTTAACTCTTTTTATCGTAAATTGAAGTCATTAATAAGAAAAAATAAAAATAAAATGGTAATGTATACTTGGACTTAAACAGGGCAGCATTCGATCTGTAGTTGAATGCTCTACTACTAAACTATATCTCTAGATTATAATTTTTTTTTAATATTTTAAAGAAAAGAGGATTTGCTGAAATTTTATTATCCCCCGGTTTAACGTAAAATATTACCATGTAAAAAGTTTTTTTTTTATCTATAAGAGAGAAAAACTTTTTTTTATATCAAACTTGTTTAGTTTTCGGTACTTATCGGATGAATTTCTGTACAAAACATATCTAAGAACACTGCCAGGCATATAAATTAGCTTTGTGTGAAATTTGCAAAAGACAAGATCAGCTGTTCCGGAACCTATGAGAAAACAAGTTTCTCACGCACAATGTGACTATTATACATACATATATATATATATATATATATATATATATATATATATATATATATATATATATATATATATACGACTCATCAGAGTAACTGAATCTAGCTAGATTGATTAATCATTTCACAACTTCCTACTACCATCCGCGATCAAACGGGCAAGCCGTACGCTTTTTCGACAAGTTGAAACAAACACTCAAAAGAAAGATGAACACTCAGAAATGGCACTGCGACAATTTCTACAAGCCTATAGGAGCACATCTAATCATAACACAGCATCATTAGTATACCCAGCGAAAAATATGCTCCAATTGAAGACCCTTATTTGAAAATCTGTTGCTAAATCAAACAAAATTGAGGAGTACCTCTATTGTGCCTAAGAAACGACCCAAAAGAAAAAGTTTTCTACAAAGCATGCAAAATAAAAAAAACAAAATGTATTTCTGGGAACTGAGCACAATAGACAAAAGAGTCGGAAATATGCTGTACATCATTGAAGATCTTAAATTCACGCTTAAAGTTAACTTAAATCAAATAAGACATCGTCTTTTAGATAATTCCAACTATACACTTTCCGTCATCGAACCACTTCGAGCAGGTCCAGGATGCCACAGATTGGTAAAGAAAAGAAAGTTCACGTAAGTTCACGGATCCTTTAACGATCGATCCAGACAAGACAACAGTGCTAGTACCTCTCGTAGAGTAAAGGCTTGGGAGCAGCGGTGTTATGGGGACTTACCCATCTACTCGTAATAGACTTTTCTAATCTATATATCTATAAAAGTGAAATTATCAGTGTCTCTATGTGTGTACATTTCCCTACCAATTCAATTTTCAGTCTACAGACTCAAGATTTGATATAAGACTTAGTGAGATTTGGGAAAATCTTTTTAATTAGTTTTCGACCAGATATTTGGCTGTACAGTTCAACGATTTGACCTTTGAAAACACTACCAAACTCCTCAGCTAATTTTGGGTCTAAACACTTCAAATTTTAGATGTAGGTTACTTGGAAATGAATTCAACTTTTTAATTTAATTTTAGCCTAATTAAAGGGGGGTAAAAATTGGGGTCAGTTTTTAGAAAAATGACCTCAAAGTCAATTTTTCGTCTAAAAATTTGAAATTTTACATAAAGTGTATTCAGATATAGGGCAAGCTTTTTAATCGGAGTTTGGCCAAAATATTGGCTACCAAGGGGTCAAAATTCAAAAGATTTTACGTTTACAGTCTCTACCAAACTATTTAGTCAATTTTAAGTCTAAATATTTGAAATTTTACATAAAGTGGAGTCAAATATGCAACAAGCTTTGTAATCAGTTTTTGGGCGAAAATTTGGCTGCCAAGAGGTCAAAGTTGAAAAAGTTTACCTTTGCAGACTCTACCAAACTCTACCGCCAATTTTTAGTCTAAACACTTGAAATTTTAGATGTAGGTAATCTGAATATGTCAACATTTTTAATATATATATATATATATATATATATATATATATATATATATATATATATATATATAGGGGATTAGAACAAGAGTCTAAAGAGCAGAGTATAGTTTAATGTATTAGTAAATTCATTAATACAATTAAAAGAAAAGAAAAGAAAACAGTGCTCGTTGTAATGTAGATACATAATAAGCTCGATAGGCATATATGTCCTAGATCTATTTTAATAATGTTCATTTTAAAGCATTCCTAAACTACATTTACCAAATGAATGCATCGGCGATGATATGTACGACTTTTAGATGAACCATTAAAAGATACATCTGCCTTACTTAAAAAATGCTAGGTTTATTTTTTATGTCTTTAAAAAAAACTACCCAATATTTTTTGCTGATGAGGAGACTTTATTTCAAAAAGCTATATCATGAGATTATTGTCCAAGACTCACTGTCTATCATAATAAAAACATCGTTTCCGAAACGATCGTACAATTTATTGATTTTGATGGTTGTTCTTTATGAAACAGATTTTTAATTTTTAATTTTAATTATAAATTATCAAAAATCTTACTCATTATATATATATATATATATATATATATATATGAGCATAAAGTTATGGACAGTACATGGGTCCCGAGCAAAGCGTAGCTGAATTGCTAGCCATTATAAAAACCCATAGTTTAATACTCTCGTAGGAAAATATCGTGATGTAACTCGAGACTATATACGGTCTTACTCAACAGTATGTAAATACCGACAATTTCCTTTTTCGTACGCTTTCTTGGACACTATATTCTTTCTACCTAAACGTGTTGTTTGCGTCTTCTTTATGACCCTTTTCTCAGGCCACAGCAATAATATACATAGAAGTATATAAGCCTATACACGCACCAGACACATATTATAGAGATATAAAACAGCTATTTAAGCGAATAACAAACATGTAATAGATATTTGGGACATGTAACCAAAACTACGTCACAGTTCTCGAAATATCAATTCATGTTTCTAAATTTCTTAGATAAAGATCGATAATTTATATCATCTGGATTATTCAAACTACTGAGAAACCTTCCGTTTTCTTCAGGTGTATCTTATCGAATTCAAATCTTGTTCCGGTATCTATGGAATTTGGAACGGAAACCTTTATTAAATCCACATATACTCGTTTTGTCGGCCATAACGTAGAAACAGTTTCAATTAATTCGCTATTATTATCTTAGTATCGTCCACATTGAAAATTTATTTTTTTCAACGTCTAGAAAAGTGTAGCTTTAGATTAAATTTCACCTAGTACTTTGTCCATTATGCTACGGTTCTGCGAGTCTGTGAAGTAACAGATAAGTTTTATCGTTATTTCCATGACAGTTGCTCGTCTGAATTCCAATCTCTGGTCCCCCCTCGCCAATCTTTCACGAAAAACACCCGGCTAGCTGAATCCACTGTACAAAATTTTCCCCACTCTTTATTTGTGCCTAAATCAAAACGTACATTCCATGAACAAGGCTTCTTTCTTAGAACTGCACGCCTGTGGAACTCTGTTCCGTCTGCCTGCTTCCCACCTGACTACAACCTGGATGTCTTCAAGTCCAACGTAAACAAGTTCCTAATGAACCGCCACCTCAAGTAAACACTTCAATAAATCTCCACACTAACGTACTGTACTTGCAATAACCCTTATCCCTGAATGGCTTTCGGGTCTTGATAAGTGGTGACCACCGTGTAAAAAAAATATAGTACAGATCCCCAAATTCGACAGAAAGATTCTCGACTTTAACAATCTACATCTGAAGAAGATCGGCGGTTACATCAGCCTAAACTTTGTAAAAAATCACAATCAAGATGAGAACAGTAGTCCAAATGATCCAAAATATCTTTTCTTTATATTCTAACATTTGGAATTTCTTGATGTTGACTTTGATACTAGCAAATGTATTCGTGAATCGAGTGCAAATCTTTACTAGTCTATGATTTATTTGTGGTTCTTACATCTGTATATCTGTTAGTTTTTAGGGGATGAGTGTTTTGATTTACGTTATGTTAAGCGTAATCAGATGGATTTATAGAGAGGCCTTACACATGTTTCACATACGACTGGTTTTGAGAATAATTAGCTTTGAGCAGGTATATTTTGTAAAGAAAAAACAACAGATACAAAGGGACCCTCCCAAAATACCACCTAGGAAACCTTAAATAAAATTACCAATATAATTAAAGTCGAGTGTGAAGTTAATTTTACAAGTTGTTACTTTTAAATATGTTTACAATATAAAAAGATAGATAGAAAGAACAACAAATATGTTTACAATATATAAGGATAGATAGAAAGAACAACAAATATGTTGACAATATATAAGGATAGATAGAAAGAACAACAAATATGTTTACAATATAAAAGGATAGATAGAGAGAACAACAAATATGTTTACAATATAAAAGGATAGATAGAAAGAACAACAAATATGTTTACAATATAAAAGGATAGATAGAAAGAACAACAAATATGTTTACAATATAGATAGATTGAAAGTTTACAATATAGATAGATAGAAAGAACAACAAATATGTTGACAATATGTAAGAATAGATATAAAGAACAACAAATATGTTTACAATATATAAGGATAGATAGAAAGAACAACAAATATGTTTACAATATATAAGGATAGATAGAAAGAACAACAAATATGTTTACAATATATAAGGATAGATAGAAAGAACAACAAATATGTTTACAATATATAAGGATAGATAGAAAGAACAACAAATATGTTTACAATATATAAGGATAGATAGAAAGAACAACAAATATGTTTACAATATATAAGTATAGATAGAAAGAACAACAATACCATAATACAATAAAGTAAGAAATGTACACTAATGGATAGACACACCTTTGTAAAGCATTACTTATGTTCATATCAAGACCTTGGAGAAGACATTTACTGCCCACCTCTGCATTCCGTGACACCAGGTTAGAAAGTGGGGATATTCAGCCAGCACCCCTAAAGTAAGGGCACTCTGGTCTAGCAAAATCTGCTTGGGCATCCTCATCAGCATACCCCGGTAGAAGCGCCTTAAGAAACTAGCAATAAACTTGCCCCACACGAAAGCCGGGTAATAAAATCTGAGAGGGTGAACTTCCTTGGTAATACCCAGTCGTCGTACCTATTTTCGACAAGCACTTGGTCAGTTCCTGGATCCGCACTTGTCGGGCTGATTGTCAAGAACGGATTCTTGACTAGTACTTTCTCCCCAAGACCATATGGTAACGCTGGGCTAACTAGCGCCTAATTACACGCATTTGGTTATTTTAGTGTCCACCACAATAACTGGCTCAGTTTCTCAGGCTGTACAGATTCAGTTGGCAATAGCGTGTATTCTCTTTTACATGGTACTTTCCGACTGATTAGTAGATGTCACCCTTAATTTTGGACTCCACGCCTAAAAGCCGTTGTTTAAAACGACTAAATTCTTTAAATAGGAATCCATTAGCGACCACAGATGTCTTATGAAGTAATATCCTCTCTCTCTCTCTCTCTCTCTCTCTCTCTCTCTCTCTCTCTCTCTCTCTCTCTCTCTCTGTAAATAAAGAATCTAAATACGTCAAAGCAGGCACTGAAGCAGACGTTCCAACACGGACATTCTATAGCGAGCCCTATTCAGTTAAATGGTCCACTTAAACATGTGCAGCTGACATTGCAAAGGCAAATCCACTGATGCATTCGTCAGAAGTCAGAAAAAAATAAGCAAACACTTATTGAAACTAGAAATCATTGAAAGAGTAAAATAACCGCAGCCAAGAGAGGATATACCGAAATGATTATGAAAACGTATTGAGTTTGAGAAATTAGAAACACGTGCTTTCTAGAAAATATATAAAGTGTATTGAATAATGGCCAACCAACAATTCCCCAACTATCAAAGATTCATGATGTCGAGTGCACGATAACCGAGAACACGGAACGACCTGCGTGGTGATTCGCTTCTGAATCTAACTTAGATCCAACAAACATCTCCTTCCCATTTTTTTTTCGGAGAAATGACACAATTGATGATCTAGTAATCCACCCTTTCCATGTCCGTTATATAATAAAAAAAAAACCTAACTAGTCATCTCCAAGGCGTGTGGACATGATCGTATCCCTGCTATGCTAATAAAGAAATGCTCTGCTGAAATAGCCTCTGTTCTCTCCAAACTCTAAAACAAATGTTTTGCCGAATCTTGCTTTGTTGATAGCTAGAAAATTGTCTCTGTGGTATCGGTATTCATGAATTCTGGTGAATGAACTAATCCGCTCAATTAGTGTTTCATCAGTCTCCTTCAAATATCTTGATGGTCATATTTGAAGTGTTGCCAAATGGAGAAGTTATAAAAGAAATAGTAGAAACAGTTTATAAGTATTCTGGCGTATCGGAAGGTAAAGTCATCATGAACAGGGAGATAAAAGAGAAATGACTGCCGAGCTGATGTCTCTATCGCTCGCCTTCATTCATGCACAGTAGCAGTAATAGGTCCCGCACTGTCAACTTAACTGGACAAGGCGGAAAAGCAATGACGATCGTTTCTGATATATTCAAAGGATTTGATAAAGTTTGATATAAAGATTTTACTCATGAAAATTTAATTGTATGGTATTACTGGAAAAATATTTTATATAATCAGCTCCTCCTAAGAGAATAGAAAAATCCAAGCTGTCCTCAGCGGCGTACATAACATTATTGCAGGTAGGCCCAAAGAGTCGATCTTTGTATCTTTATTGCTCATGATATTCGTAAAAGAACTTGTCTTTAACGTGGACATATCAGAGGCAATGCCTGAAAATGTAAATAATGGCTGCCAGACTATACTAGAATCGGGACGAAACTGAATGGTACAATTTAATGTTACTAAGACAAGCTTCTTTCCCTTCAACAATTACAAAGAATGTAGGCTCCCTATACTGTGCTAGAAAAATACTCACACCAACCAGTATCCTATATTTCTACACAGCTACCATTCGCTCATGCCTTGAGTATCATTGCGACATATGGGCCGATGCAGCAAACCCTAGTCTCTCTTTCTATTGAATATGGTTTTAAAAAGAATCTTAAACCTAATAGATCCTGAACTGTAAACTAAGCTCAAGCCCATACCCCATCACCACAATGTTTCATCTCTGTGTTTGTTTTGCTGTGCTGTAATACTATGTGTTCTGACGAACTTTTAAACTTTGGAATTCCCTTTCTGACTTTAATACTCGTAGAAATTAAATGTAATGTTAACAGGCACTACACTGTTCAACTCTCTACTAAAACTCTCCCTGCGTTATGGTCAGTAATTAATTCGAAGTAGCAATGTTCCTTGTTTGGACTGAATATGCATAAAAAATATATAACATGAACTAACATTTTGTGGCACAAGTGCTCAATACAATTCCTATAAATCTGGACCTACGAATTACAATTTTAACAGATCTGACACAGCGATATAAGATTCTGCCTAGCCAAATAAAGTGTCGTTTCTCTTTAAACCATGTTCAACATAATACTGAAATATCTACGCACACACACACACACACGTACACATATATATATATATATCACCCACCCACACACACATACACACACATATATATATGTATGTATGTATATATATATATATATGTATGTATGTATATATATATGTGTGTGTATGTATATATATATATATATATATATATATATATATATATATATATATATATATATATATATATTGACATCAAGTCATTATTCAAGCACGTCTGATTGAACACGACTGGGTTCTTTTTTTCCAACTTTGTTAGATAAATTTTCAATTCGCCGAGCGGTCTTTTTCATTTCGGCTGGGATGTATATTATGGCACCCAGTAGTTGTTGTTCAGCCATATTCTCAAGCATTTTCAATCAGTGCATCCGATCGTCGTCAGGAGTGATTGTTGTTGTTGTCATTTTCTTTAGTGAGGCTTGATGTATTTTAGTTTGTTCTACTTTTTTATATATTGGTTATAAATGTTATACTTCCCATAAATACGGACGTCAATCACAGTAGCGCCTTGCTATAGGTGAATATGTCATTAACAAAAACGTTCATTACGCGTAAAATCCTAACGTTGCCGAACTGATTTCGCTATCGCCCCCATTTCTTTTAATATATGTACAATAGAAGTAATGAATAAAGATTTCCCGTCGCTAAACCTAAGGTTCCCGCGCCTTTTTCTTCCTATTATTATTATTATTATTATTATTATTATTATTGTTATTGTTATTGTTATTATTATTATTATTGTTATTATTGTTGTTGTTGTTGTTGTTGTTGTTGTTGTTGTTGTTGTTGTTGTTGTTGTGGTTGTTGTGGTTGTTGTTGTTGTTGTTATTATTATTATTATTATTATTATTCCAAGGAGATTCATTATCTCCTTTGCTTTCTGTAATGGTTATGATACCGCTGAGCATCCTCTGCAAGCTGGGATATTGCTTTGGCTTTGGTGGGCTGTTCCTCGATCACCTGTTGTTCATGTATTATTTGAAAATATTTGGTAGAAATCGGAGACACTTAATGTGAAGATATCGCGATAGAATTTGCAATTAGTGCAGTGGTGATAAAAAAGGGTAAATGTGCATTCTAATCGCGTTGCCAAATGGAGAAGTTATGGGAGAAATAGTAGAAGCAGTGTATATGTATTCAAGCGTGTTGGGGAGTGTAGGCGTCATGAACAGAGATATGGACGAGAAAGTCAAGAAGGAGTATCCTAGCTATTGTGAAGTAAAAATTGTACGGATGAAATCTAGTCACAACGTCGAAAGCATAGGCTATCAATGTTTTAAGGTACATTGCAGTAATGTTGAAATGGTCTGACAATGAGTTGCATGCCATGGATATCAAGACAAGAAATTGGCTATGTTTGGTATATTCCACATTAGATGTAGCATAGCTAGGTTATATCAGTCGGAAAGGATTGATGAGCGCAAAAGATTGTGTTAGAGCTAAGGAAATGTTGGCAGAGTACGTGAGACGTAGATGCTCAAGGTTATGGTTGGTGAAGTTGAAGCGGATAAGACGAATGCTGAGTATGTGAAGCGTGTGGACAGAGAAAGAGCAAAGAGATTGCTTGGGAAAAATATGAACAAAATTTTATCCCCGGATGAAGCAGATGTGGTGGATCAAAGGTCGTAGCAATGGCTTAGAGCTGGGTATATGACTAATAGTACTGAAGCCGTTTTGTGTAGTGCCAAAGCAGGCACTAGAAACGCAACTGTTCAAAAAAGTGGTTCAACTTACAGCAGGATGTAGCAGATCATCTCAGAAGAAGTACCGCAAAAGGCATGACGGTGTGAGGCATTGGATTTACTGGGAGGTTCGAGAAGGTTTAGTGTGAAGTGTGCTGGTACGTGGTTTTACGGGATACCTGAAGATGTAAGAACTAGTGAGGATAGCAGTGTGGAGGTATGGTGGAAATAAAGCGTCTTGAAAGCTTTGAACATAATCGTCCAGATTTTGGAAAAAAAAACTTGGAATCCTTAATCTGTTGGGCAGCATTCAGACCGCTGCTATTGTAGGTAACACCAATATTCGTAGGAAAACCTTTGATCTATGAAGGTTCTGATTTAAAACCGGGATTTAAGGAGAGTCCTCTGAGAATAAATTCTATCTCTTTTCAGGGATACGTTATCAACCGAAATCAGAATTATTATCACAATAAAATTTTAAATAATTCTGACCAGGAAATGGTAAATCCTGGGAGAGAGGAACTCTAAGAATAACGCAGAACCATATCTCGGTCAAATAGAAAAGAGGTCACCAAGTTTCAAAATGGCCAAGACTCTCGGATTGATTGTCAATGACGTATCATTGAATGGTATAAACAGTGGAGCCTGTTTACTTGATAGTTTTTTGGGTCAAACCTAATATTTTTGTTTTGTTTTTTTTCTTTTTTTTTGTATCTTTCTTTCTTCTGAGCAAATACATCGACCCGAAATAGATTGATGCTATACAATCATTGGAAATCCAATCCACATACACAAAACAATTCGAGCAAACAGAATGTCGGATTCTGAATACAGCTACTGTCCAATTGTATATCCTTCCATTCGCTTAGTATAGCCACAGCTAAGCATTCGGTCGCCATCTTGTTTTCACGGCTTCGTTAACTCGTAGAACTTTTTTAGAGCATGTTCAGGTAATCAAATAGGGAAAGCCTTACAAATGAGAGCAAATGGGAGTGAGCGACTGGGAAATTTCCATTTGATTGATGACATTGGCCGGACGGGATACGCTAGTGGATACTGGGTTAATCTTTGTGAATAACGAATTGCATATGATGAATATCGGAGGGTTAAAGCGACGCAAAGAAGATACTGAAATCCGATTTTTCTTCCTTTTCTCCCTTTTCATCTTCTTTCTTCTGCTTCTTCTCTTCCTCCTCCTCCTCTTTATTTTTCTTCTTCTTCTCTCTCCGATTTATCTTTCTCTTTCAAATACTATCTTTCCCCCGCTTTTTAACCCAATCCAAACTTTTCTCTTTTTCTACCACACACATTTCTCTACATTTCTATTGCTAATATATAAAATTAGGTTAGTCGAAGTTTATAATTTAGACTTAAACATTAACGGATCTGACAAAGCGATATTAGATTCTGCCTAGCCAATTTGCCGTTATTCTTTAAAACATGTTCTGTGTAATACTAAAATGTCTTCACACACACACACACACACACACACACATATATATATATATATATATATATATATATATATATATATATATATATATATATATATATATATATAAGACTATAACAACTTATATTGTCTAAGGTATGTATCTTTTATAACATCCATCAAATTGTTTCAAATAGTAAGCTTAATGAATATGTTTCTGGCTTCAGAGCATATATATTGGCTAGTTCTACCCTAATGACAAAAGAAAAACAGAAATCGAAAATCACAATTTAATTGTTTTTTTTTTAGATTTTTATTTCGACAAATTCCAGATTTTTTTTCCTTTTAATTTTTACGCACTAAAAGTGATATTTGTGCGTCTGTGTAGAATAGAAAAATACAAAATGGCGATATTTTTTTGGTATTGGCTGAGAAAAACGCGTAATGCGTGTTGTGGCCGGAATAGTCAGTAAGAAAGACTAAGACACGGATATAGTTTAGAAAAGGCATTTGTATTTGCATCAAGATCAAATATAGAACGAGATTTCTAGTATTTAAAGTGCATTACGAAAGATTCTGTAGAGTGGTATCTCTTGATACTGTTAGGAGAGTTCATATATTGTATATGGGTGAGTCCACACAATAAGATGTAAAAAAATCATAAAAATATTCAAAATAATGAGTGTGGGTTGATTCTTTCTTTTGGTCAATGGAGTGCAACTAACCAGCATTATATATATATATATATATATATATATATATATATATATATATATATATATATATATACTAGCTGGACGCCCGGCGTTGCCCGGTCGTACAGTACGCTTATACATGATATTTCCATGTATGTAGATTGCGTATGTATTATAGCAGAATCAATCCTCTATTGATTAGTATATATTACAAGGAATAATTTGCCAGTGGACTTATTCGCAAAATAAATAAATAAATAAATAATGGCAATAATGATAATGTCGTTCATCAAATTCCGTCTGTATTTCTTTACAATACCACGCCAGTTGATAAAAACTGTTTTATGGTCGGATCTTTCCGATTTTCGACACGTGTCGGATGAATGCTTGTACAAAACACTGCAAGACATAAATTATCCTTGCCTTTAATTTGAAATTGATAAGCATAGCCGTTTCAGAACTTATAAGGAAGGGACTCAACGCACACACACACACACAATATGACTTTATATAATATATATGATATATATATATATATATATATAAATATATATATCATATATATATATAATATATATATATGCAACTTTGTCTCTGTGTGGCAGTCATTCCTTATAGACTCTGAAATAGCTGGACATATTTTCTTTAAAATTTACAGAACTTTAGTTTATAAGTATGGGCGTGATCTTAGTAAGGTTTTTCAAATAATAACCCCGGGATTACCGATGATCGACAGTCGAAACCGTTATTTCAATTTATCTATCATCGCTAAAGCCATTTTTTCCATGACGTAAAAATTCTATTGTGGGTAAGTTCATAGCGTCTTTTTTGTTTGTTTGTTTTCTTTTATTTTATTCTTTGTTTTTTTTTGTTTTAGTTTTTGTTTTGCTTTGTTGTGTTTTTTACGCGTAAATTTCTCAATTTGTTTTCATTAACTGCAAAGAATTTCATAAGACTTGAAAATTTATGTGGTTTTTAGCAGTGCAAAGTAAATTATATGCCTTTTTTCTTTCTTATTTTTTTTTTTGAACGTCCATTGAACAAGCAACTGATCCTAATGAAATTGCAAAACAGTTTACACACATATTTAGTGAAAATGTGATTCAGAGTTTTTTTTTTTTTTTATATGTCGGTTAAACAAAACATAGGCCCAAACTACCAAGCACAAGTAGTATGCCGGGCAACATAAGATAAGGAATTTTCGACACAGTTGACTAATTGTCGAACTATACAGCGATAACGACATAAATTCTTACAACGAATAGATAGTCGATGTTGATCCTGTGGTTTCTGTCAAGAAGTCATGGTCCCGAAAACTTCGCTAATGTAGTTCGTTTTGAGCTGGAAGAATAGCTGCTAAGGGGACAAATCAGAGAAATTGGATTGTTGCTGGCATGTTGCATCCACTGTGTGTGGCTACGTTGACGAGTAAGGTATCAATATAACCGAAATTTACTCAAATAAAATCATGAATTACCAAAGATACAAATAAAAATAAGCATAAAAAGGCAACAGTGCAACCTCCGGGAAATACTGCTAGTATATATATATATATATATATATATATATATATATATATATATATATATATATATATATATATATATACGAGCAAACAGTGAATAAAATATATTAAAAACACTTTGAAATGAGTTAAAAAACATATTTAATCTGAAAAGGAAACACTAGATAAGTGTATAGTCCTTTATCCGCGGAGTTTCGAAGAAATACTTTCCTTCTCATCAGAGGGTAGGAATTAACAAAATGCGGGATCGGATTTTGCATGAAAAAGTATTTGATGAAGCAACAAGTAAGACAAAGATCTTACTTGAAAACATATATATATATATATATATATATATATATATATATATATATATATATATATTATAGAAAATGCGAGCATGACAAGTAATATAGAAAAGTAAAGGACCAGTTGTCAAAACTGGAAGAGAAAAAGACAAGAATTCCAGTAATAAATATGATGAATTTATAACTTAAAATATTGCAGCATTAAGAAATTGATTATATAATGTTATAAATTGAATTAAAAAAATATTAATGCTGCAATATTTTAATTTATAAATTTATTATATTTTTACTAGAATATCTTTTCTTTTCCAGTTTTAACAACTAGTTCTTTATTTTTCCATGTTGTATCTTAACCATATTACTTTTCATGCTCGCATTTTTCTATTGTAATCCATGATTTTTGTAACCTTCCAATTAATTCACTTGTTCTTTGTTTAATTTCAGTCTTATTTTTTTGCCCCCATAAACACATATGTAATAATAATGTATGGCATTCATCTGCTTTACATAAAATACCCCAAATTATCTCCCTTTCATGCTTTCATTTTGTCTGTTTCATGAATTACTTCTCTTTTCGCGAACCGACGATGTTGCTATGGAAACCAGTCATAAAAAGCGTCGCTCGCGGCTTTACATATTTTTACGATTTTGAACTCATCATAACTTTTGTTTTACTGAATGAAAATTGAAATGTTTTGTTTTCACAATATAGCTGAGAAGGTGATCTATAAACTGTAATAATTGTTTGATATTTGGTCGAAAAATGAGTGAGCGATTAAGCTTTAAAGCAGTTCTAAATGACTAAAACTGCCACTTAACCATATATTCAAACACTACCGTGTTTGAATGATATATATAATCGGCTAATTTTATTTACTAATATTATGATGATAAAAGAATGTGATACATTCAACGTTATGAATGTTCCGTGAGACCTGTGAAGACTGGGGCGGTAATACTTTGTACTCTAGAATTAATTTCTCGGTATAATTACTACCATATTAAATACGCATTTGCCAGGAATTCAAAGGCGCATATCTGCTTCTAACGCACGTTTATGACAGGGCTTTCTTTCTTAGTGTCTCACACCGTTAATATCTTCAACATAGAGATGTATCTTTAAGTTTATACATGCATAAGTTTAATCATGATAACAATGCAATTTGCAATCCCCCTCTGATCCATTCAAGCGGAATAAAAGATAGGAGGCATTACTTTTGGAACGCCTTTCATATATTTAAATCGATATATATATATATATATATATATATATATATATATATATATATATAGAGAGAGAGAGAGAGAGAGAGAGAGAGAGAGAGGAGGGGATACATTTCGATCTCTTGGTCAAAATGTTGGATAAAACCCCGTAAACTCCTTAAAAGGGTCCATAGATTAATAGGATTTACCCGTCAACTGATTATAGTACGGGAACAGTTGCCTTCGGATGCTTCATCGAAAGAATGCACTTGTGTTCCAATTGATAATATTGAGATGTCCTTTTGCATAGAAACTACATACTTCGTACTAGGATATGATATATATCGGCTGGAATAATGTATAACGATGGGATCACCCTTGTTCTAAGTACTAGCCAATGAAATACTTTCAGGAAAGTACATTATGATTAACAGCATTAAAACCAAAAATGTGTTTGCGATATGTAGACGACGCATTCATACTGTGGCCTCATCAAGAAGATACCCAACCATTAATGTGAACCCTATCCATCCATCTATACAATTACCGATGGATAAGGAACATACATTACTGATAAGGGGTGTATGCTATTTGTATATAAAACGCCAACTTTCCCTGGACTATATCTAAACAATTCACATCGTCTACATTATGTAAAGGACTTAGTCGTCCATTGCCCACAACACCGGGCAACAGCAGTATGTAGCAACAGCAATGCATATCAAAAGAAGATGAAGTTTAAAAGAAATTCTCCACCGAAACAATTATCCAGAGAGCACGACATCAACTTCATGCAAAACAACAAACGACATCACCGAACAGTCACCACAGATTATATATAATGCATGAAAGAGTGAAAGAATGTGTAATTTATACAACGCCAGGACATTATTCAGGAGCAACTCAATTCTCCGGAAAAACTCATGAATAGGAACATTGTGTATGAGATACCATGAAATGTGGAAAACTATAAAAATTACGTTAGAAGAACATCGGAAAGCCGTAATTGTAAAATATGGAGCGAACAATTGAAACTATCTATCCTTATGAAATGAAGTAAAGATTACATACCTAGAATAACATTATTATATATATATATATATATATTACATAGGCATCACCACATTATCAAGGCCAAGAGGCCACTCAAGGATAAGGGTTAAAGAGTGTACAGTAGAAATTCGACAATATAGTAATCATTAGTAATGAAAATTTGGTAAATTTGATAACTTATATGGAACGGCTCATCAAGAACTTATTTACGTTAGACTTGAAGACAACCATATTGTAGTCAGCCGGAAAGCAGGAAAACGGAAGACAATTCCACAGGCGTGCAGTTCTAAGAAAGAAGCTTTGTTCATGGAATCTACGTTTAGGTTTAGGCACAGATAAAGAGTGGGGGGGAATTATTGATAGTGTTTACAGCTAGACGAGTGTTTCTTGTGAAAGTTTGGCGAGGGGGGACCATAGATTGAAGCTCAGTCGAACACTTTCCATGAAAATAACGATACATCAGAGACAAACTCGCAACATCTCTTCTGTGAGATAGAGGTTGCAAGGAAGAGAAAAGGACATCTCCTACGAGGCTACGAAGTCTATTTTGAACTCTATCAAGGCAGGCCAAGTCCGTTCTAGCAGCTCCTGCCCAGATGTGGCAACAGTATTCCATCCTTGGACGTACCTGGCTCTTATATAGATAGAGAATAGCATCAGCAGTGAGATATAATCTGCGTCAATCGCTTTATTGCAGGTTCGTAAAATATCAATATTTCACTAAATATATATCACAACAAAAGGAAAATTATATCATCAGACGACTCCTTTAATCCAAAAAATCGTAAAATGTTATTCAAATTCATGCGATATTCACGAAGTTATGACATTTTATACTTTATCGTGGAATTTCCACTGTCCATCGCTTTATCGCAGGTCTCTAGTACGAAATATGTAGTTTCTACGCAAAAGAACATCTAAATACAATGTTCTTTTAGGGCAAAAATACAATGTCTTATCATGCGAAATTTATTTTTTATGGTCTTTTTTGTCAAAGTATGATAAGAAAAAGCAAATCCTAGGTGCTAAGTCACAAATAAATGAATTATTTTCGACATATCAACCATTTGTCTAAATAACTTAAAACAACCTTTTGTGCCCGGGAAAGTCAATTGTTTGGTCTAAAAACAAAATTATGGCTCAAGCAATATCAACTATGTTCTCTACAAAGACTCCTTTGCAGTAAATTGCTCTTCTCCCTCATAAACTCCTCTTTTTGATATTGACCAGAGATATTCAATGGGGGTACGGTCTGGAGAACACGGTGGTCAGGTCACGAGAGTTTCTCCAAAGAAGCCCATAGATTCAAGAAGGCTGCAGTCACCCCAGCAAAATGAGAAGGTGTATTAGAGCAATTCACAATTTTTGAAAACATGTTCTTTTATTTTCTCAAAGGAGTATGTCATTCTGTCTCGTTAGCAATCTTCAACAAACAGTAAAAATGTTATCACTTTAGTTTTGAATGTAGCAAAATCCCCAGACGATTCTATGGAGAAAAAACATATTCAAACACAATCTTTACATGTCACAAACTGTCAAAATTATACCTCTGATATTGCGGATATATCAATGGTAAATTTCAATCTAAAATAAATATCAGTATAAATATATAGATATTTTTATCCCAACCAAATAAAAGGCTCAATACACACACAATAGAGAGTAGAGCTTATTATAAGAGAAAAAGATTAAAACTTTAAGTTGAAATTTACAATCAAATTTATCGTTCAACTGGATACTAAAAAAAAGTATTTAAAAAGTCCTTATTCTTGCTATTCTTCTCATCAGCAACTTATATTTGTATTAATGCTAGAATTCTCTGGTTATGGTATTAAATGAAACCACAATTTATTATAGTCATAAATTGCAAAGATGTACATGTTTTTTTAAGGACAACGAATGAAACTTTTCCAACTGGACTAATTATATTCAACTTGATTTCAATGTGGATTTGATTCTTTCTAAAGAATTATTTTCGCGTCTCGGATTACCTTTGAAAAAATATTGATTTCAGCTGCAATTTTATGCTTTGTTTTTATTATTTTTTCATTTCCTACATTTTTTCCCTCGTTGTTTTAAAGCACATGTAAATTTTTGCAATCTATGACTATAATAAATTGCGGTTTCATTTAATGTCATCGCCAGAAAATTCTAGCATTGATGTGAGGAATAACAATGAGAGAATAAGGACTTTATTTTTGGAGTATTTAGTCGGACAATAATTTCTCTTATATATACATACATATATATATATATATATATATATATATATATATATATATATATATATATATATATATATATATACACTTGTGCCCGATATTATTCATACCCCTCGGATCTTTGAGATTTCTATAAGAATATTGCTCAAACCAGAAGGTAGACAATATTAAAGGGATTTCAAACAATAAATCAAGCATAAGCATTTAATTTAAACTCAACAAATAAATAAATTATGCAAGTTTGAAACATTATACAAAGAAAAACAATAATGGCACTAGTTCAAAATTATTCATACCTCTCTTACTAATAGTCAATAGCATGCCCTTTATTCTTAATAACTGCCTGTAACCGTTTGGGATATTTATCAACAAGGTTTTTACAAGCATCAACACTGATTTTTGACCATTCTTCAATGCAGTAGTTCTCCAAATCCCTCAAATTTCTAGGTTTCCGCTTTTTAACCTCAGTTTTCAATATGTGCCAGAGGTTTTCGATAGGGTTCAGGTCGGGACTCTGGCTAGGCCATTCCAAAACATTAATTTGATTATCCTCAAACCATTTCTTGACTATTTTGGCAGTATGTTTTGGATCATTATCCTGTTGAAGGACCCAGTTTGGTCCTAAATGGAGCTTCTCCGCATCCTGTCTAATGTTTTTCTGGAGTATCTCCAAATATTGCTCCTTCTTCATGGTTCCATCTATCTTGACCAAACTACCTGGACCACTAGCCGAAAAGGAGCCCCAAAACATTAGGCTACCACCACCATGTTTCACCGTGGGTATGGTGTTCTTTGGGTTGTAAGCTTCTCCTTTCTTCCTTCAAACGTAAGAAGCATCCATATGGCCAAACAATTCAATTTTTGTTTCGTCAGTCCACAAAATACTTGAGAAAACGGACTCTGGAGAATTCACATGGGTCATAGCAAAATTTAGACGTGCTGCAAGGTGTTTTCCGGTGTGCAATGGAGTCCTTCTTGGTCTTCTTCCTTTCAGACCATTTTCATGCAGAGTCCTTTGCAATGTTTGCCTTGATATTTTTATGCCAGAAGACTCCAGATTTTCTAAAATGTCCTTATTAGTGGTGGTTGGATTTGCATTAACACTTCTTACAATATTCCTGGTGGCTCTAGCAGACAGTTTCCTTTTCCTTCCTCTACCAATCAAGTTGTTTGTTGTGTGGTGGCTCTGGAATTTTTTGATGATGCTCTGTACTGTTGCTGTAGGGACCTCAAATTTCTTGGAAATTGACTTGTAACCTAAACCATCCTTATGTGAATTCACAATTTTAGTCCTAAGATCATTACTAAGCTCTTTTTTCTTCCTCATTCTAATAATTTTTATTCTTTTATTGGTTTTCAGTTGATATCATTTTAATTTCTGAAAAATGCAAAAAACGAAATGAAATTAATCAAAGGTTGTATAAAAGCATTCAAAATAAGAATCAAACAGAAAACAAACAGTCAGAAACTCGATTAATACTGAAAAAATAAGGGGGTATGATTATTTTTGAACATTGCAGATTTTATAAATAGCTGTATATTTCTTTTATTACAAGTATCCCGAGATTTTAAAATGACGAAAATGATCAGAAGAGGTTTATTAAGAATATGTATCAATATGGACGTAAACAATAAATTCTTACAAAAGTTACACCTAATAAACTCAATTTTCAAGGGGGGTATGAATAATATCGGGCACAAGTGTATATATATATATATATACTCGGGTTTTTGTTATTTAAAAGTAATAGACTAATGAATTCAACGAGGTTGTTAGATAGTGCTCAATAAAAAGAGCTAATAATACGTATTTATTGTTAAATAAACATGTTTACATCCCGCTGCTACAAACAGCCATTTGTTTCAATCAAGATCAAAGTGTAATATCTGTTCTTCAGATGCTGCACTTCTATTTCTTGTTCTCTTTCGGTGGAGGAGAAATCCTTCACGACTGAGACAATTTTTATTTTTGTACCTTTTCTCCACGTTAAAAAACGACCCTGGTGTCTAACTCTGTCCCGTGGGGAGGCATAGTAAATAGGTACATTCGCTGTCATTTTTGACAGTTACGCTTTTAACGCTAAGATTGTGTGTTTTTGTTTGTGTTGTTGTAATAACGCGTCTCGTCATTGTAATATATAATTGTCCATAAGTTAGGTGACACGCAAATCTTTTTCTCTTTTTCTCTATTCTCTTAACTTTTTAAACTTTCCTTCCTATCAATTCTTACTTTCACTCCTTCTTTCTCTTAACTATCTCTCATCATTCTTTTTTTTTCTCTTCTAGCCCGTGTTCTCTCTATATTAACCCTTTATATTGTTTTTTTTCTCTATTTTTTATCTATATTTTTTCTCTATTTCTTTTTTCATCATTCTCTGTCCATTATTTTTTATTAGTTTTCTTTAGATTTCCCCTCCCTCTTTACCTCTTTACCTCTTATAATTAAAGTTCTGTGTTTTATAGTTTTTTTAACTCCAACCTTTAAAGAGTTCCTACCTAAAAAAAAAAATCCATTATTCATTGAACATTTGAATAGTCAAGTCCCTGCCTGATGATATCTGTTGTTTGATTGAAACAAATGGCTGTTTGTAGCAGCGGGATGTAAACATGTTTATTTAACAATAAATAAGTATATATATATATATATATATATATATATATATATATATATATATATATATATATACTGTGTATATTTAGGCAGCATTTTCTCATTTAGACAAATATTATTGAATGGCATGGAATTATTCTGTTTTACAATTTTCTTTTTTATCTTCTCCAATCTCCGATCCAAATTTATATATATTATAAAATCTTCTCCAATCTCCAATCCAATTTTATATGTATTATAAAAAAAATACAGACAACAAGCCTTGTAAAGTAAAAACAACATTTCGCAAACAAATGACCTGTTGGAAAGGACCAGTGTAGTTTACAAATTTAGCTGCCCAATAGGAGAGTGTATCTCAAATATTAGTAGTTATGTTAGTTCAACAACTAACACATTGTTGCGAAGATTGACTCTCCACCTCTCTGACTCTAGCTCCATATCATAACATTTGAAGGGACATGGCTGCCAACATTCGGAATTTCGAAGAACTATGGTAGAAAATACAAGAGTATTGCAGAGTGAGAGAAATGTAAATAGGCTAAGAATACTCGAAGCATTGTACATTAAAACAAAGAAGCCTCAAATAAATAATATTAATTATAAGTGCAGCCGGAGCATTTTGAAATGTTTGGGATACATGTTTAATAATGTATATATGTGTTTGTATATATAAATTTGTTTAATATATGCACAAAAACAATTCGTCCACTTAACTTGTAACAAATTACATCGTGACTAGGAAAACTATATATATATATAAGTAAATTAAAAAAACAATCCCTACATTTATTTCTACAATATGCCTGAGGATGATAGAAGTACTTTTGTCGAAAGCGCTCGCGATTATGGATCCAACATATACAATTTCGAGAAAAACACAAAAAGGACTATTCGGAGATTGGAGAAGATATAAAGGAAAATTGTAAAACAGAATAATTCCGTGCTATTCAATAATATTTGTCTATATATATATATATATATATATATATATATATATATATATATATGTATATATAAGAGACAAATTAAAACTGTGAGTTAATATATATATATATATATATATATATATATATATATAATAAAGTAAAATAATGTGTTTTGTTCGAGATACTGTGTAGATTCTCGAGTTCGACGAAAAGATTCCAGATTTCCCCCACAGTACACCCGAAAACTTCGGAGGCTGTATCGACCAAAACGCTGTGAAAATAACACTCGAATCAGAAAAATAGTCTAAATATATGAGACAGTTAAGTTAATATATGAATACATACAGGGTGTTTTCCGCTTTGATTTATTATATTTCTAATAAACGAAAAATATTATTTGTTTACCTTAAAAAATAAAAATAACCTTAGACAGAAATAGAAGCGGTACATTATATGTTGTCTGTGTGTCGTGTGTCTCTCTCAAACGGAGTTAATTGCATAATTGTTAACCCACTTTTTAAATAACGCGTAGATATACTCATAGACTAAAGCAACCCCTGCCATGTACGTACGTCAGAAGCAGATGTGCGTTATTGAATTTCTGTCAAAAGTGCATTGTACCACTCCTGTCTTTGTAACTGTTAAACATTTTGAATTGGAAAATAGAATATATTACTTTTGGAACGATCCGCGTATATCTATCTATCTATCTATCTATCTATCTATTAATATATGTATATATATTTATATATATATATATGATGATTGCTGCAGCTTTCCAGATGATCGCTGTCACACTGAGTTCTCCCAATCTCGTCGTCCATGCCATTTCAGATGACTCTGCACTTCCCTCGCAGATTTGCACATCTTGAAGCAGATGTCACATACGAATTGAGCAATTTCCACTAAGTTGACTTCCTCTGGAGGTTGAAGGGTATTCTTATGAACAATCAAACACATGTCTTCTCAAACCAGCAGCACCCTTGCAAACCTTGATGCATATTAAACAGATCGTTTGGTTCGGTCTAATAGGTGCAAAAGTTGACCTGAACAAGAATTTTGTGCGACTTAAGGTGGTTGACGTACCCAGCTTTTGACAAAAGCACTCGTTCACAAGTGTCGCATTTCCAGCTGTGTGTGCCATAGTTAAGACCATCAATTAAACCTTTGCGAAGCTCTCGCTTCAGAGTGCTGAGAGCCTGCTTTCTTTTCTCTAGAGCATCACAGCTTTCACGCACAAGTTTTCGACACTTCGGCTTATGCAGAGTAAGTTCTTCCCATGTATCGATGTCGATTTGTAAGACTTTGAAATTACTCTTTGTAGAGTCTCTGAACCTTTTCCTAGGCTTGTGTTGAGGGCGCTTGCCATTTTCCAGCTCCCCGTAAAAAATGTTTCGGCAACCTATAATCTTTCATTCGAACCAGGTGGTCCACTCAACGCATGCGAGATCTAATTACAAGGGTCTCAACACTAGAGCAATATTCTCTCACAATGACTGCAGTATCGGGTACTTGTCCTTGCCACTTGATGTTTAAGACACGTCTCAAGCATTTTGGGTTAAATCGTTCAAGCCATTTAATGTGCCATGTCTCTGGTGAATACAACAGTGGGATTAGCACATAAGTCTTGAAAACTCTCTTCTCCAACCTTCCAAAATCTACAGATGCCTTCTGAATTCGTCTGCGGATTTCAGTGTCGAGACAGCCATCCCTCGACAGAGAACTACCAAGGTAGAAAAATGAATCAACTTCTTCTAATCCAGCACCACAAACCATGATGTTCGACTCTACATATGACTGACCCGGTGCAGGAGTCATAATCACCTTTGTTTTAGACAGACTGATCCTCAGAACAAAGGCAGCGCAGGAGTCAGCAAAGCTATCTATTATATGCTGCATATCAGTCTCAGTGTACGACAAAAAGCAGCAGCATCTGCATACAGTAACTCCTTGACCAAGACATGATGCAGCTTGGTTCTGGCATTAAATCTTCTACGATTAAAGATGCGACCTGTGGTTCAAAACTTTAACATGACACCCTTATCGCAATCCCTAAACGCATGTGCAAGTAGATCAGCCAAATATATAGAGAAAAGAGTAGAGGCAGGAATATCACCTTGTTTGACACCATTGTCAACTGGGATTTCATCAGACAATTTTCCGTTAAACGAGACTAGAGCTTCATGTCGATGTGCAGTTCTTTGGATATTCTAACAAAGGTTGGAGGACACCCTACTTTCTCTAAGATTTACCAGAGAGCATCCCTGTTGACAGTGTCAAATGCTTTGGTCAGATCCACAAACACTTGATACAACGGTATCTGCTGTTCAATGTATTTCTCCTAAACTTGCCGGGCTGAAAAAACCATATCATTGTTCCTCTACCAGATCTAAAGTCACTTTGTGACTCTGGAATAGCATTAGGATAAACATCATCCAGTACCCTGTTTAATAGAATCGCGCGAGAACTTTTCCAGCAGCTTCGAAAAGCGTGATCCCACGATAGTGGTCACAAATATTTTTCTGTTCCTTTCCTTTAAACAGGGTCACCAAGACACCATCAATCCAATCCTGTGGAACAAGAGCACCTTCCCAAATTTCCTCAACAAAACCAAAGATAGCATTAGCAATATTCACACCTCCAATTTTAAGAAGTTCCACCCGAACACCATCCAAACCAAGTGCCTTGCCACCGCTGACTTGTGCGATAGCTAACTGCACTTCAATCAGACCAGGCAAACGATCCATTCTGAATATGTTATCACATTGTGGTAGGCTATCAATTGCATCAACATCTCCTGCTGAGGGATTGCGAAACACATGAGTAAAGTGTTCTTGCCATCTTTTCAAGATATTAGTTGGATTCTTGGTGACAGCAGAACCATCTTTCGACACCAGGGGAGATATTGACGAGGTAGGAGGACCAAATACTTGGCGCATGAGTCCATAAAATTATTTCGATTTTTTTGTGTCAAACGCCTTTTGGATCTGCTTCGTTATATTCATCCACCATTGTTTTTTCATCCTTCTTAGCTCACATTGCAATGTGGCTTTGACCTCTTTGTATTGTCGCAAATTAGTTGTATGATCAGAATGATCTCCACAAAGTAAAGATTCATAAATTGTCTGTTTATTCATCAGCAACTGATTAATTTCAAGATTGTTGTCGTCAAACCAGTCCTTGTTCTTATCCCTCTTGAAGCCAAGAACTTCAACACGAGCAGAATAAACCTGAGTCTTGAAATTCACCCATGTACCATCAAATGCAAGATTATCAAGCTTTTCTGCCATACTCTTTTGAACTTCAGGCAACTTTAACTTGGCGACATCAATACGGCTAAGCACCTTAACACCACTGTGGTGAACTTTCTTACGAATTCGTAGATTAAACTTTTCTTTCGCCAACTTGTGATCGGTGTCAAATTCAGCACTGCGCATGTCACCAACAGTATATACATCTTGAAGGTCAAATTTTCGAGTTATGATGAAGTCAATTAGGTGACCATGCTTTGAACGTGAGTGTATCCAAGTAGCTTTGTGCTTCAGTTTACGGAGAAAAAAGTGTTACATATAATAAGATTAAATTCTGAATACAGCTCTAGTAGCTTAATGCTATTAGCATTCATGGATCCGATACCATAGCGGCCAAGAGCACTTCAGGTCTCATAGTCTTTCCCAACAAGGGCGTTGAAATCACTAAGAATAACAAGTTTTTCATTAATTGGTGTAAATGCAACAACGAAGCGCACAGACTCATAGAAACACAAGATGTCAACTTCACTCGCTTGAAAGGTTGGTACATAGACCGAATCGGGTCTCTGATAGAGCAGCAATATCTATATCAAGTCTCCGTAGCGCTATTCTGTGCTCTGGAGAGTTGGATGCCCCTTTATGAAGAAGAGTGCGTACATTCCAACAGTATAATTTGAGTTTTATTTCTTTTTGGAGATACATTTTTGTTTTCTTCCTGCTTACATGAACCACCGATAACCACAGGAAAATAACCAGTGATAGTATGCCAGACAATTTTTAGTGCACCTTTTCTAGCACTTTCCCAAGACACTGGGTGAGCAGTGCTCTCCCTGAATAGGGCTGCTCAGTCACAGGAACCTCCACCAGAGTTGGCCTCTGTCATGTGAAGGCACAACAACGATTTTAAGATAGGGTTGCTGTCGCCTCTGTGCAGATTTGTGACTGTGTACCTTCAACTGGTCAAGTCTGCAAACGTTGCCAGTCCTCCATCGCCATAGAACTTGCAGTAGAAAAGAACGACAGATGAACAAAAGACAGAAAAGATAAGAGTTAAAGATGGATCTCAAGTAACATCTGTACATCGTTGTATTAAAGTGGCAAGTGCTTGTACGACACGGGTGCCACTCTCTAAGTCTCCGCAACAATAACCCAGTAACAAGCCTTTGCAAGATGACTGGTAATTGCTTTGACCTCAAATTTCTCGTAAGAGTTGTTCTCTCCTAGAAGGATTGCCTCCACCACGGCTTGCAGGAGCCCCTTCTACTCCACTAATATCATTTATCCATGACTGGGACTTAGGTAGCTAGGCATCAGAGCATGGGCCACATACCGGTGAGTCATGAATGCCGCAGTCAACAGGGCCTAAGCTCCTCTGATGTATATATATATATATATATATATATGTGTGTGTGTGTGTGTGTGTGTGTGTGTGTGTGCGTGTGTGTGTGTGTGTGTGTGTGTGTGTGTGTGTGTGTGTGTGTGTGTGTGTGAACAGGGCGTGGTGATATGTTGAAATGGGAGATAATTGTGAAAGGAAAGGGGTCTATAGCCAGTGTCTTAAGTTCATTGTTCGAATAGGCATTTATCGTGTTTCCCTTTTATTCTATCAATGTATATGTATGTATGTATGTATGTATGTATGTATGTATGTATGTATGTATGCATGTATGTATGTAAAAGAACTGTTCGTGTTTAAAGAGACTAGCGGATGGAGGCGGGCGCCCAGCTTTGCTCAATCATAAAATTCGCTTAAATATGATATTGTAATTTGTCCAGATTTAGTATATATTATTATAGAGTCGTGAATTCAAAAGAAAAAAAAAGTATTTTGGTGCCATCAGCTGGAATTAAAACCGAAAACCAAACTCTAGCATTCAAAGCTAGTGGTGTTACCACCGTACGAACTTGACACGCATATGAACTAATTAAAAATAAACTAACATGAATGTGCAAAATGTATGACGATTTTTCCTATTTTGACGCATTTTTGACCCCTTAAAAACTATTTTAACCGGCTAAAGACCCAGAAAAGAACAGTCCATAAAAAATCCAATCATTTCAGGCCCCTAACGCCGCTCTGCGATTTTTAGTTTCGGAGGAGATAGAGTTTGAAAATATGAAGAAAAATAAACAGACATATAGCCCTTTATATATTAGATTATTATTAGAGTCGTGTTTTCAAAATTATATCCCATTTTTTCATATGAAATATATATGTTCTGGGATCAAGTCTATTAGAATGATACTTCCTCTGCTAGCGTGAGGACGTGGGATCTCCGATAAGAAATTCTCACAGAAATATGTATGCATATATGTAGCTAATAACGTTTGTTTAAATAGTTCCATCAGCTAAAATCGAAACCGAAAGTCAAAATGTTGCATTCAAAGCTGGTGACGTTACCACTGTACCAACGTGGCATGCATATGAACTGATTAAAAGTTTTAAAAAATAAACTGACATGAATGTACTAAATGTATAACGATTTTATTTTTCAATTTTGAGCCATATTTGACCCCTTAAAAACTATTTTAATTGGCGAAAGGCCGATAAAATAATTTCGTTTCGGAAGTGATAGAGTTTAATAATATGGAGACAGACATAGAGACATATATCCTTTTATATATTAGATTAAAATATACACACCTATGTTAAATATATATTGAATAAGCATATAGAAGGAAAGAAAGTTTCTCATAGATTATATAGCTGAAAGCATTAATCTAATATATAAAAGTTGAATTTAATAATGTATCGACGCCAATTAGGCGACTACGACCAACGCTTAATGAAAGGAAAACACGATAAACCAACCCTAAAAATCTGTCCAGACGATGAACTTGAGAGACTGGCAACTGACCATTCCCTCCCCTTCTCCACATACCTCCACCCTTTCCTTTCCGTATCCACTCCCATTTATAGAAGTTCCGTTGTTCCTCGTTTTCCCTCTAGCAACATCTAGACAAAACATTGTTTGGTTTTTTTTTTTTTTGCTATATTAAGACTGTTCTGGGACTAAGTCTTTTAGAATGATACTTCCTCTGTTAGCGTGAGGACATGGGATCTCCGATAAGAGATCGCAACAGAAATATGTATGCACATATGTATCTAATAATGTTTGTTTAAGCCTGCATACATATATATATATATATATATATATATATATATATATATATATATATATATATATATACTATAAAAAGTGCCCGTCGTTGACTGGGTTCAAAAACAGCCTACAGAAAATGGAGTCTGATTTATTAAAGTATGATAGGTTATGGAAAGGAAGGGTTGTAAAGAGATAGCTTCGAATTTGGGGGTATCAAAACCAAACCAAAATATGATGAAAGTAAAAATAAAATAGATAACCCCATAATTTATTATACTATACCTGTTCACACTGAAACACTTATCACAATATTCTGTGGATCTATATTTAAAAAAAACTTGTTAAACTTTGTGAAATATTTCCATTCTATGGAGGTCAGGCGCGAACGAACACCGCATAATTTTATTATACCATATTTCTTCAAACTTAAACATAATTATCAAAGTATACTTACGCAAATAGATATGAAAAGTCTTTATTAAAGTTTGTGTCTATTTCTATTCTATGGAGGCCAGGCGCGAACGCAGACCCCACAATTTTATTATATCATCCCTATTGAAGTTAAAACATACTTATCAAAGTATAATTATGTACATCCACGTTTTCTTTTTTTAATTTTTAAATTTTTTTTATTTCCATACTTTGTGGACCAGGCGCGTACGCAGACCCCACAATTTTAATGAATCATCATTATGCCAGATTAAGCATACCTACTCAATACATCTTCTTTCATTATATGTGATCGGTTTTCTATAATAATCAACCATATAGGAGCCTATTCGTGGCCAGACACACGCACAGACGTTCAGCTTTATATATAGATATTATAGATATATTAATACGAGAGTTGTTCCAAAAGTAAAGTCTCCTATTTTAAATTAAAAATGTTGAAGAGCTACGAAGACGGGAGTGGTACAGGACACTTTTGCCAGAAATTCAATAACGCACATCTGCTTCTGACGTACGTCCATGACAGGGACTCCTTTAGTCTCGCACCGTCAATATCTTCAACAAAGAGATGCAACATTCAGGTAGTGAATGCATAAGTTAAGTCATGATAACAATGCAATTTACAATCCCCTCTGATACATTTGAACAGAATAAATAATAAGGGGAAATTATTTTTTCAACGCCCCCTCGTATATGACATATATATATATATATATATATATATATATATATATATATATATATTCATACGGTAGCGTGTGTGTTCTTTTGTGTGTCACGCTTACATCCGGGTCGTTTAATTGTTATGTTCTTCTATTTCTTGTCATAAGAATTCTTCATAAGTTTTGGTTTCGGTTTCGACTATAGATGATGGCACTTAAATAATTTATTTTTTATAAATAATTTTATCAAGAATTCTTCATAAATTTCAGTTTTGGTTTCGATTATGGCTGAAGGAACTCAATATATACATATTTTGTTCGTAAGTTTTTATTTCGGTTTCGATTCAAGCTCATGCACCCAAGTCATATGGATATATTTTATCCATTTTTGAAATAGCAACTTTATAATATATAAAAATCGATAGAACATTAACTTTATAATAATATATACGAAATCTGCAAGAATTAAAATATCATATTTAAGCGTACTTTACGACCGGGCTTTACCGGGCGTTCGTACTAGCTTAGATAAATATTTTTGCAGTTTTAACAAAAAGGCTACAATAGTATAAGAGCGTCTACATTTACACTGAACATCTACAGAATGACATCATCAATATATTACATAGGAATGAGTACCCTGTGGAATTTCCACAGGTCCCGCTAGTTAAAATTATAAAAATAAAAGTCGAAATTTTACAAAGTTTATTAGATCATCAATTTTGCATGCATGGGGTATTAAAAAAAAGATTCTTAATCGATGTTTACTCAACAATCATATCTCGTAAAAAGAAGATAATATAAAAAAATGAAAGTTTACTGGATAGCACGAATTGAAAACTTGCAAAATTGCAAGCTAAAAAAAATTTAAACCATCTCTTTAAAAAAAAAAACAAGGAAAGTGTCAAAATTGGATAGAAACACGTTGCGCAAATAATCCAGAAATGTGAAAATTGGAATGGAATTGGACAGTAAAGTGAATTCAATATGGTCTAATGCTGAAAGTTCATGAAAATTGAAATGATTGGGTCCACTTTTCTTTTCAACGTTTCAGTATTTCATATTTTTGCTCTATCTTAAACATTGAGCATCTTCTTATCACGATAAGATTTAATATAAAATAAGAGGGAGGGAATGAATAGAAGTGCACAAATTGTTTTACATAATATTTATTAATAGTGTTCCTGTCAACAATGATTCGGTGTACGCTCATTCCAGGGACTCCTTCCGCTAAAACCAAAACAAAAACAACATCTAAGTAAATCGCGATATATCCAGTCAGTTGGCGAGATGGTCCAGGGGTAAGGGTTTAGGCTCATTACCGTTGGGTCCCGATTTCGAATCTCGCTAAATACAGCCACTCTGATGAGTCGTAGATGACGAAACACGTGTCAGTGGATAATTACATTTGAAAAATGATATATATACCGCTCCCCATGTGGGGGGTAAACAAATGGGTTAAAAGGGAAAATTATTCCCGACTCGCATTTAGGTAAAAATGCACTTTCGTGATTTGTTTATATTTGTGAAAAACTTAGGTATCGTTGTGCGATTCTGTTGTAAGTGGATAGCTAATGTTCCGGCTTCATGGAATAAATAGGAACGTTGCTGTTTTAAAAGATACGCCGAAGAAGATAAATATTTTTTAATATAATCCAAAAAAGAATATTATGAATATTTCAAATATTTAAATGTACTGTTAAATATAATTGTTCTTGTATACATTTAAGCAGAAAAGTTCTTCTGCTGTTGTGGGATTAATATCTTTTTTGTATTTTTGTATCTTTTGCTTAAAAGCTTGGTGTCCCATTTCAACAGGATGATGAGTATAATGGAAATAGAATTCCGACCAAATAGAAAAATAAAAATAAAACAAACCAAGTCATGCGTACATCGACGTTTCGTCTTTACCGCGAGACTTTCTCTGATGGAATGAAATTAAGAAAACAAAATACCAGTACAAATATTTGGAAATATATTTTTGGATGTAATGAAATGTATAACCTTGTTTCATTTCAAAAACGATAAAGGTCGTTGGAAATTCAAAATTGAGGTGACATAACGTTGTGAAAGATAGTAAGATTTTTATATATATATATATATATATATATATATATATATATACTAGAGTACCCGTGACCCGTTGAGTCAGTATGTTATATTAGCTATGGAATTCATGTATGAGCGTGACACTTGTGACGTAAAGAAAATAGGTTGTTTTTTTTTGACATAACAGAAACATTTCTATGAAAGTATATTAAAATGAAAAATCACGGACGGATCACTCAAACATGGAAAAAAAATCCTCCCTATTCGTGTAAAGTTACCTATTTTTTCCGAATAATCGCTCAAAAAACGAAAATTAAACATGATTTTTCTACGAATCGAACGCCGACGAAAGTCATTTAGCAGCAAAAACGTACATGAACCTACCGATGAGAAATATAAAAATGAAAAACCCATATTGGAATCCTTCAACCAAGTTATAGAAACTTAAAACCTTAAAAAGATAATTAATAAAACCTGAAACAAAAAAATAAAACCTAAATAAATAAAATAAAACTAATATTGAAACAAATTAGTAAATGTGTCAACAAATTCACCGTTCTCACTCAACTATTTTTTATCTAGAAATGTAAACAAAAAATAAAAAAATAAGGAAGGAAAAGGGACGGATAGAGAGTAGTAGTAGTAGTAGTAGTAGTAGTAGTAGTAGTAGTAGAAGCCTTGGCTTTACTACAAGTGTTCTTATGTTTGTTAACGTGTTAAAGTTGTTCCGTTGTAAGAAAATAGCGACAGTATAGATGTAATAA
>NC_136486.1:50788746-50853746 GCF_053919585.1 Euprymna scolopes | reverse complement strand
TGATACACACAAAAGAAAAACGAATTTATATGAAAGTATATATATATATATATATATATATATATATATATATATATACTTCCTATAAATTCGTTTTTCTTTTATATATATATATATATCTGTGTGCGTGCTTTGTTTTTACTGTTGAATTTAACCCCTAATATTTTTATTGTTTGTTTTGTTGGTTTATACTACACCGCTTTTAACACTTTTTTGGTATGCATGGTTATACATTTTACGCACAAGGAGCGCGTATACACGTGTCTTTCATGGTAATTTCCCTATTGAAGAATCCTGATTTAGATTATTCCTTCAGATTACTCATTCGGCGCATTTTCAGACTCATTACAGACATTGGCATCTTTCTCCTGGAATATTCTGCATGAAAGTGTACTGGATAGTAACTTGTGTTTGGTTTTATCTTGGAATACACAGAATTCCTGATTGATTATATTCCAAGAATCTGAGTCTATTTATACTTTAACTTATTTTTTTATTTAATTTGTCTTGCTTTATTTATATTTTATAATTTGATTTTTATCAGAATTTTATTCTATTCTTTTTTAATTAAATAATCTTTTTTATATAGTTTTGGATATTTAAAAAAAAATGTAGGGGAACCTGTGGCAAAATGAGATAGCGGGCTAAAACGAGACACAACAGATAACTGAAACAGAGAGAGAGAGCGTGTGTGTGTGTGTGTGTGTGTGTGTGTGTGTGTGTGTGTGTGTGTGTGTGTGTGTGTGTGTGTGTGTGTGTGTGTGAGAAAGAGGGTGCTCTTTCGTGAGGCGTCTACCATTGTTTTATTCAGCCCCGTACATAAAAACGGAGTAAGTATTCAAAATTTATCTATTTTGATTTGTGACGAACTGTACTCTGAGAGTGCAGAAAGCTGGGTAGCCTGTCAAGGGGACTGTAGGAAATGAGTACACTACGGCTGTGCAGGTCTAGACGAATGCAACAAGACTCCAATATTCATTTGTGAGCTCTGTGAAGACTGACTTATTCAGACCAAGATCCGTCCTTTTTGCCACATGCATGGGGCAAAACGGGACAATACAGTTAGCTGAATAAATCATCTGTATTTCTTTTGAAAATAATTTCTCATCTTTTTTTGTTGTGGCATTGTTTTCCAATACTTTGAATGTTCAGTACATAGAATATGGTTTATATGTCAATGTTAACTTTTACTCGACAGTTCTTTTTCCCTTAAGTATCTCGTTTTGCCCCAGGCCCCCCTACGTTTTTTAAATCATTTGTGTGTTTAGAAAATTTTAGGAAATAATGTTTCATTTGCTCGTATATTGTTTTGTATAATTTTTAACCTATATTGTTTGTGTGTGTGTGTGTGCGCGCGCGCGCGCCTTCTCTCTTTTATCTTAATCATACCATCCTCTTATAAATAATGTTTTTGCTTATCTAAAAATCTTTACCAATTTCTATCTGATTGTTTTCAAAGTCAGTGATCTCTTTCAAACTTTACATTTGTATAATGCCGGCATGTTTTCCTCTTCTGACGAGAAGCACTTAGCTTCAAAATGCCATGGCACAAACAGGTTTCCCCTTTCTTCATCTTTCTCTAACACTTATCACTTGATAATGTATTAAAGTTCTCATGTAACAGTATGCTTTATCTTCTTAACATATTCTCTCTCTCTCTCTCTCTCTCTCTCTATATATATATATATATATATATATATATATATATATATATATATATATGGGTGTGTGTGTGTGTATATATATATATATATATATATATATATATATACAATATATTTTTATAATCTAAGACATTTTTAATACATCATGTTCATATCCATACACATTAATAATTTTAAAAAACTATAATATTTATAAATATTATAGTTTTTTAAATTATTAAGTTGTATGGATATGAACATGATTTATTAAAAAAGTTTTAGATTTTTAAAACATATTGTTATTGTATCCTTTATAAAATCGACCAAATTGTCTCAAATAACGAGCTCAGGGAAGATATGTTTTATATACTCAGTCATGGATATGCAACCGACTGCATGAAGGTGAACTAATTTGTGTATTCCTTTGAAAAATAAGCGTCAGTTAATTATGTATTTTTTTTTGTTTGTTTCTTATGAGATAATGGTTTCATTTCACTATTACGCTGAATTCTATCATACATAGTTTCTGCAACTAATAGCATTCGTGTGTGTGTGTGTGTGTGTGTGTGTGTGTGTGTGTGTGTGTGTGTACAACTCTCCTACAACCCACACCACTGAACTGATGATGAGAGCACACCATTTTTCAAGTTTAATGTCCAAGGTCAAGGTCATGGCTAATGTATATATACTCTCCTACAGGCCACACCTTGGACCGATCATGACAAAACCTGGCATGGTGATGGTCTCCAGCCTAACAATGATGCTCACTAATTTTATAGATCATGGTCAAATGTTAAAGTCGGAAGGTTGATGTTAGCTCGGGTAATATATACAGTAGAACCCCGGGATACGGCATTAAAAATAAGTAACAAAATACAGTGCAGTATATAATACACATGTATATAATCAAATAACATTATGAATAAAACTCATAAGGCGGGAAAATTACTGTAACCAGAGACCGGAAAAACATCGTATTCCAAACTGGAAAAAAAACGTATCTCAGGGCCACCGTATCCTGGTGTTCTAGTGTAGTATATATATATAAGTGACATTGTCCGCGTCTTTATCAAACTCCTGTTTAAATATTTGGTCTACTGAGTTGAAATTTGATATATAGCATCATTGGATTTGTAGCACACTTTCGATTTGGTTTGGAGCCGGTAAAAGTTGCTGCTAAGAGGTCAAAATTGAATGCAAAACAGTTGACATTGGCATGTAAAATTGAATAAACATTATTCCTGCTGTAACTACGTACGCATAATTATACATTCATAGTTCGAAGTCGTTTATTTTTTAAACTTTTCTATCCGACAATAACATCGATGGAGAGATAAATATAACGAGTGGAGTGCTAAACGTTCTGGTTTCTATTACAGTGGATTGTATCTACGTCATATTTGTCCATTCCTTTTTTAAATCAATACTATACATTGGATAATAATCAATAGAGAAATGACTCTATAATAGTAGATAAGAATCTGTATGAATTAACATATAATATTTATGCGTATTTTACGACCAGGCAACGATGGGTGGCCTGCTATTATATATATATATATATATATATATATATATATATATATATATATATATATATATATATATATATATATAAGCTATCATGATAGTATTGGTATATTTTACGTACAGAATTCAATCAAACTAATTAATCGGTCATTATAAAGTTTAGAACACAGCTGCTACACTTACGGGGTCTATTGTAAGTTAAATTTATTTTTTTCTCACACCGTGTCAAAACAAAGTGTAAAGTATTTTGTTCAAATTCCGATTGCTCCAATTTTAGTGAAATTTGAGTTATTACAGATTAAGTAATACATATTTTCTCAAATTCCAGAGTCTTTAGTATATTTATAGGGTGTTAGTGAGCATGATATGAGCACAAGTTCAAATTTGAAAATGCGAATATTTCAGATTCGCACTGAATTGAAGCTTTTTGCATTTCAATTTCTTAAGGTCTTAGTTTTTAGGGTTTTTTTTTTAATTTAGACATCTTACAGAATAAAACTCATGCAAAGGATTTGGATCAAAATTAAAACAACTATATTAGATATTATTAACACACTCATATACGCACGCGCGTATGTGTGTGTGTGGGGGGGGTAGTGTTTAATTTTTTTTTAATTTTCTTCCTTTGAAGATTGTAACGCTGAGTATGGGGCGGCCAAACCAGCTGCCAACATTGCCCTGATTTTTATTGAAATCAACCGAGAGCTCTTTTTAGTATCCTCGTTATTCCCTTAATGGATCTCTTTTGCACTTGGTGCACCAAGAATATTAGTTAGGTAGGACCTCAGGTTCTTCTTCATAAGCCTGTGGCACCTATAATAACTGGTATGATTGATATCTCTCTAAGATTAGTGTTTCTTTTCATATCATACATAAGACCTTGATATTTGGTCTGTTTCTCTCTTTCAGCTCTCTTCAGACCTTCATCATTAGGAACACTCACTTCAACCAAGGTTGCAACTCTCTCTCACTTATTCCATATAACTATGTCGTGTTTCCCAGCAGCATTTTCAGGGTAGGTTGCTATAGGGATTACATGATTGTAATGTATGGTATATAAGTCATTTCCAACTGTTCTTTCAGGTTGATGTTCTCAGGATTTGCTTCTACATTGGATGTTTAATTTTTTACAGATGGTCCAGTGGATGTACTTACATACTCTATCATGTCTCGTTGTGTAGTAGCCATCCCCTAAAAGAACCTTGCAACTTGATACTAGATGACTCACACTTTCTAATTCCGTGTGGCAGAATCTACATTTGTTGTCATTAGTGAGACCTGCCATCTTCTTGAATGCATTGGTCATCAATCCCTGGCCTTGAGCAGCCATTATAATCCTGTCCTGATCGTGGTAGAGGGATCCCCTTTTGAGCCAGTCCAAGAAACCTTCTTTACCTAAGAATTCCTGGGAGAGTTCTCCCAGAAAATACTTTGCACGCTGATGTCGATGCCATCCTTTTGGAAGGTCCCAGTATATTTCTGCCGACTCTTTCTTGCTATTCTGTGGCAGGCTTGTTTATTGTTTCAGCCTCATCTGTGAGAAAGCCCTGACCAAAATGCTTGGACAGCTGGGTGACTGATTTTGTTCTACTGGCTCTTGTCTCTTGATGTTCATGTACCATTGAAAGGGTGTGGTTCTTTGAGCTTCTCAAATACTGACCTGTGATGACTATTGTGTGTGTGTGTGTGTGTTAATAAATATAAACAATCGCTATACCTACAGACACAAATGTTTCATGCCTACGCAATCATCAGTCTAGAAAGTAAGAATTACTACTGATTCGAACCCAATAAGCAAAGTCACCCTTCACAAAGCGTTTTTCCTCGAGGCCACCTCCAATTAACACATAAATGGAAGGAAATTAAGTACTTATAAATTCCATGTTGGCGGGTGTTCACAATTAGCAGTAATAGGAGTATGCATTTTTTTGGATTCCTTGAATAGGGCTCAATTTTAATTTCTTAAAGAGGCTTTATAATTATAATATTTTTAAAGTAAATATTAACAATTTTGTATACCTACAAACACAGATACAAATTGGTCAAGATCAAAGTGTAGTATCTGTTCTTCAGATGCTGCACTTCCATTTCTTGTTCTCTTTCGGTGGAGGAGAAATCCTTCACGACTGAGACAATTTTTATTTTTGTACCTTTTCTCCACGTTAAAAAACGACCCTGGTGTCTAACTCTGTCCCGTGGGGAGGCATAGTAAATAGGTACAAATATATAAATATGTGTGTGTGTGTGTGTGTGTGTGTGTGTGTGTGTGTGTGTGTGTGTGCGCGCGCATGCGTTCCTTTTGATTGTTTGCTTCTTTGGTTTGGATTGTCGCTCATCTTGTTTTGCTTGAGGTAAAATATCGTTCCGCTATCTGCCAGAAACAGGATCACGTTGCACTTTAGCGTGGTTCCATTTTTTTTTATCTAGATTTTTTCCACAACATTTTTCCTCGGTTCCTCATCGTGTCATTCTGATTCTATCGCCCGCTCTGCCATCGAGACTTCAATGTCTCTTTATGCACGTGCCTACACAGCGACGCCAGGGTTAGGAAAGGAAAGCCGAGTGCGCATGCGTTCTACTGCACGCATCACACTTCTCACAATAAAATGGTAATTTCGACAGACCTGTGTTTTTACTGGATTCTTTTTTTCTTTCTTTTTTTCCATTCATCATGATTGTTTTTCTTTTCATTATTATTATTATTATTATTATTATTATTATTATTATTATTATTGTTGTTGTTGTTGTTGTTGTTGTTGTTGTTGTTGTTGTTTCGCCTGGAACAGAAAAATAAGCATGGTAGAAAAAAGGGGACGGATTTAAAGAAGGATAGAAAGTCTTTTGACAAGTAATATAAAGTGAGAGGATTATTTAAACGAATGAATAAAAAGTCAAATGACGTAAATAAAAACGAAAAAAAAAGAAGAGCAAAAGATCGGAATCTTCTAGTATATCATAAAGGCCAAGAGGAGGGAGGGGTGACATTGGTTATGTCGTTAATGACACAGATTGAAAACGTGGATTCTGCAGAAACACATTCACAGCGACACCTGACTGTATTTAACCTCATACAGAGGCGGTTAATAAAAGCAAATGTGCTTTTATTAGTAAACTATCAGTATACTAATAAACGAGTTTTTTAATTAAAGTTTGTATTTTTATTGTTTGAATTTTAAGTTGTTCGGAAAAACGAGATTTGAACGATATCTTGTAATATATTAATATGATTCTAATTCCGATTAAAAAGAAGATGAGTATCGGCCGAAGAGAATTTGATATGGGTATCTAAAACGTCCCCCATTATTCTCAGGTTTGAAACCGACGGTTCCGAGGACTTATCTCATGTAAACTTTCTGTTAATAAAAATATAAAAATAATAATATATATGTATATGTGTGTGTTTTTGTATATATATATATATATATATATATATATATATATATATATATATATATATGTATGTATACAAAAACACACACATATACATATATATTATTATATAGGTATTTAATTATTATAGTAAAAAAATAATTATATATATATATATATATAGAGAGAGAGAGAGACGTGTAACGCCTAATGGTATAAATAATAATATCTTTGATATAGCAATAACAGATGTGTGTATACAGAGTGTAAAAATATTAATTGTCTCCTGCATGATATATAAAATGTCCGTTGTGTGTGCGGGCGTTTGTTCACAATTACACGTAGTTAAAAACGTGACACACACTTTCATAGAGATATAACGATAAAAATATGTATGCCTATCTCAGACCAAAGGAATCATTAACCTACTGATTGATTAAAAATCCTAAAAGAATGCCATAACAACGAGTTATATTTTTAATGTTTTTTTTATTGGTCTTATGGATTCTTTTGTTGAAGTTTGGCACGCTGAGTCTCTTTCTACATTTTCCTCGTTAACCAGCCGGCTTCTAACACTCTGGTGAAGCATATTTTTCTTATTTATGGTGGATGATGTATACTACTAAAAGGCAGAAAGAACGGAATAGTGAGCGAACATGAAATGAATAAACAAAATAAATAAACAAAATAAATAAAATAAATAAATAAAATAAATAAATAAAATAAATAAATAAACAAAATAAACAAAATAGATAAAATAAATAAAATCAATAAATAAAAAAAATAAATAAACAAAATAAATAAAAAAAATGAATAAACAAAATAAATAAACAAAATAAATAAACAAAATAATTAAACAGACTAAATATAAAAATAGACAAAATAAATACACAAAATAAATAGACACATTAAATAAAAAATAAATAAACAAAGTAAATAAAAAATAAATAAACAAAATAAATAAACAAAATGAATAAACAAAATAAACAAAATAAATAAACAAAATAAATAAACAAAATAAATTAAAAATAAATAAACAAAATAAATAAACAAAATAAATAGATAAAATAAATAGACAAAATAAATAGACAAAATAAATAAAATAAATAAATAAACAAAATAAATAAACAAAATAAATAAACAAAATAAATAGACAAAATAAATAAACAAAATAAATAAACAAAATAAATAGACAAAATAAATAAACAAAATAAATAAACAAAATAAATAGACAAAATAAATAGACAAAATAAATAAACAAAATAAATAGACAAAATAAATAGACAAAATAAATAAACAAAATTAATAAACAAAATAAATAAACAAAATAAATAAGCAAAATAAATAAACAAAATAAATGGACAAAATAAATAAACAAAATAAATAGACAAAATAAATAGACAAAATAAATAGACAAAATAAATAGACAAAATAAATAGACAAAATAAATAAACAAAATAAATAAACAAAATTAATAAACAAAATAAATAAACAAAATAAATAGACAAAATAAATAAACAAAATAAATAAACAAAATTAATAAACAAAATAAATAGACAAAATAAATAGACAAAATAAATAGACAAAATAAATAGACAAAATAAATAGACAAAATAAATAAACAAAATAAATAGACAAAATAAATAAACAAAATAAATAGACAAAATAAATAAACAAAATAAATAGACAAAATAAATAAACAAAATAAATAGACAAAATAAATAAACAAAATAAATAGACAAAATAAATAAACAAAATAAATAAACAAAATAAATAGACAAAATAAATAGACAAAATAAATAAACAAAATAAATAAACAAAATAAATAGACAAAATAAATAGACAAAATAAATAGACAAAATAAATAGACAAAATTAATAAACAAAATAAATAGACAAAATTAATAAACAAAATAAATAGACAAAATAAATAAACAAAATAAATAGACAAAATAAATAAACAAAATAAATAGACAAAATAAATAAACAAAATAAATAAACAAAATAAATAGACAAAATAAATAAACAAAATAAATAGACAAAATAAATAAACAAAATAAATAAACAAAAATGTTGCGAAAGGAAGAAAAAGAAACTGATGAATCTGAACAACAGAGGTTTATCAGACAAAATAGAAAAAACGATCAGGAGGAAGGACAAACAAAAGAAATATAGATAAAATGACGATAATCGAAGGGAGACAAGGTGAAGTATATAGGAGGAGCGTTCGAGACGTAATGCCTCCTGTTTTCTATTCTACCCGAATGGATCGAAAGGGATTGCAAATTGCATTATTATGACTGAACTTATGCATTTTCCAAAGTGTTGGCTGAAAGAGGAAATCTACTCAACTAAATCAAGAAATTTAAAAGAACTTAAAGGGCGAATATGATTCCGCAAAAGTTTCTTGTGAAATCCATTGGTGTCATTCTTGGTCGACTTGAAAAGCTGGTGGCGAATGAAGGCGCCTATATTAAATTTTACATAAAAGTCCCTGCATTCTACTTTTTTCTTATATTCATTATTTGTAAAAATTATATTTCAAAAATAACTTGCCTGTATAAAATAATATACGCATCAGATGCCCTTGAAAGCCAAATCACAACGCAATATTACGAAAATATACAATTATTTTACTTGTTTGAAATTGATAATTTAAATATATTTCGGAGTCAAACTCCATCCTCACTATTTTTTCTTTTTTTCTTCTTCTTCTTCTTCTTCTTCTTCTTCTTTTTCTTCTTCTTTCTTGCTATGTTGTAAAGTTGGAGAAAGAAAACCCAGTTAGTTAAGATGCGTGCGTTTTCTCTCAGCGGTTGTATTTTGAAATGCTGGAAGGGTGCGGTGGCTGCGCGAGCTTAACGGCCGAGTTGTGAGTTCCGTTATAGAGGCGTTGATTTAATTTTAATAAAATAAAATACGCATCTTATTATTATCTGTGTATTAACAGGATATCGTGTGTTATTTTCTGTGTTACGCTTACATCCGGGTCGTTTAATCGTTATGTACTCCCATTTCTTGTTATAAATAATTTTACCAAGAATTCTTCATAAGTTTTGGTTTGGGTTTCAATTATAGCTGATGGCAGTTAAATCATCTATTGTTTTTTTTATAAATAATTTTATCAAGAATTCTAAATAAGTTTTGGTTTCGGTTTCGATTATGGCTGAAGGAACTCAAGTTATATATATACATTTTGTTTTCATAATTTTTTATTTCGGTTTCGATTAAAGCTAATGCACCCAAGTCATATGGATGTTTTTGTTTTGTTTTTTTTTAATCGCAAATTTATAATATATAAAAATCGATAAAACATCAACTCTATAATAATATATGTGAAATCTGCAAGAAGGAAAATATCATATTTAAGCGTACTTTTCAACTGGGCTTTGCCGGGCTTTGCCGGGTGTTCTTACTAGCTTAGATAAATACTTTTGCAGTTTTATCAAAAGAGCTATAAACCTATCAGATCGTCTTTATTTCCACTGAACACCTACAGAATGCCAACATCAATATATTACATGTGAATGAGTCCCCTGCAGAATTTCCACTGGTCCCCCTAGTTATAGTATTAAGCGTATTTTATTTAATTTAATTTAAATTAACGCCTCTATAATGGATCTCAAACTGCTGACGTTAAATAGTCTGTATTTTCAAATAGGGACTTACTTTTCAATCACCCTGTAGAAAAAAGAGTCAAATTGTAAAGAAAATAAGGAAAGAATGAATAAGACAGTTAAACCATGAAAGAAATAAAGAATGTTTTATGAGAATGAAAAAAGAATAAGACAAAATAAAAAAGAAAATATAACACAAACTAAAAAATAGAAAGAATGAAAGAATTGGACAATAGAAGAAAGAAAGAAAGAAAGAAAGAAATAGAATGTGACGTATAACTATTAAAGCCAGAAAGAAACACTTATAAAAATATCACAGCAATTGAAAAATTAGAAAGAGAAAAAGTCTAATTTTAATTAAATAAAATTAAAAATGAGGTGATATAGATAATATACCAGAGGACAATGAAATACTTATAAGAGGAATAAAAAAAAGATGTATAAAAAGAATCTTATAAATAAGCAAAAACAATATAACACTTATTTAAAAATTAGAAAGAGAAAAAGTCTACTTGATATATACATATACAGATCTGCAGAACAAATTTATTTTCTAACCGGTAAAAATAGTTAAAAGGTCAAAATTAAAAATGTGTTACTTGGTAAGCGTAAGTCGACTGAAAGTGCTCCTCTACGCATGCGTAAATATAGATTTATACGTTAAACTGGATTAATTTTTTTAAGTTATGGTATCCATCTGTCTTTGGGCCATATAGTAGCGAATACTTCTCGAAAGCTAAATATTTTGATTTTAGTTGATAGCGCCCGTCATGTTTTTGTTTAACTTTTGAAATCACTATTATATATTGGGTACAATATAAGAGTCAATTAAGAATTCTATCCTTAAAGAGAAATACGAAATCTGCATCATTAAATTATCATATTTAAGCATATTTTACGACCGGGCAACGCCAGGATGTGTGCTATCAAAAATATAGAAAAAATATTTGTCTAAAAAAGGGTAACAAGGAAGAAAAGAAAATTTAAAAACGAAAATCCGAAAATCAATAGAACTTGTGAATTAAAAAAAAAGAGAAAAAAGAAAGAAAACAAAACAAAAAAAATCGCAGGAAATAAAAAAAAAAATGGAAGACAAGAAAACAACGAAAAGAAACTTAGAAGCTTTATTTTTTTTTTAATAGAAGCCATTTACGCTAAATGCAAACAAACTTCCATAAAAACAAAGAACCAAAGAATGCAAGTTGCAGGAGGATTTCAGTTTGAATAAATAATCTTTAAAAAATATATCAGAAACGGAATCATAAATCCAACTGATTTGATTAAGTAGAGGACAAAAAAAAACTGATGACAGTCAATGTTGATTTTATCGTTGATACACTTCGAAAGGAAGCAGCATTATCTCGTGAGAACGATGCTAGAAATGTCTTATAGAATCACGATGGTATGATCTCTGTAATAATGCTTATCTATATGCAACCGAATACGCATTGAATTTTTCAATTATCTGATGTCACATCCTGAAGTATGTTGTTTACGTATACGTATCCGTGGGAACCCGTGACGTAGTGGATAAAGCACTTGGTTAAATTAAATTATAAATTTACATTCTTCTGGAGCTTGCGTGTTCAATTATCAGTGTGGGCGACACTCAAAAACAGAATTGCAAATCACTTATGGCTTCTATCCAGTTATTACTGAATAAAAGGTTCCGTTCAAAATTCTGATTCCCGAGTTTGACAGAAACATTCCAGAGTTCGGCAAGATACACCTGAAAAAGATCGAAGGTTACACTGACCAAATCATTGTGAAAATAACAGTCAAGATGAGAATAGTAGTTCGAAGAATCCAAATACTACGAATATTTTCCTTTAATTTGAAATTTTCGAGGTTATTGTTTTGTTTTGGAAAATACTAGCAAGCGGCCCGGCCTTGCCCGGTCAAAAAAATACGCTTAAGTATTAAATCCTATTTCATGCGAGTTTCGTATTATTATACAGCCAATTTTCTACCGATTATTATATTAGAATTAATATATTGTAATGACTTCAAAAGTAAAAAAATAAAAAATTACACGTGTTCCATCAGTTAAAATCGAAACCAAAATGTATAAGCTCTCCACTTTATGCGTTAGGTCTGACCTAAATCCATACAGACAGAAAAACGGCAAGATCAACGTTGTTTAAACTATAACTTCTAATTAACAAATTCGCAATGTATTTATTGCGTTTAAAAAAGATTGTGCCTAGCGGACGACAGACAGACAACGTCTTTATTTGTATAAGATAACGATCCAAATTAAATGTCATTCGTTAAGAAAAATAATGGAATCGTTAATCGAAATCCGTGAACATTTCTGCAATGCAAGCATATTTGGTACAAATAAACTTGTAGACTTGTTCTCAAGTTCCAGTTATGAATGTCCCACAGCTGCTGTTTTATCGCCATTGATACGCCCCAGAATGCAGTTTTTAGCCGTGATACTCCTCTTCGGTGTATTTTGTCTGTAAGATTTCGCCAAACTTCCACATACTGTGATATGTATACCCAAATAGTCACTTATCTGATGTTAGCCAGGCCTAACCTGACCTTATTTAGATGATCTAACGAGAACTAGTGAATATGTCACGATCAATAAGCTATATAAATGAAACAGTAGATGTATGTGTATCTGTCTCATGTATATTTAACTCCTAAAATCACATAACACAGGAAATAGTAGTCGTACACCAAGGATGGTTTATAACGAGTAAAATGAATAACATGTCCAGAAGTTGGCAAGTTAAAATATAAAATTTTCATTTCCCTATGTCAATATTTCTATTAGTTTGCGCATGCGTAAACTAAATGTTGTAGACCCGTGCTAGCGGTCACAAATGAAAGAAACCATAAGTAGTGTATAAGATATATGTATTTATCATAAAGAATACAGGAGCCACTAAAGTGGTATGAGAGGAACGTGTTCGTAGCATGCGGTTAAACATGATAAGAATGTCTACCTTTAGTCTCTGCAACCAGTGGTATTCATAGGACTGGTTAATTCCACTTAGTTCTCAAATAGGGGTGATTTGTACCCTTCAATACTAATCACATCTAAAAGTGGTTTACTTTAATAACTTTCTTGAATATCTCTCGGATTAGTTCAAATAGTAGGGAACGTGGTTGGAGCACCTAAATGTTTTGGTTTCGATTCTAGCTGATAGAATTCATATACTTTTTTTTTACTTCGATCCTTAACCCGCCATCCTTTCCCATCCATTCCCATACATTCCCACATCTCAACACAGACTCCAATCCGCACCTCTAGTGGTTCTTATTTATATACAACCCAATCTTATTTTTCTCAACATTTGACGAAACCTCTTAATATTAACAACGAGGAATACCTCATATTTTCATTGCAAACTTTGCTTTCGTATAAGCTGTGTCGCCTGAAGAGGTCTCTCGTTACTGGTAACTAGCTGGCCGGAATATGCTCATGACCGTGTAGCAACATATTACTGTTTATGTAAAAACAAAAATATATATAAAATAAAAAGTAGTAAAAGGAGAAACCAGAAAAGAGAGGAAAAGCAAAAGACAGAAATGACCATGGTCTGACCCCCCCCCCAATAAGCAAGGGTAGGGGTGAAACAACCACGTGAAGAGACCGTTAGAATCATTTACAGACATTTCCACCGCTCGAAAACATGTAACCAAGATGGACAGCGAAAATGCTTTTATACATTCTGAACACATTTTAAATATATTTTAAATATTTTACACTTTCAATACTTTCTGAAGAAGACGTTTCACAGAACGTCTGAAACGCGTAAAAAATATTTCAATGATTTAAAAACATTATTAAATGATCAAAATATGATACCTTTTTTAAATGAAAAATCAAAACACGGTATAATAAAATAATGTTAAAAAATACATACCAATTTAAATATACATCTTTCTCTCGTTGGAATCTCGGAACCAATTTTATATATATATATATATATATATATATATATATATATATATATATATATATATATATATATATATAGTAACTTATGAAAATATATATGGTATGGCAATTAATCTACATAGAATATTTTGCGTTTCTTAAGCCTGACGAATTCTCACGAGAATGAAACGCAGAATATTACGTGTAAATTAAATGCCATATATATTTTCATATCTTACCACTTAGTTCCATGTATGTATCAAGCACTGTTGAAGTAAATACTGAAAATTTATGCATAAAATGATATCTCTGTATATTAATTTGTGTGATTAAATGAAATAGTTACATATATATATATATATATATATATATATATATATATATATATATTATCGGTCTGTTGTACATGGATTAGAAGATCTCATTAAAATACTCGACCTTTTAGCGTTAAACATGTGTGTGTTTTACGTCGCATGAAAAGTTAAATACAAGTCTTAACTTATTTTTAATGTACGTATCGAATGTAATTCCCTTCTCCTGTATTTTTGTCATCCGAACATTATATCCCAACTCATGTGATTAGAGGTAACCTTTTGGAATTCGAAAGACATTATCAAAAAGGTTTCCTTACTCGAGTACATCACAGAGATATCAATACTCAGGTATTTTAAATCTATACAAAATAAAGAAGAAAATGGCTGAACCATGGAGAATTCCGTTCTCCGGGCAGCTGTACTCCAAACATCTATTGCTAGTGTTTAATAGTTTTCTTTCCTAAACCAATTAACTTTTTTTTTTTATATTTCATATTTTACGAGAAACTGTATTTTACTATATTTTTATTTGACTCAACTGATTTCTTTAATGTTATTTTTGGTTTTAAACTCGTCCACGACATTTATTAGGTCCGATTTTTCTAATTAATTTCTATTTTAGTATTTTATAGATTTTTCGCCGTTTTTTTTAATTATCTTTAGCTTAAAATTATATATTTTTTAATAATAATAGATTTTTATAGGTTCCTTCTTTGGTTTTCTTTATAATTTACGTATTTTTTGTCTGGTTTAATTTTTACTTTTCTTACATCTCCTCTTGTTTCAGAATTTATAAGTTGTATTATAATATTATTGATCTCATATTATAATTTGTATTATAATATTACTGGTTCCATGTTCGAATTTGTCTTTTATATATATATATATATATATATATATATATATATATATATATATATATATATATATATATATATATATTGATTGATCGATTGATTGATTGATTGATTGATACTTCTTGACAGAAGTTTGCTATCTCTTCCTTAAATGTTATTGCGTCCGTGTGCACGCACATGGTTCTTCAATCCAGCTTTAGTCCTACATGAAAGTTCACAAATGTGGCACAAAAACTTTCCTTCTTGTAAAGGTGATCGCATATAAATATTGTGAATCCTTGAATGCCGTGTCAGGACATTTTTAGATTTGCAGGTTAGACCACGTAGCGTTGCCATGTGTGCATTAGAAACCTCCTTATAAGACTGTCGTTCCTGTCTTTGATTGTGTGATTTCATGTGATTAACAAAACCAGCTTTTGACAGAAAGTATCTGCCACATGTAGTGCACTCCAGTTTCTTTTGAAATTTCTCTGACATTATATTATGTTCTTGCTTTCTTATACATACATACATACATATATATATATATATATATATATATATATATATATATATATATATATATATATATATATATATATTTAAAGGAGATTAGAACAATAGTCTAAAGAGCTGAGTGTATTTTAATGTAACAGTGAAATTACTAGTTTAATTAAAATACAGGAAATAGAAAGAGCTCGTTGTAATTTAGATATATAATAAGCTCGATAGTTAAATGTCCTAGAGCTAATTCAATATTAAGTAATGTGATTTATAATTTAAAATTTAAAAATCAAATTTTAATTAAATTAAAAATCAGTTTCATAAGAAGGAACAACAACAAAATCAATTGATTTTGTTGTTGTTCCTTCTTATGAAACTGATTTTTAATTTAATTAAAATTTGATTTTTAAATTTTAAATTATAAATCACATTACTTAATATATATATATATATATATATATATATATAATATATATATATATATATATATATATATATATATACAGTGATGATCATATTTATTGGCACGGTAAAATAAAAGTTAAATTTTGTCTAATAAATTCTAAAAAAGGGATTAAATTAAAGAAAATAACAAAGTATATTATGTATTTTTAACTGGCCTTTCCGATGCAGCAATCGGATTTTAGAAAAAATAAATAACAAAGGAACAACAAACATAATTGCAAAAAACCCTTGTTCAAAATTATTGGCACGGCTTTGTTTTTCTTTTAGTATCAGTATAATATCAATCAATTTCCGGTTTACGTGCTTTCTGAACTTTTTTATAGCCATATTATGCTTGTTTAACGCTAATTCAGTAAATAATTTTTTTCAGATAATTTTTAGATAGCGATTTATTTAAACTATTATAAGTGACTAAATTATAATTTTCAATCGCCATGGTTAAAACTAAGGAACACAGCGAAGACGTCAGGAAACTTGTTGTAGCATGCCATACCAATGGGGAGGGCTATGATAAGATTTCAAAGAAGCTAAACCTTCCCAAATCCACTGTTAGAGCCATAATAAACAAGTTCAAATCGCAAGGCCACGTTATGAGTTTAGAGGGTAGAGGGAGAAAAAGGATTCTTTCCCCAAGAGATGAACGGAAAATTGTTCGACAAGTAAAACAAAACCCAAGGATCTCTGTTGGGGAGATTGTTGATGAACAGAGCACCTCTGGAGTGAATGTATCTCGACATACAGTTGGTAGAGTTTTGAAGAGAGCTGGTTTAAAAGCATGTCGTCCGAGAAAGACTCCCTTTATGAAGCCTATGCACCTGAAAGCAAGGCTAGCCTTTGCAAAACGTCATATTGATAAAGATGTTGCATTCTGGAAACGTGTTCTATGGACTGACGAAACGAAAATAGAGTTATTTGGCCATAATAAAGTGTCTTATATTTACAGAAAATCTGGCGAAGCTTTCCTGCCTAAGAACACCATACCCACAGTGAAGCACGGTGGAGGCAGTTTGATGTTTTGGGGATCCTTTGCTGCCTCTGGACCAGGGCGACTTGTTAAGGTCACAGGTAGAATAAAAAAGGAAGATTATGTTAAAATATTGGATGAAAACCTGAAAGACTCTGCTAAAGAGCTCTCACTTGGTCGTCGTTGGTGGTTCATGCAAGATAATGACCCAAAGCATTCGGCTAAACTGACTAAGAAATGGCTTGAGGACAATCATATTAATGTTTTGGAGTGGCCATCACAAAGCCCAGACCTTAATCCAATTGAAAATTTATGGAGAACATTAAAATTGAGGGTAATGCAAAGGAAGCCTAAGAATCTTATTCAATTGGAGGATTATTGTCAGGAAGAGTGGGCTAAAATTACTACTGAAGAGTGCAACAACTTGGTTGTAAACTATGAAAAGCGACTGAGGAAGGTAATCAAGGCCAAAGGCTATACAATTGATTATTAAATAAATCGTGCCAATAATTTTGAACAAGGGTTTTTTGCAATTATGTTTGTTGTTCCTTTGTTATTTATTTTTTCTAAAATCCAATTGCTGCATCGGAAAGGCCAGTTAAAAATACATAATATACTTTGTTATTTTCTTTAATTTAATCCCTTTTTTAGAATTTATTAGACAAAATTTAACTTTTATTTTACCGTGCCAATAAAAATGATCATCACTGTATATATATATATATACATATTTGTGAATTATTCCATGGATTTCGGCCTTTTGGATTATTTTGGACAATCTTCCAAAGTGATTTCCTTTGATTTTACTTGTGCAAATGGAAACTCAATTAACTTTCTTGGAGTTATATTTTTGGATTATACCATCATTGGATTATTAACCTTTCACCAGACTATACATTCACGTGTAATCACCTTTTTCTTCGCCGTATACCCTCTGCTCCACTTTTTGTTATCAAGTAAGATCTTTGACTTACTTGCTGTTTCATCAAATACTTTTGTATGCAAAATCCGATCCCGCATTTTGCTAATTCCTACCCTCTGATGAAAAGGAAAGTATTTCTTGGAAACTCCGCGGATTAAGGACTATCCACTCATTTAGTGTTTCCTTTTCAGATTAAATATGTTTTTAACTCTTTTTCAAAGTGTTTTTTAACATGTTGTATTAACTGTTTGCTCCTATATATGTATATATGTGTGGGGGGGTGCGTGCGTGCGTGCGTGTGTGACAGTTTTTATGTCTATTTTTATGTCGATTATAATCTCATCTTAGATGTTACTTTCATAAGGTTTCAACCGATACAATTTCAGAACTTCTTCAGATTCATTTTGTCAACAATGACCGTAAGGATCCGTGGCGTGACGGATATAGGTGTTGAGTGATAATCAGTTCTAGGTTACAGTCTTTTGTGAGTTAAATGTTAAATCTCTATTGCGGGTAATACTTTAAGTATATAATTTCAAATTGCTTAAGTTTCAGTACTGATAAAAACGATAGCAACCTACTCGCGTTGATTAAATAAAAGGTTGTTCGATGTTCTATACAAATTCCCGGGTTTGGCCAAATGCATCTGAAGTGTGTCGGAGATTGCATCGGTCGAAATGTGGTGAGAATATAAGATGAGAATACTAGATCGAATCATCTTCATCCTATGTTAAATAAATTGAAAATAAATGTTTCGTTTTTGTATTATAAACAGCGCCACCTGGCATTTGTAAATTCATTTGTTTTCTCTCTTTAGGTTTTACTTTCATATATTTAAATTTAAAAATTAAAATTTCACTTTTTATAATTCTACTTACTAATTTTCTATTAATTTTAATTTGATAATTGCAACTTCAAATTTAATATACCGTATATTTCGGCGTATAAGGCGACCGTCAGATGAGACGATGTACATAATTGGAGCAAATTTTAATAAATTTATCAGCTATCGGTTGTATAAGACGACTGCTAAATCACGAATTTTGTTTGGCCTAGGCTAGAGATTGCAACACCCAGTATCTTATGAAATACTGGTTTTTAAAGATGATTTTTAACTTTAAGGGTCGTCTTATACGCCGAAATAGACGATGAATTGAACTTTTAATATCACATACCTACAATATTTCAAACTGATTAAAGATATAGAATTAAGTTGAAGTTATTAAAATCAAAATAATCATAATCTCTATTATTATATAAAAGGAACTTTGTGTTTCTGTGAGTTTATTCCCTCTGGGCTCACAAACGGTCGATCTTTATGAAATTTCTTCACGAATGTACATTATGTGCCTGGCAGTGTTCTTAGATAGATTTTATACCGGAATGTCTCCGATAGGTATATAAAATAAATAGTACTAGCTACAACCAGTATCAACAATTTTCCTCACTTTCTATCTGTGCCTAATTCTAAACGCAGATTCCATGAACAATGCTTCTTTCCTAGAGCTGCCCACATTTGGAACAATGTTCCACTGGCTTGTTTCCCAGCCGATTACAATATGGTGGCTTTCAAATCTAATGTAAACAAATTCTTCTTGCGCAGTCTACTTAAATAATCACATTCAACTCAATTTGCACCATTAACAATTACTAAACTACCACCTTACATTCATTAACCCTTATCCTCGAGTGGCCTTCGGGCCTTGATAAGTGATGACCACCTTGAAAAAAGTAGCAAAATGGTAGAGTCCGTAAAAATAACATAATCTGGTTCATTTATTAAAATGATTACATAAATTTTCAAATAGAAATCAGTAAAACGGAAGTCAAAAGAATCCATATAAAAATGGTTTATAAGTGCGAAATTACAAGAGAGATATAGTTTGTCATGACGTTGAGCTTCTAATGGTCAAAGGAAAACGAAAGCAATCGAAACTAGAATTTTCTACAATTTGAAGTGCAAGTTTAATTTTTATGTTAAGGGATTTATTTTATTATTCTGTTAATCATTTGCCCTGAAAAGAGAAGTATAAATTTTCGAAACTCCATAGAATGAGTAAAAATAACTTTTAATATTTTCTGTATGTTTGAATAAATGATGATTCAATAAATGATGCAAATTTTATTCTTCCTCGTTTAAATATTTTCGTACAGTAATGCTCTACTAAGAATATTGAGCACTCTTATTGAAAATATCTACATTTTATAGGATCATTTTAAATATGTGTGTGCGCGCGCGTGTATATATATAAATATATATATATATATATATATATATATATATATATAACGTTATAAAGAAAAAGTTATAATAATTTATTAAATACTTCTTTCATTTAGATTTCATCAATATATCCATTCACATTTATTTATTCATTCGAATCGCAGATATTCACGTGCATATAAAAATCAATTTCGTCTTCGACTTGTTTATTTATTTTTTTTTTTTTCTTATTTTGACAGGGAAGTGGTGTTTGATAAACACTTCTGGAGAGCCATGAAACAAATTACTGTTTTGTTTTTAAATCACCGAAACATTTTCGTGAGGAACAACTGGTAATCCCTAGAAGTATATTAAGACTAGCATTAATTCTCGGAAACGAACTAGTGCAATGATTTAAAGACATTAAATGGCGTCCATATTTTCCAATGGAGCACTTGGGACTAAATTTTATTTTGTTAAATTTTCGGTGTTTTATCACATAGTTTTAATGTTGAAAAACATCCAAGAATATTCACACACGCGTGCGCAAGCGCATATATATATATATATATATATATATATATATATATATATATATATATAATCTTAACTGAAAAACGCGTAGTCAGCGCTATTTCGATATTTAAAAACAACACCGCTAAGAACAACAGTGCGGACTTTCTTTTAATAGGTTGGTTGGTTATTTTTGTTTTACAACATATCAACCCTTTCTAGGTTATTTAATGCTGAATCCAGTGATTTTGGAGAATTTTTTTTAATAGAATATAATTTTTTTTTTTCAAGTCGGTTTCTATTTAATCCATAGTTGGGACGCTAACAGGTACTATCCCTCCGGCTCAGATGGGACCCGGTGAGCAATGGCAATTAAAAAGGGATCCACACTCCCCCAAATCGCGCAAGCTGGGGCCTCACCATAGGATATAGTTTAAGGTTATATCCAGAACCTTTTTATTAACTTTCTTATCAAATTCAACACCAAAGAAAGAAAGAAAAAATAAGTAAATGTACAAAATTCTGAAGATGGAGTATTGCTTCGAAATATATTAATTTTAAACGATAAATAGTGTTTATCCTCATAATATTGCGTCATGATTTGGCTTTACAACGTATATAATACATACGTATTCATTTTAATATATATATATATATATATACATATATATATAGCTGTGTGTATTTAGATGTAGAAATATATAAATTGATACCTTTGCCAAAAGTAGTGTTGAATATATATAAGGAATAGGTAAGAAGATTGATGTACAATGTATTTCTGTGTATTAATGATAGAGAAATCTTAGATGTACTCTAAGAGGTGGAGTGAGCCTGTAAGATTTCATGCAGGAAAGAAGTAGTAGAAATGCCGGATTCTACATAAAGATTTGAATGATATAAAAGTAAGTATTTCTAAGGAAATAAAACTATTGAGAGAACAAGAAATAGGTTTGCACATAAATGCAGATAAATGGATGAAATTCTGAAAAATTTAAACGACAAACTGAAAAAGAATATGAATTTTTGTATATATAGATATTTACATTTGTGTGTAACTTTCAACGAGATGAGGTCTGATGTGCTCAAAACTTTGCCTGATCCCAACCACAGGACTTAATATGTTATTGCATATATAGAGTGTTCTCGACAACCCATTAAATAACTTTTAGAATCGTTACGAAATTCAGAAGCATTCCTATAATCCAACCATAAAACTGAAGTTCTGCCTTTTTAATAGGGGCCACCTTTTTACACATCTCCTTTGGCCGATTGTATAGAGAACATGGATACGGCTAAATAAAATACGATGTTTTTCTAAATCAAGAATGGGTTCTTTCTTTCTTTTTTTTTCAATTTTCTTAACCTTTTGGTGGAGATGCGGGTACCGGGAATCACCACTACCTCAGAAACAGAAACAGCGAATTTTGACTCCAACTATGACTTTAAACTAAATTATTTGGATCTCGCTTGCAATTGGTTAATTGGATATATTTGAAAAGTAGCGTTTGAACATTTATTTTCAATGAATCTTGTTGCTTATATAATTATTACTGGAATGATGAAGATTTTGTGTATTAAGTTTTAGTTATTAGTGTTAAACAGATTTTGTGCTGTTGGTATTTATTGTTAAGCACTCGTCTTTTTTTACTTTTGATGTCAAAACATATCAACGCCAAATGCAACTGAAAGTAAGGGTTAATGTTACGGTAATGATTGTCAACTGAAAGATAGGAGTCATCATGGTGTTGTATACTGGGGGGGTATATTATGTAGATGTGTGTATTGTATATATAGCCATACACACAGAGACATATATATATATGTGTGTGTGTGTGCGCACGCGCGTGTGTGTGTGTGTGTGTGCGCGCGCGCGCGTGTGTGTGTGTGACTTTGTGTGTGTGAGTTCCTTCCTCATAGGTTCCTAAACGGCTGAGGCTATCTTTTGCAAATCTCATACAAGGGAAATTTATATATCTGGCAGTGTTATTAGATATGTTTCGTACGAAATTTCATCAGATAATATCGAATCGAAAATCGAAAATATGGGATGCTAAAAATAGTCTTTCTTTATTATAGATAAAAAAAAAATTTTTACATAATAATATTTTACGTTGCATAGGCCAAGGGAGATAATTCTCAGCAAAAAAAAAAGTGGGCGATGCAATTCTGATTTCAATTTACGATAAAAGAAAAGGTACCATTTAAAATCGATGCAAATCATTTCTTTGTTGCATGTTGTAAAAGTAGACATTAATCAGAAGTGACTTTTCCAGGGCATTCATCGTCAAACTCAAATATCAGCTGGCGTTATATTGGAAACAGACACAGACGAAATTTGATAAACGACATTATCATTATTATTTATTTATTTATTTTATTTTATTTTTTGTGAATTAATCCACCGTGCAAATTATTCTTCATAATATACAATATTCAACAGATGATTGATTCTATAATATTGTTCGACCGGGCAACGCCAGGTGTACGGCTAGTATATATATATATATATATATATATATATATATATATATATATATATATATATATATATATATATAAGAGCTTATTATAAGCTCTATCTCCTATTTGGTTTTATCGAGCTTTTACATCTGGTTGAGATTAATTTATAAATATTAATTCTTTAATATTTATAATATACTTTAGTTTTACCATCTTGGATCATTTTGGTAAATTTAATTGTAATTTGTATTTTTATTTTATATATATATATATATATATATATATATATATATATATATATATATATATATATATATATATATATATGATTCCCGAAGGGATGAGACATTAATGTATGTAGGTATTTAATAATTATTATAGTAAATAATAATGTCAGCCCCTTTAAGAAACTTGTCTTTGAGCACTTTAAGTCGGTCAACTTAGCTAATACGCGCAGATCGTCATATAATGATAAGATAACTCTGACTGATGCTAAAAGCATTTAATAAGAATAAATGTTTAATTTCAACTTGTATCTCTCGCGGTTCGCGGTATCCTAGTGGTTCGGGTCCTTGCTAATGAAGCCAGATATGGCTTCTATTATCGGGGTTCGAGTCTCTCGACTGGCGTTAATCGTGACACCCTACACTGATGATTTCCGAAAGGATGAAACACTAGTGTCTGTAGGTATTTCATAATTATTATAGTACATAATTTATATATATATATATATATATATATATATATATATATATATATATATATATATATATATATATATACACACACACACACGTGTCTAAATTTCTATATCGTCTAGTGGTATAAACTGTTCTTCTAATGAATGAGCGACTTTGTTACCGATGTTTTACCATTGGAAAGCTGCAATGCTGATCCTAGACTATCGCCATACCTGACTCCCTCTACTGGGAGCCATAACGATCCGAAGACCGTCTTTGTCCCTCTGTCAACTCCGAAACGATCTGGTTACTCTCACTCTTAAGTAAATTGATACGTGTTTTTCAAGCTGTACGTTACTCTAGAGGTCAACGTTTTTTTTTTAATCATCTTTTCTGTTAAGACATCTCAACATAAATAATTTTATCTCTAAATATTTATTTCGTTATGATAACATTCTACTTTTATTAATATTATGACGATCATAATAATCATTGATTAGCACCTCTTTCGGCATTGCTCTACCAATATCCAACGACGGGAGTACCAATATTGTTCAATGGTATGAACTGTCTTTGATTACGTATAATGTGGCTGACCACAAGAATCTATTGACATTGGACTTGATGACGACTTAGTTGTAATACTCTGAGAAACACCCCCGTGATAATGTGTTCCCATGATGTGAAGCGCTTGCAAATAAGTCCTGCCTATGGAAATTCATCCTGATAATAAAGGAAAAAAGGAGTCTCTTTTCGCTGTATTATAAATGCCAGTTTTATCTTTTCAGTCCCGATAAGTGGTGATTCAAGTTTTAAAAATGTAACTTTATGAAGTATTTAAGAGTAATAAAATAAAACAGGTAGCTGTACTATATATATATATATATATATATGAGAGAGAGATGTAGATAGATAGATAGATAGATATAAATAGATAAATAGATATGTGTCTATACTTCCATTCCGTCACGCAAAAGTTAGCGAGTAAAACGAGTATATTTTTCTAATTCTGGACGAACCCATTTATGTGGTGAGATAAATTAAGTAAGTAAATAGCAAGTCTGACAACCACCTCAGTTTTATCTCGCCGCTTTATATGAATTCGATAATAATTCTTCACTCTATCATACAAAGTGAATGGTGAGTGTTTTAGGCCATTAGAAACACTGATAATAACTTATTTATGAAAAATAAAAGTCTTCAAGTAATTCTGTGATTTTATGACGATATTTTAGAAATGTATCTACATAAATAGCGGAAGCAAACACTGGCGAAACATAATTTCCTCTTGCAATGTTTTTATAGAGGGTAACGGCCTGGCCCCTGTTGTTTGCTGTGTTATGCTTGTTCTGAGCAGTTCTAGGAGATCCACCCTCACAGGCTGTGCCTTCTTTCTTTAAGAAGGGGTTAGTTTATTCCTAATTGCTTGACGTTGACACACCGGTTCCCGTCATATCACCGAAATTAAGTAAAGTTGAGCCTGGTCATTACTAAAATGGGTGACGAATTTGGGAAAACCAGGTGCTGTATGCAGGAGGACGCCGACATCTCCCTGCAAAAGTTGCAAAAATCTGCCGTCGTCATCTCCTCTAACGGGGATACACATGCGACTGAGGACCGCTTGTGAATTTCATACTCCCATGGAACTTCTTCCTTTGGAAGCAGCGAGTTAAACCAGAATAGGGCTAGTGCTGACCGACACAATTGCCTGAGGAATGCTATCGGACTGAACATGCACTTATTTGCAGGTGGGAGTACTCCTCATCGGGGGCGTTGAGTTCGCAGTCCACTTTCCGACCCTGGTGTTGCAATTCTTGCAGCGGGAGATTACTAAATACACTCAAGATCTCTTAAGATCTCGACCTTCATAATAACGACTGAGCTGCACCACGGCTACGAATAAGAATGAATTATTTTATTTTATTTTTACGATATGAAACAGAAACAAATTCTCTCCGGAGATTTAAAAATGAAAATAAGACGGAATGGATAACTAGATTGATGGGCGAATATATTTCCGCAAATTAACGATTGAGAGAGAAAATGCCAAAAAGAAATAAATAATAAATATATTCGCAGACAAACGTGTGAGATTTCGTGAGGAAAAGACAGAATAGAAATGCCGGATTCAATTGTAAAAGACGCAAATGTTCAAAACGTAAGTCTTGCTTAAAAAGATGAAACCTTTGAAAAACAAAACGAGTATCGGATTTATAAGGAATAAATCGTGAAACTGATAAATGGATTTAAATTATGAAACGCAATAAAAAAAAACCTTTATATTAGCTATAGCAAAACCACGTAACGCGATTTCTCATAAACGCTGATACATTTTGTACAAGTTTTCAAGAGATGAATGCGGAGAAACGTGCTGTCATTCAGGCTACAGGGAACACCACATGTCGCTTACGGTGAACAATTATTGATAATGAATGCAAACCTTTCCACAAAAAATACAGAGAAATATATATTTCGCTAGTATCCATATTCATATGAAAATAATATAAATATATATTCATAAGATATATATATATATATATATATATATATATAATATAAATATATATTTCGCTAGTATCCATATTCCTATGAAAATAATATAAATATAAATACAAATTTCGCTTTATTCATATGAAAATATGGCATAATTACGTTGACACACCGTAAGCAACGTTGAACCTGGTCAGTGCTAAATGGGTGAATATTTGAGACTTCCAGGTGCTGTATGTGCTTCCCGTTTATCTCGGTATCGTTTCCAATCGTCCTGGACTTCTCCTTGTCACTGGACTCAAAAAGTGAGGATTCAGGAGAAGTGCGGATAGTAATTGCGCTTCCCTTACCTCATACTTAAATGCGCAGCTGCCCCCACAGGGGGTATTCTTTGTCTTTCAAGACTGAACGGAGGCATCGCATCGTATGAAATAACGTCTTAATCGGTAAAGTTATAAAATGAAATAACAAAAACAGAAAACGTCACAAAGTGGAAAGTTTATAAAAGAAACAAGTATCAATCAGTATAGAAAAAAGAAAGAAAAAAGAAAGCGTCTCATTATGGAAATAGAGTATAGGATAATGCTCCGTAAATTATTTTAGACGCCGAACTGTAATCCGCTTTGTTTCTACTAAATATAAATATTCTAAAAAAAAAAAAAAAACAATATAGAAATCGCTCCAGACAAAGTAAGAAACCAATTTATGTAACGTTCTAAAATACTACTACACGGGCAAACACCGGCCAATGATCAGTGTTCGATTGATAGTTTAAAAACCAGAAAACAGCAATTATTTCCCCTGTGTTAGACACACCACTCGTGGAATTGTGAGGATTAAAGGAGGGAAGAAGGCAAGCGATAGTTACGAGGCTGTTGCATGTATGCCCAAATGCCAACTTTCATCTCCCCTGAGATGGTTTCGCCCGGCACTTACCGAGTTTTTGCATGTCTTTGACATTCCACGTATCTTTGGATTGGTCGCAAATCGCACGAATTCTTGCAACAGTAAATACTATTTAATAATGGCCGTTGTAAACCAGAATTCTTGCAACCAGTAAATACTATTTAATGTTCGCCGTTGTATCTTCTTGTTTTAATGCTGCAACGTCCACAATGTGTGAAGCATAAATTTGATGAATGTTTATATTCTTTCACGACAAATTTCACTTTAACTTCCATGAGCAAAGTTTGTTCCTAGAGTTACTACTCTGTGAAAACAAATAGTGCGGTCATTTTCAAGTCCAATATGAACATGTTCTTGTTACGTTGTCCTCTAAAATAATCAAACTCTGCCCGATTTCTTCACTACCCATCATCACGGTGTTGTCATCGGTCAGCTATACTCATTGACCATTATGCTCAAGTGGCCTTTCAGTCCAGATAATTGGTGACTCGCTAGTAAAAAAAATGGACATTTGAAATAGTTAATAGTGATTACGTAAAACGGATAACTGTTTCTCTGTACTAGAACAGAGCTAGAGAAATCGACGAATGGGCAGCATCGTAATACGGGAGGAGAGTAAAATGCATACTCTTGGTATAAAAATTCCGGTTTTACTATTTATGCATGACAAATGAAGGGATGACAAATGTATGACAGATTGCAGATGATATATCGAGACAGGATTACAATCTGATTAAGATGCCTCTTTTGCTGGAACTGAAAGCCTTGGATTATTTAGACTATATTTCCTATCTCTATCGTATTATGTCCATAGAAAGATTGCGTTGCTTTTAAATATCTTAAAAATACATAAGATGCACTTTTTGAGATACTATAAATATTCCCATGTTTTGTTTTTTGAGTAGCAGTTTTTCAAACACTAATCTTATTTTTCGCTCAACTTTCAATTAAACTGGAAATAATGAGGAGTGTATGTTACCGTTTAGGGTTATCCTATATACTTGTAAAAACTGCTGTATTTACTTTTCCGTGGGTATGCTGTTAGCTTTCTTAGGGTTTTTTTCAGATCTTGTCGGCAAAACGTTCTGCTTGGTCGTTTGATCATGGATGGTACGGGGTGGTCATAATGTTTTATTTGAAAAGTTTCACAAAATTCCTTAAAATCAGTGGACGTAAATTAAGTTCCATTATCGCTAACCAGACAATCGCCCATATCTTATAAGGCGAACAATTTATGCATTTTCTGTCATCACCTTAATTGGATTGTTACATCTAAAAAGTCCCGGTTATTTTGTTAAGCTATCCATTATAATAAGATAGTAGACTCCTTTTAATAAACGCAGAAAGACCACGGATTTTCTGACCAATAATGATCAGTTTTGGGGCCAAGAGATATGATTAATCGGGAGTATTTTTCGCAAATAGTCACTATCTTCACAATGTCCTAGTCCATTTTAGGCCAGTAAACGTAGCTACGCGTAAGAGTTTTCATTTTACTTATTCCCGAGTGGCCGACATGAAAATTCCTCAGGACTCTTTTCTGTAGAACTTTTGGAATGATGATTTTCTCGCTGTACAGAAGTCACACATGAACTGTCTAAAATCTGTTTGTCCTTCTCTGGGATATTAGTTTTCGTTTAATTAATAAACTCGTCACTATGACTTTTTTTTACTTTATGAAAAGTAAATAGTAGTTTTCTTATTGTGTTGCACACAATTGTCTTTATCTCCCCATCGGGTTTTAGAGAAGCGATTACGTTATCCTTTAATAGTTCTCTATGTTTCGGAACCAATCTGAATAATCAATTCATGTGACACATTTTTTTTAGATGAAAGATATTCCATTTTAATATTATAGTTCAGTATGTGTCGTTCCCCTCGCCTCTGCAGTCTATTTACTGTGTATACTGGAAATGTTTCTGTTGGACTGAAAATAGTGATTAACAGTTGATGTTCCGTTTGTAGTGTGAAATATCTTCTGTGGCGATGAAAGTTCATGACTGCAAAGACAATATTTAATGCCTCGTTTTCAATTTGGGCGTAATATTCATCGGCATGATGAAGTGCCTTCAGTGCATGAGTTCCGTCTGGCATTTATATACATGCTCCTATTCATTATGAACTTGCGTCGCTAGTGACTGTTATTTCGAGATAATATCTGAGAAATAAGTCCGGTGTTAAGACTTTGATAGATTTATCAAATGCCTCCTGGCATTTGGGTGTATATTTTAACAATATCTTTCTTTAAATGTTCGTTCAGTGGAGTCGAAGGTTACGCGTGTTAGGAACGAAAGCTTTATAATAGTTTGAAAATTTCAGGAAACTGTGTAGGGGCGGAGTTATTTAGTTCTCTCCCATGACAGAACTGTGGTACTAGGGTCGGAAAGTGGGGTTGAGTAGTCCGCGACTCGAGAAGGGGCATTCTGGCCTACAAAAAGTACCTGGGCAGCACTGTCGGCATTCCCTTGCAAGACCGCCTTTAGTGATTAGCAATAAAATAACCCCTTTTCAAAGAGAGAAGGCAGGGCCTGTGAGAGTGGACATCTTGGGGCGGTATAAAACCAACATTACACCACAATCAGCAGATACCAACTAATAACAGGAATCGTCTAATCTTTGTTGCTTTGAGGGGCAGAGGATAAGGATGTGAGATTTTATCCTTAACTGCAGTGGCTCGCTTAGAGTTTGATCTACTATCGTTCTTATCTATTACATGCCAAAATATTCGATTTCATTTTCCTGAAGAAATCACATTTTCCTTCTTTTATTTAAAGTCTATAGTTTTTTGTTTGATAAAACACTTCGTGGACGTGTCCCCTGTGTGATTCCATACTTTTACTTGTTATTAAGATATCTAGGTGAGCGATCGTAAAATCAAGTTTGCCCAACAGAATGTCCATAACTTACTGGAAATTTTCTAGAATGACTTCGGCACCAAAAGACAGCTTTTCAAACTTGTATAATCCACGATGCGTGTTTATACATAGTGCCTCGGTATATTTTTCGTCCACTGGTATTTGGAGGTAAGCATCATTAAGGTCGACCTTTGAAAATTATTTGCCTTCATTTAATTTCGTAAAAACTTCTTCTGGATAATGCAGCTGGGTCTTTGTTTGCCGCCAGTTTGTCCTGGCATGTACTACGTAATTCATACTAGTAAACATGAGCTCTACTTACTGGCTTTGGGTCTCACTATACGAGGAATGTTCGATAAGTAAAGCCTCCTATTATTTTAATTCAAAAAGTTAAATAGTTGCGAAGATGAGAGTGATACCATTAAAACGAATGATGTTTTGTGTTCCAGAACTTATTTTTCTACATAGCCGCCATCATTCTCAATGCACTTTTTACAGGAATTCATTGACGCATCTCAATATAGGTTCAGTCATTATAACAATGCAATTTATAACACTCTCTTATCCATTCGGACGGAATGAAAACAATAGGAGGCATTACGTCTGGAACGTCTCAATATATAACAAATACCGTATTCTTATCACTAATTATATCATTCTTCGGTGATATGGAATCGTATTAATCGCCGATGAGCTCAGTGAATCGCGATTGAGATTGTGAAGTCCTGCAAGCTAACCACAGCGTTACCAAACTGGCATACGGATCGATACTTTTAATCAGGACTTGAAAATCGTTTGTTTACATCCTTTATCAGACACACAACCGAAAGAAATGGAAGGGCAAGATAACACATTCGGACTCTACGATATGATGAAGAAGACTGAGAGTTGTTTGAAAAACAGCACTGAAAAGACATCATATGGTCGGTTGCTGGTGAATTTATCTTTAACGTCATCTTTTTTTTTCTTTTTTTTTCTATTGTATTTAAGGAAATCTAAAAGTGTACGCATGAATTAGAAATAGATAAAGCGATAGAAAGCAAACTCGTAGTCACTTGATGTAAGGAACTAAAATTCTATTTCGATGTAAAAACCAGCCTAAGATGAGTGTAATATCGATAGTTCATGACCCAGAAAATAGCAATTTTCCCCCTTTGTCCGAAACATCGCTCTGATAGAGTGAGAAAGGGCAAGCTAAGGGTAAAGTATATTCAGAAGTAACGTGAGAAAGAAAGATTTTAAAGAAAGCGTTTAAATAGTTTAAAGAATACTGCTACTAGTCTCTCTCTCTCTCTCCTCGACAGGATTCAAAAGATAGTCGCCAACCTGATAGATCCCGAACTGTCATCTAAGCTTCAGCCTCTGTCACATCGATGAAATTCTGCATGCCTTTGCCCGGTCTACAGGTATTTTCATTGTGGATGCTCCGATTAACTACAAGCACTTGTACCCTCTCGACGTAAATACCCCCGACAAACTCGACAAGCAGCTAAATCCCACTCCTTCACAGTAGAGATCCCTAGATGTAAGAAAGCCTTCTGCTGTAATAGTTTCTTCCCCAAAACTGCTAGACTTTGAGACACACTTCTGGGTTCCTACTTTCTCAACTGTACTGACATGCAGAAGTGCAAGTATAATGTGAACAGACATTTTGCTGCTCAACTCCCTACATAGCATCCTTGCAACTTATGGCCGACCCCGATAGTAGCCCCCTGACTCAAAGTGGCACTGTGCTTTGTTTGGGTGTAAATGGAATTTAAAAAAAAACTGTCGAACGCTTGTGAACTTTTCCATTTGCTTAATCATGCATCTAGGCAACGCCTGGCACCCCTGCTAATATACCATGTACTATATCTTTCATTTCATCGTTGTATATGTTTTGTTTTGTTTTTATTTTTTTGCTTTTTTTTGTTTCTACACTTCTTGCTTTATTTTGATGGATGTCGTTTCTCTTTAAAAATACGCGCAATTATTTTTGCTTGTTTTTCGTGTTGAGAGAATGAAGTATTTTCGCGATTGCATGAATGTCACATCTGTAAGAAAACAGCGAAACGCGAAGACACTGTCAGTTCGACAACTAAAGTCAGAGGTGACCATTATTCAGAGAAATGTAATGTCATAGTGCACAGCATCCGAAATAATGCATAATTCCTCTGATATTTGCCGAGGAAGTTGAATCTTCCACGTTTTCTTCTCGTGTCGACGGGATGATCAGAAATTCCGGAAGTGCACGCGCTGACGGGAAATACAAACGAAAGGGAAACACGAAAGAAAAACGGAATAATAATAATAATAATAATAATAATAATAATAATAATAATAATGATGATGATGATGATGATGATGATGATGATGATGATGATGATATTAGTAATAATGATGATGATAATAATATTAATAATGATGATGATGATGATGATGATGATGATGATGATGATGACGATGATGATGAATGCTACTTATATCTTGCGTATTATTCATTTTGTCCCTTCCTTTAACCTATTTATTAATTATGTATAAAGCAGAGAAATGAAGGGCATTCATTAGCTAACATCACGAAACTAATAATTAGCGCCATGACAAGAGAATATTCTTTTCATTGTTTTGACTCTCGAGTGTGTATCCGTTTATATCATATGCCTTTATATAAGAGTGACGTGGTTCTCAGTTGATTAACTGTGTCTATCTGTGTCGGATATATACTCCAGAGTCAAAACAACGAAAAGAATATGCTGTTGTCATAGCCCTACTAATTATAGATCGTACAGACGAGCTAGTGTCCTATCTTGATGGCTGTGTTCACTACGCTTCCGGTGTTGAAACTTCATGCTTTCATTAGATATCTCGAACTGAAATCTTAACCCAGGTCAAGCGTGATGGAACAATAGAATAGAATGAATTTTTACAAAAAAAATTTACCCGAAGAAGACGTAAGTAGACAATAATGTAATTTCTCTTAACAACAAAAGCTAGAATACTGATTGCATATAATATGATTAGAAAGTGTGTTACTGGTGTAATGTAGCAACGTTCAAATGGTACGGGGTGGGGTGGAAAGGGAATTGATGATTAATTTCCAAGTAAACTAAAATCAAGTAGAATAAATTTTTCCATTCAAAGCTGAGTGAGGGCTTTATGTATTGATAGTTACATCAGACAAAAGAAGCTGTAAATCTGACGTGGCAAATGAGCACTGAATCGTCAAAAAGTGTAGCTAGAGTTTTGGATAGCAGCTTCTCCAATAATGAATGGTGGAGTTTATATATATATATATATATATATATATATATATATATATATATATATATATATAACTCCACCCACCATACATATATATAAAAACTCTCTCTCTCTCTCTCTCTCTATATATATATATATATATATATATATATATATATATATATATATATATATACTAGCATGGGTGTCCGGCATTGCCCGGATATTTGGAGGTGTGTGTTGAGAAAAAAAAAAAATGGTAGTAGGAAGGCAGGCTCGAACCCGTACCGCGAAGGAGGAAAAGAACGGAAAAAACCCTGATGTCTTTGCAGTTACGACCACCGCCAACCCGGAATAACGTAGGTTTGAATTAAGGTTAGACCTCAACGCACTTGACTTATTAAATCGAAAAGAGGGGATGACTTTCGAAAATATCGGCGAAAAAAGCGACCCCTCCCTATAGAAAAAAAGCCCAGTTGAGGGTGCAGAAATGAATGTTTTTAGCCAATTTGTTTTAGACCAGAAATTGTCTGAGTAATTTGGTAGAGACCGCAGAAGTAAAATTCTTTTTAACTTTGACCCCTATTATGACCCCTTAAAATTTATTGTTTTAGGCTCAAATCAAGTTAAGTTAGATCCATGCCCAAGGAACCTATATCTAAAATTTCAAGTGTTTATACCCAAAATTGTCGGAGGAGTTTGGTAGAGTTCTCAAAGGTTAAATCATTGAACTTTGACCCCATAACAGCCAAATTTCTGGCCGAAAACGGATTACAAAGATTTTCTCAAATCTCAATACCCTGTATATCAAATTTCGAGTCTGTAGACTGAAAATTGACAGAGTTATTGTGTAGGGAAATGTACACAGACAGACACACACACATACACAGATAGACAGATACTTTCACTTATATATATATATATATATATATATATATATATATATATATATATATAACACGGAAATTACATAATTGTCGATGCAATAATTTATTTCAACCTCATGGTATTTTCAAGCATCTAAACTAGACAATTATATTTTTGATACATGAAAATACCATAAGGTTGAAATAAATTATTGCATCGACAATTATGTAATTTCCGTGTTATATTTTTATGTTATTGCTCTGTTTACCACATTCAGCTCTCATACCCGGATTTCCTCCTGGAATTATTCCAGTATAACACTATATATATATATATATATATATATATATATATATAGAGAGAGAGAGAGAGAGAGAGAGAGAGAGAGAGAGATAGAGAGATAGATAGATAGATAGATAGATAGATAGATAGATAGATAGATAGATATAAAGGATCCCGGGATACAGTGACCCTAGAATACTTTTTTTTCTGGTTACGATATAGAATACGATGTTTGTCCAGCCCCTGATTACGGTATTTGCTCCGACTAACTGTGTTATTTATAATGCTATGTTATTGTGCTTGAAATTATATACATGTGTATTATATACTGTACTGTATTTTGCTACTAATTTTTAATTCAGTATCCCGGGGTCCTACTCTATATATTCGAGATGTGTTATTTCTCGGTAGTAAATCAATGCCAATGAACAACACATTAAATATCGTCTTCTAGCATACAACTAAACCTTAGAATCGGCTTTTTGTTCCTCAACGCACTTGACTTATTATTAAGAATACTGCGATACCGGCAATATGGAACGACGCTTGTTAATATTTTACGAATATAATAGAATATTCTAAGTTGTTGTCTGACTCCAATCCTGGTGCATGCAATGATTAAGGGTTTGTTTTTTTTATAAAATTAAAATAAGATTTTAAAATATCTCCCACTACGAAAAATAACAATAAATTAAATGGCGCTTGTCACGATTGCTGTTTAGATTAGCTTCATATTTCAAAGCACATCGCATCCGTGCACGTTATTTGTTGTTAGCTTCAGGGTTTGTTTGTTTTTTTGTTGTTATTATTATTATTATTATTATTATTATTATTATTATTATTATTATTATTATTATTATTATTATGTGTTTGTTATTCTTGCTGCTGTTTTAATTCCTTGGCGGTGTCGCCATTTGCAAAAGTTGAGGGTGTTGTTCACGTGCGCAATCATAGCTGCGGTCCTTTTATTTGTTTAGAAAGAAAGAAAATATGAAGCTATGAATTAGAAGAACGCAATAACAAGCAAAATAAAGTATATTCGTGCAAATAATTTAGTGGATGGAAAAAAAAACGATATCAGGCCAGTCTGAATCAAGTATCGTTATGTCGGAACTCTTGCAATATACAGGGTTTACTTTGAAAATTCTGTACAGAAAATGAAAGCGAAGGGGAAAAATAGATACAATATAAAATAAGACATCACATGAACTATCGACAGAACCATAAAATAAAAAGAAAAAATATTGGTGAATAAAAACGATAGAAACAGCCTAAAGACGAAAAAGATTAAAAATGGAAAACTGATGGAAAATCGAATGAAAAGAAATTGAAATAAAAATAAGAAAGAACAGGATTTGTTTTCTCACACACGTACGACAGATGAACTAATAATAAAATGATGAGGAAAAAATTAATGAGATAAGTAATAAAAGATAGGAATGAATTAAAGAACGAAAAGAATACGATTAAAATTGCAAGATAAAAAAGAAAGGATCCGATCGATAGTTAGGTAGATAGAAGAATGAGAAAAACCAGAACTCTGAGAAACAGTAAACATAGCAATGAAACAAGTGAAGTATGCATGGTCCCCTGTGAGTGCACAGTGAACGAGGCATAAAAAAACATGACTGAGTTCAGCATCCCCCCCACCATTTAGCCTCAAAAGTCCTCAGGGTACGTCAAACTGCTGAAAATGAACAAACGGCACAGTTTTAGATCTTAGCATATGTACATTTGAGTTCTACACCATGCAATAAAGAAATGATTAAGTTCATCATTTGCCACTCCCTATTTAACCCTCAAAGTCCCCAAAGGTCGTAACATATTTAAATTTGAGTTCAGCACCATGCAAAACTGCTAAATAGACATACACAGAAAATTTTGGACAAATATGGTAAAATAGTCCCAAAAATTGAGTGTTTTTATTAGCTCTAAAAGAGCCGCAGGGGCAAACCCGATAGTTATCGTGAAGTATAGACAAACAAAATTCTATAGAAATCAGTTAGTTACAATTTTTCAGAAAGTTTTATAAAAAATCCAAGGCATCAATTGTTTTTAATAAGCAGAAAAGTGTCAATTTTAGTCATTTTAACGCGAAAGGCACCCCTGCGGGGAAGCAGCGGAGTTTTCCTGGAAAATCCATTCTGTTACTTTTTTACTCATATCATGTTTAATGTTTGTGCAAAATTTCAAAAAATTCCCAGACGTAGTTATTGAGAAAAGTGCAGACAGACGAACGGACAAGGGTGAATTTACAGGTTCATCCTCCTTTTTCGGGGATCAAAAAAGAAGCTACTCAAAGAAAGACTAAACAAAATAAACAATAACAAGAAAAAAAACATGTAAACTAAATGAAAAATATAATTAAAGAAAAATATATAGATTCGAGAATACGTTGACTAAACGAACAAATATATAAATTATAGAAAGAGTACGAACGAAAAGTAAACAGAAAACTATATAAAAGAAAAAAATGCAGATTATTACGTACTTACTTGTCATGTCAACATTAGTTGATATTCTAAAATTTACGGAAAATTAATCAATAGTAAAGCACTTATAAGAAAACAGAGTGCTTGTGTAGATTAGGAATATTTTAAACTAACGCATTTCGGGTGAAAACATTATGACATATATACTTGCCATGTTAAAATTAGTAGATATTCTAAACATTATTGAAAATGAATCAAAAGAAAAACAATTATAAGAAAATATGGCGCTCGTGTAGATTAAAGACATTTTAAAATAACACATTTCAGGTGAAAACATTATTACGTACTTATTTGACATGTTAAAATTAGTAAACATTCTAAAAGAATTATGTAAAATGAATCAATGCAAAATAATTACCAGAAAATAGGGCATTTGTGTAGATTAGGAATCGTTCAAACAAATGCATTATAGATGAAAATAGTATTACGTACTTACGTGTTATGTCGACGTAATGTCTTCTAAAAATTATTGAAAATAAATCCATAAAAAATAATTACAAGAAAATGCTTGTGTGGATTAAGAATATTTTAAACAAACGCATTTTAAATGAAAACATTACATACTTTCTCGTTATTACAGAATTATATATTATAAAAGTTATGAATAATTGAAAATATAATTACAAGAAAATATATGTTGTTTCTTTAGATTTGTGACCATTTAAACTTACTCACTGAGAAAACATGATTGCGTACTTACTTGTCGTGTTAATTTTAGTATAAATTCCAAAAAGTTTGAAAAAAAGACAAAAATAAATACGAAATAAATTAATGGCCTGCTAAGCCATTGCCTTTCTTGCTCTCCTTGTTCTTTTATTCTTTCCCTCTTTTTTTTTTTTTGCTCAAAGAGCAACAGCGGAAGCGGAAATAAAATGTGAGAAAGCAAAATGGGAACGGAAACAACCACATTGACTAACAAAAGCGATAAAAAATTACGCACCAAAACAGGTTGGTATGGTACGAAAAGGACACTTGAACAAAGAAGCAGTATTACTCCTTATGTAACAGAGCGCGTATGGGCGCGTGTGAGGAAAATCAGCAACATCAGCCGAAGGATAACTATCTAGCGAAAATATTAGCAGTACCAACCGTTAAACTACGTATGTAAGTTAACAAGTGTGCGCGAGCGTCACAGAATAGAAGAGAAAAATATTCACGTGGTCGAGGGAGAAGCTAGTTGCCGCACAGGTAAGATGGACGTGAAAAGTCGTGGATGAAAAAGGGCTGTCTGGCGCCGGCGTGAAATGGCGTGAGGTGGCGGTGACAGAGGTATTTAAAAAGCAAATGTGTGTACGAAAGGATATTGGAAATATAATGAAATGCGTTGTTTTGGAGAAATCATAAGTAAATGCATTTCATCTGCACTTAAGAGAATGCATTCTCTATTTCTTTACTTTGTGGGTTTATTCCTGCAACGGTATTCACGTTACACTAACATCCAGCAAATTAACGCAAACAGAAAGAACTATATTTTTTAAAAAATGTCGCAGATAAAACACAGGAAGGCAATAAATGTAGTGCTCATGGACAAAAACACGAAACAATAAGTCACATCAAAAGTAAATGCAGCCAGCCATTTACTTTAAAGGAGTTAATTGAAATCACGAGGAGGCTTATTTCAAGAGAAAGCCAACGGCTGTTATCAGCGATAAGTCAAGAGTATACAGCTGGTGTGGAAACTAAATATGATATGCAACGGTTTTCAAAGGCGGCGCAGAGTGCTCAAAGCCTAGAGAGAATTGTTATCATTCAAGCGTCAGGCATTATCAATTATTATTGCCAGTAAACAATCGCTTATAATGATTGTGTGAAAACTCCTTGAGAGTATATAATAATAATAATAATAATAATAATAATAATAATAATAATAATAATAATAATAATAATAATAATAATAATAATAAGTCAGAAAGACAGTCAAGTAGAGTCAAGGAGGAAGGAAAGGCTGAGCAAAGATTACTGACCAAGTCTCCACCGGATAAGTGCGAAGAGAACTGCGACCTTGGGGAGGCTTCTTGCCACTCAAATTCCTGTTAAGACCAATAGCCGCTGCCAACGAGAAATAAATGGCAAGCAGATGTTGCGATAATGCAAATTTGTTTGCTAATACCATCGAAAGAGGTGGAGAGTACTGAAAATCTGGGGAGACTCGTTGACACTCAGCTTTCAGGGAACATCGCAGGATTTTTTACAATGAAAGATCTTTGATAACCTGTGTGAAAACTACTATCCAAGAAGAATTAAATTCACCAAAAGGATACAAATTTACAGTGGTGTAAATACATTTTAAGTGAATAAATAATTAAAATGTTGTCTAAATCCAAACGTAGATTTCATGAGCAAAGCTTCTTTCTCAGAAGTGCACGATTGTGGAACTCTCTTCCGTTCGCCTGTTTCCAACCTGACTACAACTTGGATGTCTTCAAATCCAACATAAACAAACTCCTGACAAACCGCCCCCTTAAGTAAGACACTCTATCAAATCTCCAATACTAATGATTACTACAATACTATCTCATTGATTACTGTACACGCAATAACTCTTATTGCTGAGTGGCCTCCGGGCCTTGATAAGTGGTGACCCCCATGTAAAAAAAAAAGAAGTTCTTGCATTTGTAGAATGTTCCCAGTAATAAAACAATTTTGTTGTTGTTGTTGTTGTTGTTTATCTGCGGATGCGTGTTTACCTTTTAAGGTTAGGCTGCAATTGTAGAGAGAGCGTACTTTATGAATTTTCAGCGTGGAACGTGGTGTTTCCTGGAGTGCGCCCACGGCCTTTGCTGGGCGTTGGCTGTTCTTGTTGTCATTGTATTCTTCATAGAGAAGAGCTCTGATTTTGGGGTTAACACGTGACTGCTTATATTAGAATAATCTTGTTCACATAGTTTTGTCAACGAGCAAGTATGGCTCTCATTAGGTGAAAAGTCTAGAACTTGCATCTTTGTGTGAACCATTGCTTAAATTTTATTTGAAGAACGCTTGCTGCGTTTGTGGCAACCTCGAAGAAAACAATCGATTGAAATGGAAAGAAGAAAAACGGATCAGGAAGGAAGTAACTTATGCAAACAAGTATCTTTTTTCACATATGTCTGTCTTGTATATTGATGTAATGAAAGGAGCTCGGATATATTTAATATATTTGTGTTCCTCCACGCCAGAATATGATTGGTTGATGTAAGCCATGAATACAGAGTGTATAGCATCTGGGGGAAGGCGTTGAAATATACGTCGTAAGCTTAAGACTTAAGCATATTACCAGCTATGGTTTTTTTACATAGTACTCACCACTTATCAAGGCCCGGAGGCCACTTGAGGATAAGAGTTATTGAGTGCAGACTAGTCAATGGGATAATATCGTGGTAATCGTTAGTAGTGGAAATTTGGTAAATTGTAGTACTTAAGGGGATGGTTTATCAAGAATTTGTTTACGTTGGACTTGAAGATAACCAAATTTAGTCAGCTGGAAAACAGGCAAACGGAAGACAGTTCCACAGGTGTGCAGTTCTAAGAAAATAGCTTTGTTCATGGAATCTACGTTTTGGTTTAAACGTAGATAAAGAGTGTGGAAAATTATTGACAGTGGTTTCAGCTAGACGAGAGACTACGAACAATCGTTCATTAAGGAGACTTACTAGATTGTATAGTCAATATCACTCAACTACTTCAAACACATCTTTTTTCTGATGCATATTATATATGTATTTACTAATGTCCAACAAACGGAATACTCTTGGCCAAAAAGTAAGTCAGAACAAAATATGAATTGGGAAATATCACACGCTACTGTTTTCTTGTGTTGTATTCAAGCAAAATCGCTCATGTGAATGAAACAAAAGCCGGCTGGCGTCACTAGTTATAACGATACAGCGTTATTACTTCAACTCGGCGTGTTAGTCGCTGCAGTGATATTATATTATAGATCTTCAACCACTGATTGCCTTTACAGGTCAGGCTGAACTTTATAGACAAAAGAAGCTTCTCACTGATGTACGCATATGCTTTATTCAAAAAGAAACCAAGCAAATCAATCAAAACGATATAAAAAATAGAATCCCGGATGTTTAAAGTAGCACAGGTGCGTGATAGACAGACAAGATGGCTGAGACCGCTTTAGAGTGTCGCTGCAAATGTGTGCAACTAACAAAAGACGGACGAATAAAATATTTATAAGAAGTGAGAGCACGAATTGGGTTCCCGTCGTTGCTGATGTATATCGGCGGAAGCCTTCCAAACACATTCGACGGCCTCTAAAATTCATTACCATTGTCTTGGACACGCGAGATTATGAAGTGGGCGAGAAGTAAAAGGGCTTTTGTTGTGCTAGTGGGACAGTCATTAAAGATGAAATGTGTTGAAAGGGAAAAGATGGAGCAGAGCGTCCAAGAGAGTGAGGACGAAAGATGGAGAGGGAGAGAGAAAAAGAGAGAGAGAGATTATAATTACGAAAGAAGGAGAGGAGTGAACAGAGGCGGTGTTATAGGACATGACAAAGAAATGCGTAGGTTAAGCTGATTTGAATTGTAGAATCGTGCATTGCGAAATAAACGAAGAAAACAAGATGAAGCGCTGAACGATAAAGATAAATAGATAGATGAAGACAAGCAGACAAACAGACAGACAAGTAAAAAAGTAGAAAAATGACAAAAGGAGAGATGAAATAAAAGCGGTGTTACAGCAAAAACAAATTGTGATCCGTTGGATCACCCACTGAGCTCGAGATAGATGGCTTGAATCAGAAAAAAAATGAGTCTACAACATACAAAATAAATACAAAATAAAAATTCAAAAATATTAAATTAGTTTCTGTCTGCTCGATATTTCTCAGCCTCTCTCTTGTTCTCTCTATATCTCTTTCTCTCTTTTCCTTTCTCCCTGTATGTCTCTACCTATCTATATTTCTTTCTTTCTCCAACCAGAGAGTAAATGGTTTTACTTAATCTATAATATTTTTATTGAGATAAATGAAGGCCTGTTCTTATCTTGAGATTCATGTTTTATCATCTTTGACCGCTAACAAACAGATAGAAAGAACGACGGAAACGAGAAGGATAGATACTGCATCAAACAACGTATGGTGGTCAAACAAAACATAGTTACATAGGGTAAGTGTGATAGACGGAAAATTAGTAAGAGATGTGTCACTTGAGATATTGAATGAAACTTCCGGCTACTTGCAATAATGAAAAATGAATCTTTTTTTAATATATAACTTAATCTCAGAACTAAAGAATATATTACCTGTCATTTTGTAATATTAAATTATATAGGGAAAGCTTTAAGGAGACAAACGTAGATTTACTCAGCAAAAGTATAATATTAGATAATGACGACCTATATGCTGATTGGAATAAATAAGGTGTAATATAACGAAAAAAATACAGAAATGAGTCACTTTCGTTTTGGGGAGGCTCTATGTTTTGACAAGCTTTTGGGATTGACTTTCACTCCTGATCTGAAATGAAGCTCATACATCAAATTCGTTGCCATAGTCGCTGGAAAGATGGTTGCATCATTCTACTTCTCCAGTAGATATCTCAGTGCTAATGCAATTCTCTAACTACTATAAAAGCCAAGTACGTCCTCGGATGGAGTAATGTTGCCATATATAAGGATGAGCTGCTAGGAGCATGCCATCCCGCCTTGACAGAATTCAAAACCGACTTCTTAACGTAGTAGGCGGTATCCTTTTTCTTTTCCCTACAACCTCTTTCCCAGAGTAATGATGTTGCGAGCCTGTCTCTGCTCTATCATTATTTTTGGGGGTAAGTGCTCGTCTGAGCGCCAATCTATGGTTCCCCCTCCCCAAGCTTTCACAGACACTCGTCTAGCTAAAACCACTATCAATAATTTCCCCCCCCCCTCTCTGCTTGTGCCTTAACCTAAATGTAGATTCCATGAAAAACACTTTTTTACTAGAACTGCTCGTCTGTGGAACTCTGTTCTGCTGGTCTGATTTCTAGCTGTTGTCATCTTGAAGTCCAACGTAAACGAGTTCTTGTTCAACCGTCCCTTAAATAATCAAATTATACCAAATTTCCACATCTAACTATTACTACGCTATTATTCCAATCCTTAATAATTAGTGACTTCTCTGTAAAAGAAAAAAAAAAAGAAGGAATCACAGATGAGTAAAACAAGGAAGGAGGAACAAAGCAAACATGAATTAGAAACGATCGTATTGCAAAGAACCAGCACTATAAATAGTTTAGATTGTTCAAAATTAAAGAGCTGAAAATTGGGAAATATTTTATATCTATAAAAGTGAGCATGTATGTGTGAGGACACTTCTCAACCTATATACTCAACGATTTTTTTTAATCTACAGACTTGAAATTTAGTATATAATAGTATTCAGACATGTGGAAAACATTTTACTCCATTTTCATCCGGCAAAAAGGCTGCTAAAGGGTCAAAATTGGAAAAAAAATCGGTACAAGAGTCATCGGACTTTTATCTGTTTGTTAACCGTTTCACGAATGCGCATGCGTAACTAGTTTACATTACAGATTACTAATGTTTAGAATATGTAGTTTGAAAACACCTTTTACAGATCGCATCACGCTGGTCTAATGGTTATCGTAATTTACTCGCTGTTTTTAGATTTTTGGTTTCGGTCTCAGTTCGAGTACTTTGTTTTTACTTACAAGAAGTAGACTGTTTTGAAAAAAAAAAGATAACACTCGCATGCACATGTCTCTGTTTTTGTATTGATTAAAATATAATATTTATGCGTATTTTACGACAACGCTGGGCGGCCTACTATTAAAGTATAAAGATCAAGCAAAATGAGACAGTAAAATTGTGAGTTAATAGAAATTAAAAATAGAAAGAAAGGAATAAAAAAATAAGAAGAGCGATAAATGTGTAAAGCCATCAATTGAACAGATGAAATATCTATAATTACAAAGATGTTTAGTGATCATAACAAAAAGCATTAGAGGATACTGTGGAAATAATATCAGAAAAATAAAAGGATAAAGCAGATGGGAAAAAGGGATAACGTATACAGATAGATAATAAAGAAAATAAAATGGGAAGTAGAAATTGTTACATAAGGAATAACGAATGAATATTTGTAGAAAATTAAGGAGCAAAGAAAGTGGGCATTGCCTTTAGTTTCGACGGCTTATTTTGTCCTTTAAACTTCACAAAGGCGATGTTTCTGACAAAGGGGGAAGAACTGGTGTTTCCTCGGTCGGAATCTATCTATTTAACACTTATAGTTTCTAGATATTTACTTTGAGGTAGTATCTTTCGTTCCTTTCATCAAGTGGCTTCCTGCTTTGTCTGGAGCGATTCCCATTAAAAAAAAAAAAAAAAAAAAAAACAGGAAATAAGGAAGAAGTAAAAATGCCTTGAATTTATATGCTGCCAGTCGTCGTGGTTATAAAGGTCGATGAATCATTCGTCTCATTGTTTGGGGAAGGAACAGAAAGAATGCAGTTGAATGTTAACCGAAATAGGATTCGGATGTCCCAATGATCGTTTATATGAAGCTACCAACTAAATCCATGAATTAATACGATATAACTTAGCATGGACAAAAGAAATTGACAATCAAAATCATTTACAATCACATATTAAGTTTTATTAAATAGTCCGAGTAGCAATTTTTCTTTTTACATAGAAAATCACCACTTATCAAGGCCCGGAGGCTACTCGAGGATAATTAGTCAATGTGATTATAGCGTAGTAAATATAAGTAGTGAGAATTTTATAAATTAGATTACTTAGGGGGATGGTTCATCAAGCACTTGTTTATATTGGACTTAAAGACAATCAGCTAGTAGTCAGCTGGAAAGCAGGCACTCAGAAAAGAATTCCACAGGCGTGCAGTTCTAAGAAAGAAGCTCTATTCACGGGATCTACATTTAGGTTTAGGCACAGATAAAGAGTGTGGGAAATTATTGATAGTGGTTTGGGCTAGACAAGTGTTTTTCGTGAAAGTTTAGCGAGGGGGCGACCATAAATTCAATATGCATTGCTCGTTTCTATAGAAAATATATTTTTATAGAAGGCCATGACAATGCGTTTGTAAAAATAATTAAAATGTTATTTTATTTTTATTTATTTATTTATTTTTGGTCCTGTGAATTTACCCTTGTCCGTTCGTCCGTTCGTCTGTCTGCACTTTTCTCAATAAGTAAGCCTTGGAATTTTTTGAAATTTTGCACAAACATTAAACATGATATGAGTAAAAAGTACCAGAATGGATTTTCCGAGAAAACTCCGGTTGCCCCCCTATGGGTGCCTTTTTAGGTTAAAATGGCTAAAATTGACATTTTTGTGCTTATTAAAAAAAATGATGCCTTGGATTTTTATAAAACTTTCTGAAAAGTTGTAACTAATAAGTTTCTATATAATTTTGTTCGTCTTTACTTCGCAATAACTCTTGGGTATGCCTAGGGGCTCTGTTAGAGTTAATAAAAACACTCCATTTTTAGACTATTTTACCTTATTTGTCCCAAATTTTCTGTGTATGTCTATTTAACAGTTTTACATGATGACGAACTCAAATTTACATATTAAGGACTAAAATTGCAATGTTTGTTGATTTTAACCAGGATTTGACGTCCTCTGAGGACTTTTTGGGAAAATGCTGAACTCAGGTCCCATCTTTTATGCCTCGTTCACTGTGCAGTCCAGTCGCAAAGGGAAATTCAGGACGACTGGAAACAATGTCGAGATACGCAAAGAGCACATACAGCACCTTGAATTCCGAAATGGTTTTCCATACACAGCTGGTAGCACAACACATAGCTTCTCTACATCTCATTCCCTATCACAGATGGTTACGTTTCCAACCCGTTTCCCAGACCATCAAGAGCATCATTCATCACGTCTAGATCTGTTTCTGGTCACGGTTTCCGAAGATTGTGTAACGAATGCCCACAGCCTACTTGGGAACGCTGATCATGCAGTGATAATGGTTGAAATCGCCCTAGAGCCAAAATTGAAGAGCCGTTGCTCAAAATAACGAGATATTATAAAATGGCTGACTGTGAGGCCATCTGGGATCTCATCAGAGACGCCCCATGGCGAAATATCTTTTCACTTCGTGCTGACAATGCGCGAATGATACCACTGAATGGTTCAAAACAGCAATTGGGGTACATGTTCACACGCGGAAATTTTATAGCAAGCCCCACTTTCCCCAATGGTTTACTTCGACTTGTGCAGCTGCCATTCACAAAGGCAGCATGTGTATCGCAGATTTAACCGACATAAGTCCAGTTCAAACAGACAGATGTATATAGAAGCCATAAGTAACTGTAAGAAAGAAATAGCTACAGCTAAGTGAGAATTTACAGAAACCACCAGAAAACGCATCAAAGCACAACAATTAGAAGCCCGTGACTTCTGGAAAATCTACACCAGTGTAATAAATATTGGGCAATCAACAACTCCCCCACAAACCAACAATCACGAAGTTGCTTGCTAAGCAACTGAGAAGGCTAACATGCTTGCTAGTTGGTTTGCCTCCAACTTCACACTGGACCCTGATAACCACCCCTCCTTGACTTGTTTTGCGGACAGACGCCACACTAGACGATCTGAAAATCACCCCTTCTCAGGTGCATGCTCTCTTTAAAAATCTTGATACTTAAAAAGCATGTGGACCTGATCTCATCCCGGCTGTGCTATTAAAAAAGTGCTCCGTCGAAGTAGCTCCACTCCAGTTCATTCCAAACTTTACAACAAATGCCTTAATGAAGCTTGCTTTTTTGCCTACTGGAAAACTGCTTCTGTGGTACTAGTTTTAAAGAATTCAGACGACAGAACTGACCCAGTAGATTATCGCCCCATTAGCCTCCTCCCACTCTTCGCCAAAATATTTGAGTCCGTAATTAACTAAGATCTAATCCATCAGCTTACAGATGCTAAACTTCTGACCGACCAACAATATGGATTTAGGCAAGCCCGTTCCACAGCAGACATCCTAACTGTAATCTCTAAATGTATATACCATTCACTGGACAAAGCAAGGGATGGTAGAGCGGTAGCTCTAGATATATCTAAGGCTTTTGACAGGGTATGGCATGAAGGTCTTCTCAGGAAAATCAGATCATACGGTATCACTGAACGAATACTTAGCATAATTAAATCCTTCTTAGATAAGAAAAAAATCTAGGTTGTCCTCGATGGTCGCACATCTAAACAATATGATATAAATGCGAGAGTGCCTCAGAGGTCTATCCTTGGACCTCTATTATTCTTAATATTTATAAATGACCTCCCTGACAAAATTGTCTGTGAGATGGGTATATATGCTGATGACACCACGCTCTATAACAGACACGACAGGAAAACAAATTAACACATATCTAAAGAAATGGCAGAAACACTAGAGGATAACCTCCGATCTGGAGTGGAATGGGAACAAAAATGGATGGTCACATTCAATGCTGCCAAGACTAAACTTCCTCCAATAATTACAAGAAACCTTCTCTACCACCAATAGCAATGGCCAAAGACTTTTTATCTGAAAGTACATATTTTAAACGTTCACAGGAAACATGAGTTGGAACAATTACATTGAGAGCATTGCCAGGACCGCTGCAAAGAAGGTATGTTGTCTCTATTGTGCTAGAAAGCTACTAATGCTCGAGAGCATCCTGTACGTCTATAAGGCCACCATTCGCCAATGTATTGAGTATTGTTGTCATATTTGGGCTGGTGCATCTGCTACTAGTCTCTCGCTCCTAGACAAGGTGCAAAATAGAGTCGCCAACCTGATAGGTCCTGAACTGTCACCTAACTTTCAGCCTCCGTCTCATCGACGCAATGTAGCATCCCTCTGTCGTTTCTACAAGTACTTTAATGGTGAATATTCCGACGAACTGCAAGCACTTGTACACCCTTGGCGTAAATACCTCTGCCGAACCCCACAAGCAGTTAAATCCCACCCCTTCACGGTAGAGATCCCTAGATGTACGAGAGCCTTCTACTCCAGTAGTTTCTTTCCCAGAACTGCTAGACTTTGGAATTCCCTTCAGGGTCGCTGTTTCCCCAACTGTACTGACATGCAGAAGTTCAAGTGTAACGTGAACCAACATCTTGCTTCCCAACTCCTTACATAGTACCCCTGTAGCATATGTCCCTGATAGCAGCCCCCTGCATCAAAGTGGCAATGTGCCTTATTTGGCGTGAAAATGTAATTAAAAAAATTATTATTGACTAGGCTTAATGTTGCTTAACTTCTGTAATCTAACGAGAATCGGTATGTCAAAATGATTATGCTGCAAATATTTTATCAGTAATATGACCATGATTTTCACGTAAATCTAATTCTAATCTTTTTTTAAATTTTATTTATCCTAACGAACATATTGTCATGGGTTGCTATGCGTTTATATAAAAAAAAAAAACATTATTTGAACAAGGAAGAAATGCTCTTCAAAACGCGAAAAATCTAAACCTTTCTTTATTGCGGACAATCATCCACATTGATTTCATATCAAATGATTTAAATGGTCATAAAGGCATTACTAACGTAGATGTTAAAATATAACAGGTTCTTCAATTTAAACGAAGTTTTAACGTTTCAACAATCCTGACGTACCAACTATTCATAATCTCAACTATATGATACAAATTTTGAAATACATAAACGTAAATCCGTATAAACCAGCATTCTATAATTTTTGACCGACTCGACTTGTAATGTCCCCAATTCTTCGTTTGAGAACGCGTGAAGATCGCTAACGCTCATAGGTGAAGTGGTTTTATTTGAACCGACAGGATTTTTATTTCGCTTTTCTTAGTTGGCAGTGAACGTTGGTATCTATTTCATTAACACCAACTCATATAAAACAACATGAAAAGAAATAGGAAACAGAGAACGAAGACGAGACATGACAAAAGACAATTTAAAAATTTAAAATAAAGTAAAAAGAAAGATACAATACTGTGGAGGAAATAAACTTGAGACGAAAAATAATGAAAACGACATAAATAAGAAATGACGCGAATGAAATAAATGGCAGGAAATATAAAAACAAAAAAAAAACGTCTACTAGTGAGAATGACAGATGATTGATTGATCCAATGGGAAGTGTGCGAGCGCTTAAAACGGCCAAACAAAACGGATGCCACCGAACAGACAGGGACACTTGATAGAACATGAATTGTAAAAAAAAAAGATCCTCTGGGATTGAGAGTCAAACACTTTATAAAAGGAAGATCTAGAAGTGATAGATAAGAAAAAAATATTTCATATTGTAGACTTCACTAAATCTGTTTTACTCATCTACGATCGTATACGATTACAAGCGATATTAAAATACAGAACTTCTCGCTTTTCCAGAATATATATATATATATATATATATATATATATCTTAACATCTAATAACAAAAAAATTAAATCAGCCCAAAAAATCCCTTTCCCAATTAAACCCAAAACTAACTGTAATTGTAATAACAAACATCTTTGCCCACTCAATAATGATTGTATCCATAAAGATGTTATATATTCTTGCACTATTACTGAGCTCCCACGCAATCCTCCCATAACAGACACTAATATTTTGTCTTCAAGTTATTCTTCTTCCCATCCCCCATCTGATATAGTTACTGATCCAATACACCATTCGAGCAGCCCTTCCATCTACAATCATACAACTAGTAATAATGATGATGATAATAATGATGATGATGATGATAATAATAATAATAATAATAATAATAATAATGAGAATAATATTTCTCCTAACAACCATCCTAACACTAACAACACTCATTATCCCCTCCAAAATAGTCCCCATACAGACATTGTCCCACCATTTGTTGAACACTATGAACAAAATTCAAACTATTTAACTAATACAAATCAGCAAATTAATATTAATACCAGACCTCGAGCTTTTAATAAAGTACATACATATATCGGCGCTACTTCAACATTAATTAAGAAAAGAGTATCAAACCACATTTCTTCTTTTAACAACCATAATTCTAATAATAGCCAAGAAACTTCTCTAAACACTTTAATTAAAAAAGTTAACTCTAACAATACTCCCTTCTCAATCAAATGGACTATTATAAAAAAAGTTAAGTCTTATACTCCAGGCTCTAAGTCATGTCGCCTCTGCACAACCGAAGCTATAACTATAATTACTTCCGCTCTAAGTAACAATATAATAAATTCTAAAAATGAACTGATCTCTTTCTGTAAACATAAGTCCTAATTTAATTATGGCAATTTTGAAATTACATAGTTATTACTTTTACCCTTTATACAGATATAAAATATTTTTTCTTTGAATTTATCGTTTTTCGACATACTTAATACTTTATAATTTGATAATCCTTTATTTTAATTCTTTATCTCTTCTTTGCATGGCCGGTTTTTTATCTGCATTTTCTGTTCTATTTATTTATTTATTTATTTTTATCTGCATTTTCTGTTTTATTCTTTAAACTTTCCTATCTATCTAATATATCAATCTACCCACACTTTCATATCTTGTATGTATATTTACTTAAATTTTACTATATGAATTTACTTATTTTTTTATTTATAATTTTTTTAAATTTTTTAATTTTTTTTCCCTGAAATTGCAGATACCGGCCATCTTCTCCCCTTAAATAATTTTTATTTTTATTCTTAATTTTATTCTTATTTTACTTTATTTTATATTATATATATTTTATATTTTATTTTTATTATAGCCCATTTTTTATTTATTTATTTATTTTCTATTTATTTATTATGTATTTATTCATTTATTTTTATTTTCCTTTTAATGTCCTTTAACAATTCTTGCTGACACCTTTTTTTTAAGTGACATGTAAGTACATTTCAGTTGACCTATATTATTTTGCCCTATATATATTTTCGCGCCTTTAACATTTCCTGTCTGGGTCAGTTTGACTTTTGTTTCCCTTTATTTTATATTTTATATTTAACTTTATCATTCTTTTTTCTTCTCCTTTTTTTCTCCTTTCTCTTCCCAGATTTTTTTATTTATAGTTATGTCTCGGAAGTAGAGTGAAAAGCACATCTTATTTTTCTTTTATTAATATTATTTTTTCCTTGTACACACTTTTTTGTGAATTATTCCATGGATTTCTGCCTTTGGATTATTATGGACCATCTTCTTCCAATTACGGGATTTCTTTGGATTTTACTTGTACAAATGGAAATTCTTTTAACTTTCTTGAAGTTTTACATTTGGATTTTACCGTCACTGGATTTTTTTATCTTCCACCAGACTATCCATTAATGTGTAATCACCTTTTTCTTTACCATATTCCCTCTGCTTAACTTATTTTGTTTTCAAGTAAGATCTTTGACTTATTTGCTGTTTCATCAAATACTTCTGCATGCAAAATCCGATCCTGCATTTTACTAATTCCTACCCTCTGATGAGAAGGAGAGTATTTCTTCGAAACTCCGCGGATTAAGGAATATCCATTTATCTAGTGTTTCCTTTTCAAATTAAATATGTTTTTAACTCATTTAAAAGTGTTTTTAACATATTTCATTAACTGTTTGCTCATATATATATATATATATATATATATATATATATGCATATATATTACTATATATATATATATTACTATATATATATATATTACTATATATATATATATATATTACTATATAAATTACTATATGAATTACTGTACATATATACACACAGACACACACTCATATGTATTACTATATGAATTACTGTATATACACACATCTATATATATACATTTGTTTATTTGTTATATATATATGTATATATATGTATATATGTCCCTTAATATATATGTGTGTGTGTGTGTGTGTGTGTGTGTGTGTGTGTGTGTGTGTGTGTGTGTGTGTGTCCCTCAACAAATTGATTGTTTCGAAATCGTGTCTGGGGAGTCGGGTGATTTCAGTTAATGTTTGTAGATGTGATGTCTACCGCCTGCATACCAGCAGAAACAATCTTAGTCGTATGGGATGCGCGACATCACATCATGGAATGTAAAACTAGATAAAATATAAAAATTAAAATCGAGGCAGAGCCAATGGATTTCGCCGTGGCCCATACTGTTAGATCGTCAGTATTGCACACTTCATGCGTACGACGACCTGGGTTCGCGCCTATGTCGGAGCACGTCCATGATGAGATACAGTACATCGAAACCCATTTTGGGTCTGGCGTTGTCCGTTGTCTAATTCTGGGTTCTAGCGTTATCATGAAAAAGTGTATGTGAACGGATATATATATATATATATATATATATATATATATATATATATATATATATATATATATATATATAGTAAGAATAATTAGTTCATAGTTATATTTACAATTGGGGGAAAAAGCTCCCAAAATTTGTACTAGAAGGATCCGTGGTGCAGTGGCTAAGTATTTGGAAAAATCAATTGTAAAATTGATATTCTTCTGAAGATTGAAGGTTCAATTCTCAGTGTGGGCGACCGAAAAACATGCTGACGGAATGAGAGCATGCTACCTCCGTGAAGTAAATAAAGGGCTCAAATTCCCGCGTTGGCCAAGATACACCGGAAGAAAATGGCACATAGGATGAGATATAATCTAATGAATTCAAATAATATGAATTTATTACACCATCGTCTGCATTGCTATAATATAAGGAATTTTTCTTTATTTTAAACTTGCAGTTCCATCCGGCTTTGCTCGGACCCTATGTACTGTTCATAACTTTATGTGCATATGTATATTTTAAAAGTGTGAATATATACGGTAATGCCTTTCTATATAATAAGCCTCCTTAACTACCATAGAGAAATATTGGTTGAGACAGCAGAGTCACATTTTTTTTAACTTTGACCCTAATTTTGACCCCTTACCTTTTATTGTTTTGGGCTCAAATTGAATTAAAATGTTTGATCCATGTCCAAGAGACCTATATCTAAAATTTCAAGTGTTTAGACCCAAAATTGGCAGAGGAGTTTGGTAGAATTCTCAAGGGCCAAATCGTTGAACTTTGTCCCCTTAACAGCCAAATTCGGGCCGAAAACCGATTAAAAAGATTTCCCTGAATCTCAATACCACTTTTGTTAAATCCCGAGTCTGTAGACCGAAAATTGACAGAGTTATCTTGTAGGGAAGTGTACATAGACAGACAGAACGACAGACAGACAGACACACAGAGACATTTTCACTTTTATAGATATATAGATTTGGGTCGCGTAAATTATTTCAAGTGTAAGATTTCGGCAGGGTTTTTGCACTTTCCCACAATAAATCACTAAGTGCTAAGAAAGAGTCGAAAGACGAGATAACAATGATAGTTCGGATTTATGAACGGATATGAAACTACAAGATAACACTGACATCACTTCTCTGCAAGTAAGCGATAATTGAACGTGCAGCGCAAAGAATCAATCAATTACAGTTTATAATCTAGTTTTCTTATTGTTTAAGTAATACTAAGATGTTTGAGAATGGTGCACAAAATCCTGCAAAGATGGTCACGAAAAATAATTTACGCCCTTTAAATATGAATATACCTAAATGTTTAAAGCATGTACTGTATAGTTTGGGGGGGCGACAAAAGGAAGGTGGACCTGTAAAATCACCCTTGTCCGTTCGTCTGGTCGCTTTTGGAAATTTTGCACAATCATTAAACATGAATAAACAGAATAACAAAGTAACAGAACGGATTTTCCGGGAAAACTCCGGTTGTCCCCCCCCCCTACCTGAAGGTGTGCCTTTCGGGTTAAAATGGCTAAAATCGACATTTTTTTGCTTATTAAAAAAAATGATGCTTTGGATTTTTATAACGCTTTCTGAAAAAGTTGTAACTAACTGATTTCTATATAATTTTGTTTGTCTATACTTCGCCATAACTCTTGGGTGTGCCCCAGGGGTTCTTTTAGCGCTAATAAAAACACTCCGTTTTGGGGACTATTTCACCATATTTGTCCCAAATTTTCTGTGTATGTCTATTTAGCAGTTCTGCATCGTGCTGAACTCAAATATAAATATGTTAAGGCTTTGGGGACTTCCGGGGCTAAATGGGGGGGGGAGACAAATGATGGACTGAGTCATTTCTTTTATTAGCATGGTGCAGAACTCAAATTTAGATATGTTAAGGCCTAAAACTGCACCGTATGTTCATTTTCACTAGGATTTGACGTCCCCTGGGGACTTTGGGGGCTAAATGGAGGGAGCAATTGCTGAACTTAGTCACTTTTTTTTATACATTTTTCACTCACGGGCGATCCAGCACGCTTCACTTGTTTTACATTGTATTACCTTGAAATGGTTATATGACATGAAAAACAGACAATTTAATACTGCTACTATCTTTACGCAGCTTATATTTTATCGTTTTTCTTGCAGAACTATTATAACTACTACTTAGCTTTTTTTTTGTTCTCCTCCTTATTATCTACTACTACTGCTACTACTACTATGACTACTACTACTGACACTACTGCTTCTTTTTCTTTTCATTTTTCACTTTCTAATTCTCCATCTTTTCCATGGTTCTTAATACTACTAGTTCCTCTATAGCTAATACTAATGCTGATAATACTAACAAACACTACTAATATTACTACTAGTAGTAGTAGTAGTAGTAGTAGTGCGATTTCTTCTTTTCTTGGAAGCTCAAAAGGAAATACGTGTGCCAAAAACATCAAAGAAATACCAAGTAAACAAGCGCCAGCTTGAACGGTACACGTGCTTCCGTGGACACATCAAGAGGAATCCTGCCTACAGCTTTGAGAACCTTCGCTCGAATTAAAACATTTGCCTTAAAACAACACTACAAAGTAGAATTCGCAAGAGATGACGACATCTGAAAGTTTACATGCTTGATGTGATCTCACGGGGGCAACGTTAGCACGTTTCGTTACACCATGTTGGAAATCTAATTTCGATTGCAAAAAAAAAAAAAAAAAATCGAAGCGGTTTTGAACGCTACTTGTTTTCTCGAATAATTTATAGAAATTTGTATTACAAAACGTTCGTAAATGGCTTATTTGTTTTAGTCAGTAGAAATGATTTCCGAAAAATTTCGTGTCGCTCTTGTTCTGCAAAATAAATAAATAAAAATAATCAATAAACCTTATGGTTTTGATTTTCTCTGAAAGGTCAAGAAAAAAAAACGCATTATATATTTTTTATATCAAACCTGGTACTACAAGATCAGGTTGTCTTAAGATGCACTAAACCTTTCTTTTTTTAACCTTTTGACCTTGCGAAACTCAATCATATTCAGCCAAAAACAACAATGTTTCCCTGCAAAACATCCAAACTAAACAACATGAATAAATATTCAAAGAAGCATAAAAAACGTTTAACTAAACTGACCAGATGTCGCATTAGATAAATTTAAAAAGGGTTGATATGCCGTAAAGCAAATGAACGAAAATAAGCACATAAAGAGAAAATGAACTTGAAGGATAAAAACTTTTACTTTTGCGACAGACTGGCAAATAGTTATTATAGTAGCCCTGAATGTGAAAATAATGCAAACCTATGTTACTATAAATTTGGGATTTTTTTTTTTTTTTTTTTTGTAATGATATTCATATTAAAAACCCGTTTTTTCTGTGTAGGTATTTATTTGCTTCCCCACGAAAGCAAATGTGACACAATGTCATTTTTAATGTGAGGGAGGGCAGCTCTCCTAAAACCAGAGCAAAAAAGGAGACACTCTGGCGGTATTCAAAAAAATAGTAATTGTTTCCCTACCTTAACCAATTAGGTGCTTAAGCAGAGAGTGATCCGCGCTATGTTTTAATCGTATTTCCACGTTTAATTAAAGTTTTATGATATGTTTTATTTTATTCAGTTGTAAGGTTTAAGTACAGAATAGGTACAAAACACCCTCCCCCTCTCCATGTTAAGAATGGCTTTTTAAATAATAACGTTATTATTTCAGCATGGATCACCCTCTGCATGAGTACCACCAATTACTTAAGTGAAGTATCAGAACAGATACCCGCCCTGTCGGTGGGGCATTAGAATATGCCGACTGCCCCCCTGCAGAGGGTAAAAGTCCCTCAATGGGGGTCCTGGATATGACCTTAAACTATATCCAGTGGTGAGGCCCCAGCTTGTGGGCTTTGGGGAGTGTGGAGCCACCCTTTAATTACCATGCTCCCAGGTCCACTCTGACATTGAGTGGTAGTACCTGTTAGGGTCCCAACTATGGGTTAAATAGAAACTGACGTGAAAACAACAAATATATTCTATTAAAAAAATGTTCTTCAAAATCTTGGGATTCGGCATTAAATAACCCGAAAAAGGGTTATGCCGTAAAACAAAAACAACCAACCAACCAGAACAGATACTACACTTTCAGATATTAAATCTTTTATTTAGGCTAAAATTACAATGCAAGTTCAAACTGAACAAAAAAAAATTGGGGCACAAGCCAGATACTATACTTTGATCCTGGCTCGAAGGCCAGGAAAGAAAAAAGACAGGCCTTTTTTTCTTTTTAAAGAAAATACAAGTTTGTTATATATGGGTCGTGGAATTGCATTCATCTGCAAAAGGTTTAGCTAATTTCATATTATTTTAAACATTCATTTCAATCACTTTCTGATTAGTTTTTTTTTCAGTTTTCTAATAGGATGATCATTTTTAGTAAACTATTACGTGTAATTATATCCATGCAGATATTCTACATGATTTATACTTGCGTAATATTTGATTAAAAAGGTTATAATAAACATTAACCTCTTTCTATATACGTTTATGTATGCGTATATATATTTGTTTCAAAAATGTTGCCTACCAAACTCTTCTGTCAGTTTCTGGTCTACAGACATGAAACTTAATATGCAGGGTATTTGAACCCGTACGAAACTTTATATTTGGGTTTAAGCCGGAAAAAATTGGTGCAAAATGTGAAAATTAAAATATAGAATTTCCCAGGTGAAGGTCGAACGACGGCATTACGAATATGCATGCGTAACATAATAGCTATTAGTTCATGTTTTAATTTTTAGCTTTGCAGCAAACATGTCTTCATAGCTCAGGCATGAACGTCAAAGGAAAAAGTACATCATAAGCTACACGTTTTGATTTCGATTCTCGGTGGTGGCATACGAGACATTTTTTTTTTTTTTGTAACTTTTTGAATCATTATTATATATTGGGTCTAATATAATCTATACAATTATAAAACTCAAATGACCTTGTAATGATGTATCTAACCCACTTTCCGGTTTACGATATCCGGTTGCGCATGCACGCATGATATGCGCACTGAAATATTAACGTTATTGTTTCGAAATTATTATTTAACATGGGAAGAGTGGGGTTTAAAATAACTTAAACGCAATACAGAAATTAACGATGTAAAAAAAAACAAAAAAAACAGACAGTATTAACAATTTTTTATTTGGATAATTTAAATGCGAAAAAAAACACAAAAGAACAATTGGGACGCTGAAATATTAACGTTATTATTTCGAAATTATTATTTAACATGGGAAGATTGGGGTTTAAAATAACTTAAACGTAATACTGAAATGGACGATGTAAAAAAAAATAGCAGATATATCAAAATTTGAATTTAACTATAATAAGTATTATGGTATCTGTTCAGTGCACATTTACCTATAGGTATGGCCAACCATTTATAATTCAGTAACTGTATTTTTTTTTTAAATAATCAATTATAATAAACAAAACGACTCATCTATCTTTATTCTTTTTTCATTTTAATATACTTTCATAGAAATGTTTCTGTTATGTCAAAAAAATATTTTCTTTACGTCACAAGTGTCTCGCTCATACATGAATTCCATAGCTAATATAACATATTGACCCAACGGGTCACGGGTACTCTAGTATAATAATAAATACAAATCTGCATTAATAAAAGTATCATATTTAACCATATTTGACGACCGGCCAATGCCTGGCGGCCTGCTAGTATAAGATAAAAGGTAAAAAGTGACGGTAACAGTATTTAAATTTCAACTGATATCTTACAGGCGTTCTTGTTTGTTTTCATTACACATTTCAGCAATAGTGTTAAACAAAGAGTATACTTCCCTCTATTGTGCCAGTTTAAAAATTAGCACTCTTAGTAATAAAAAAACTTAGTAATAAAAAACTTAGTAACAAAAAAACTTAGTAATAAAAAAACTTAGTAATAAAAAACTTTGTAATAAAAAACTTAGTAATAAAAAGACTTAGTAATAAAAAAACTTAGTAATAAAAAACTTAGTAATAAAAAGCTTAGTAATAAAAAACTTAGTAATAAAAAAACTTAGTAATAAAAAGACTTAGTAATAAAAAGCTTAGTAATAAAAAGCTTAGTAATAAAAAGCTTAGCAATAAAAAGACTTAGTAATAAAAAACTTAGTAATAAAAAACTTAGTAATAAAAAACTTAGTAATAAAAAACTTAGTAATAAAAAAGCTTAGTAATAAAAAACTTAGTAATAAAAAGTTAGTAATAAAAAACTTAGTAATAAAAAACTTTGTAATAAAAAACTTAGTAATAAAAAGACTTAGTAATAAAAAACTTAGTAATAAAAAGTTAGTAATAAAAAAACTTAGTAATAAAAAACTTTGTAATAAAAAACTTTGTAATAAAAAACTTTGTAATAAAAAACTTAGTAATAAAAAGACTTAGTAATAAAAAAACTTAGTAATAAAAAACTTAGTAATAAAAAGCTTAGTAATAAAAAACTTAGTAATAAAAAAACTTAGTAATAAAAAGACTTAGTAATAAAAAGCTTAGTAATAAAAAGCTTAGTAATAAAAAGCTTAGTAATAAAAAGCTTAGTAATAAAAAACTTAGTAATAAAAAGACTTAGTAATAAAAAACTTAGTAATAAAAAACTTAGTAATAAAAAACTTAGTAATAAAAAAGCTTAGTAATAAAAAACTTAGTAATAAAAAGTTAGTAATAAAAAACTTAGTAATAAAAAAACTTAGTAATAAAAAGACTTAGTAATAAAAAAACTTAGTAATAAAAAACTTAGTAATAAAAAACTTAGTAATAAAAAACTTTGTAATAAAAAACTTTGTAATAAAAAACTTTGTAATAAAAAACTTAGTAATAAAAAACTTAGTAATAAAAAACTTAGTAATAAAAAACTTAGTAATAAAAAGTTAGTAATAAAAAACTTAGTAATAAAAAACTTAGTAATAAAAAACTTAGTAATAAAAAACTTTGTAATAAAAACTTAATTATAAAAAACTTAGTAATAAAGAACTTAGTAATAAAAAAAACTTAGTAATAAAAAACTTAGTAATAAAAAGACTTAGTAATAAAAAGACTTAGTAATAAAAAAGCTTAGTAATAAAAAGACTTAGTAATAAAAAAACTTAGTAATAAAAAACTTAGTAATGAAAAACTTAGTAATGAAAAACTTAGTAATAAAAAACTTAGTAATAAAAAACTTAGTAATAAAAATCTTTGTAATAAAAAACTTAATTATAAAAACTTAGTAATAAAAAAAACTTAGTAATAAAAAAAACTTAGTAACAAAACACTTAGTAATAAAAAAAACTTAGTAATAAAAATTAGGTGCTAATGCACTTACTGATCCACGCTATTTTTTAAATCGTATTTCCAAGTTCAATTAAAGTTTTCTGATATGTTTTTTATTCAATTGTCAGATTAAAGTATAGAATAGGTACAAAACACCTTTCCCTCCCCATGTTAAGAATGGCTTTTTAAATAATAACGTTAATATTTCAGCACGGATAAATAAGTGCATGAGTACCAAAAAAGTTAATATTTTGACAGCTTTGACGTAGTGTAGAGATAAACTTAATTTAGTCACTCTTGTCTACTCAACTTTTCAGTTGATCGATAAATTAACATTAAAAGCATGGCTACCAGTAGCAGTTTTTTTGTTTTTTAGTTTGTTTTGTTTTTTGTTTTTTTTTGTTTTTTTTTTTGGCGAGTTTAAAATGACGTACATTTTACATATAAAAATTCAAAAGCTTTGTTCTACATTCGCTCTCGGGCAATTTGTCGATCCACTACTACGGTGACGAACAGCAGCAGTGAATCCTCAAATGCAACCCTTTTCTGGCCATGGTGGGAGTAGGGACAACGTAGTAGTAACAGAGATATGATGACTGGGACTCTAGTTCTCGGCAAGGTTACCAGTGACCGACAAGTTTGGCATCTGGCCCGCAATAAGGCTAACAGTTCTGGTAATAATTCATCATGGCATCATGATTTTAGAAAATATCAAAAAAATTACGACTAAAGCTTTAGTAGTCTTAAGAAGAAATAAAAATTCATGGAATCTTACTTTATTGCTATTTAATCACTATGGATTAGATTTAATAAAAATCTCAAATCTTAAAAAAAATTGGAAAACGGGTTCATATGATGTCCCACTTTAAAACGGGTTCATATGATGTCCCACTTTAAAACGGGTTCATATGATGTCCCATTTTAAAACGGGTTCATATGATGTCCCATTTTAAAACGGTTCATATGATGTCCCATTTTAAAACGGGTTCATATGATGTCCCACTTTAAAACGGGTTCATATGATGTCCCACTTTAAAACGGGTTCATATGATGTCCCACTTTAAAACGGGTTCATATGATGTCCCACTTTAAAACGGGTTCATATGATGTCCCATTTTAAAACGCCCCAAACAAACAGGAATTTAGTGATTATTTTATGTTTAGCTATCTCCCCTTAGACTTTTTTGAATTCTCTTATTAGTTTGTTAAAGCTCGAGATGGGGCATCCTACCGACTGGCAAGCAATTACCCGCTAACTCAGTTATTCAACCGAAAAGTTCCTTTTTAAAATGATGACCGCCTTTTTCAGTCCGATTGTTTAAATCATTTTTGCACTTGGTTCACCGGGTATAATTGCCAGGTAGTTTTTTAAATTCGTTTTTATGAGTCTAGTTGCTCCCATAATTACTGGAATGATAGAGATCTTCCTAAGATTCCAGTTTCTTTTCATGCCAAACATAAGCCCTTGGTAACTTTAATAATGTAACGAAAACCGGCATGGCAACGTGATTATGCAGAATATATTCAAGGAATATTTATTAATTAATTTTTGATACTTATTGTTAAAGTTCCATCAAAATCTGAATTTTCACGAAAAGCAACGATTTCATTTTTTCTTTTTTTTTTTTTTGCTTTTTGCACAAAACTGAACATATTCAACATTAAGCTCGTTTATGACCAACAGTTGTGTTGCAAAATTCATAAAGATTGATCATAAGTTTAGAAGTTAATCTCAAACATGCAAATATATAAACATATACACATACCTAACTTAAATATCAGGTACGCGCAAAAAGTGTTGCTGATTTGTAGAAAGAGCATTTGAAACCATTGTAATTTATGCATTAAAATACATATTGTTATTAATATAGTATGCATTAAATATATATATTGTTATTGTATGCATTAACTATATTAGATTATTAAAGCATCTTTCATATTTTATTACAATATTCTCATCTATGTTAACTCGAAAACGATATTTTTTCGTCAACATAAATGTACTCATCTTCCATCATGACAAAGATCTACTAAGAGAATTTGCTTGGAATACATTGCCCCATCCTGCATATTCTTCTAGCCTAGCTCCATCTGCTTATCGCTTATTTCGAGGATTACAAAATCATTTAAATGGCTTTGGGTTAGCATCATAGGGGAGCTTGAATATGAGTTATAATCATATGACAAATCAAAACTTAAGCAATTTCACAAGCGAGGAATTTATAGCTCGTTGACAGACGGAATCAAGTCATAGAGGAAAAATATCGTTATTATTACGAATATACGAATAAAAACTTACAGAATAAAAACAGATTTTCATTTTCAAGCTTAATTTTAAATCACCAAACACTTTTGCGCCGTTCTAATATAAATAGAGACATACGTTCGTTTCTACCCGTGATAAAAGGGTTGAAGAAAATATACATTTATTTTTGATTTCGTGTGAGAAAAAATATCTTCAACGTTTAAAAAAAAAAAAGGTTAAAAACTATAATCTCGTGATATAAAAAATATCTTCTACTTTTGCGTCATTTCATATCCTGCTGGCAACGGCATGCGTTGCATGATGCAAGAATATTCTCTTTTTCTTCTTTTTTTTTTGTCGAAAGATAAAATTGACTCTGTGGTTGTAGATCAATAAAAACTGGATGTTGCCGACGACACAGAAAAAGATTGCTCGTGTCTGTGTCTGAAAGGTTACATGCATGGCTGGCTACATGAAAGGAAATGCAGGGACGATCAATTTGGGAGATTTATCCATCTATCCATCGATCGATCCATCCATCCTTACGTACACAGTGCCTCGCTAAATTATTGGAAATAATACCTTACAATGTCTTTTTAAAAAAATATATCTCTATACTATATCTTGTGGGTCTGCGTATCTATTCATGTTTTCCGCCTCTACGTGATTTTAACATTAATAGTTATTTTTTTTATATTTGCTATTAGTCGATTATTTATTAATATAAAAGTATCATAGCATAGGGCACCAAAATACTTTTAGAAAACCCCAATGAAAATAATTGAATTTCGAAAATAAATCCACCACAATGCATTTTGTTTTTGTTCGTAATCAATCAGCATTTTTAGTTATTCCGTAGACACCGCCCATCCTTAAGTATTTATAAAGGGACTTCCTAACTAAACAATGATTATTCTTTATACCTAAATATATATATATACCTTTATGCATATATATATATATATATAGTAATTTATAAAATATATATGGCGGTTAAGCTACACTGAATATTCCGCGTTTCATCCACTCCAGGACTCTTCAGGCTTATGCGCGAATTCTGTGCTTGTTTATCGTTTTTATATGCTCTCAATAGAAGAGAAGCATATAAAAACGATAAACGATAAACAAGCACAGAATTCGCGCATAAGCCTGGGGAGTCCTAAAGTGGATGAAACGCGGAATATTCAGTGTAGCTTAATCGCCATATATATTTTAAAAATTACTAACTAGCTGTACCTACGTATTGAGCACTTTTGAAGTAAATACTTAAAGTTTACGCATAAATCTATACTTTCGTATATTAATTTTATGTGAGTAAATTAAGTATATATATATATATATATATATATATATATATTGTTTTTAAAATTTAATTATATTTTAAAAACAATGTATACGCCACTCCCAATGTGGGAGTACCAAATTGGTTAGAGGAAAATTATTCCCAACTCGCATTTAGGTGAAAATGCAGTTTCGTAAATAATTGAATTCATTCAAAACGTACCGCAAAAATAAAAATGAATAGCACAAACGCACACACACACACACACACACACACACACATATATATATATATATATATATATATATATATATATATATATATATATATATATATATATATATATATATATATATATATATATATATATATACAAGTGGCTTCCTTCGGTCTTGAAAGACTATGGATACCCACTGTAAGGGTGCCTGCGCGTGAAATTTTTGTGGCAAGAGTTTCGCATTCTCCAACTACACCTTTCCTGAGTCGACATTTGTTAAATACCAGTGGAAAGTGATGGTTCAGAACGACTGGAGACAATGACGAGATAAGCAAATATATTCCGAACCTCGCTAGATTCAGCCACTCTGGTTAGTCGTAGACGATGAAACACGTGTCAGTGGATAATTATATTTTAAAAATAATGTATATATATATATATACATATATATATATATATGTATATATATATATATATATATTACGCCTTAGAAGATTAAATTTGGAAATAAGAGATATTTTTACGATCTGTCAATTCTATTTATCGTTCATTAACTTAGAGATGTGTTTATTGAAGCTATAAAAAAAACAAGAAAATATATTTAAAAAACCGTTTTAAAGAAAATCTGAGCTAGAAAATCACTTGAACTGATTGGAGTTAATTAAACTGCATGATAACTTGATTGATTTTATCGAATGGAGAAATGCTTGCTGTTTAAAGATCTATTTCAAAAACATAAAAGAGCAATGAAAACGAGAGACGCTGAAGAAGTCGCAGGAGGTAACTGAAACGTCGCTGTGCGTTCATAAAATTGACAGATTTCATTAAGTTTACCTTAGGGGCGTAACATTCTTGGTTGTTTCAAGTTTTTATATTGGCTCCACTTTTCAGATGGGTTTTATGAGTTTCGTTTAGAAGTACGTTCTCGAATATCTTGAATTGAATTTAGAAATCCGAGGCGCCGTTCGGCACGAATTAGACATTAAATTATTTTTAATGGATTAAGTCTTCGAAATCTCCACGGACATTTGAAATGTCCGGCTTTTGTCTGCTAAAGTGACGAATCTGATGGATTGGCTCTAATAAACAAAACAAAGAATAAAATTATAAATACAATCAAATAAAACCCTATAATAGATAGATAGATAGATAGATAGATAGATAGTAGTAGTAGTAGTAGTAGTAGTAGTAGTAGTAGTTTACTGTGGTCGATTTTGGTGTAGAACAATTTTTTATCATAGTATGTGTTCTTCAAAATTGTCTGATCTATTTCCTGCTTCTTTTTTCCACTGTTTGACTCGTTGGTCTAGTTATCTACATCAATTCGCTGTTTTGGTATCTCATTGTAATAAAGCTTCTCATTCCAGTAGCTTCTTCCCAAGAAGTGCACGTTTGTGGAAATCTCTTTCTGCTGACTGTTTTCCTCCTGCGTATAAACTTAGTGTTTTCAAGATAAAGGTTAATGGTAACCTCTTATATCAAAGCACCTACTATTGATTTTATATGTCGAGCCTTTCGGCTTGTGTGGGAATAAAACTTCTCAAATGCACTTGTGGTGTTAGGCTGTGTAAGGTGTTAACTTCGGTCTAAATCACCTCTGCCTTCTTTCATCGGATTATTTCGATTTACGATTATCGATACTTATCGAAGGCATTTACAATACAAAATCGATCTGCGAACATTGCTAAGCACATTAAGTTCTTTCGTGTGAAATTTCATAAAAATCGGTCGAGCCGTTTTCATGTCCATATGGAACGAACGAACACACACACACACACACACA
>NC_136486.1:50726246-50783746 GCF_053919585.1 Euprymna scolopes | reverse complement strand
ATCGCTTTTTATTTTATATTCTATAATATATCGTTTTTCATTTTATATTCTATAATATATCGCTTTTCATTTTATATTCTATAATATATCGTTTTTCATTTTATATTCTATAATATATCGTTTTTCATTTTATATTCTATAATATATCGTTTTTCATTTTATATTCTATAATATATCGTTTTTCATTTTATATTCTATAATATATCGCTTTTTATTTTATATTCTATTATATATCGTTTTTCATTTTATATTCTATAATATATCGTTTTTTATTTTATATTCTATAATATATCGTTTTTCACTTTATATTCTATAATATATCGTTTTTCATTTTATATTCTATTATATATCGTTTTTCATTTTATATTTTATAATATATCGTTTTTCATTTTATATTCTATAATATATCGCTTTTTATTTTATATTCTATTATATATCGTTTTTCATTTTATATTCTATAATATATCGTTTTTTATTTTATATTCTATAATATATCGTTTTTCACTTTATATTCTATAATATATCGTTTTTCATTTTATATTCTATTATATATCGTTTTTCATTTTATATTCTATAATATATCGTTTTTCATTTTATATTCTATAATATATCGCTTTTTATTTTATATTCTATTATATATCGTTTTTCACTTTATATTCTATAATATATCGTTTTTCATTTTATATTCTATAATGTATCGCTTTTGATTTTATATTCTATTATATATCGTTTTTCATTTTATATTCTATAATATATCGTTTTTCACTTTATATTCTATAATATATCGTTTTTTCCTTTATATTCTATAATATATCGTTTTTCACTTTATATTCTATAATATATCGTTTTTCATTTTATACTCTATAATATATCGTTTTTCATTTTATATTCTATAATATATCGCTTTTCACTTTATATTCTATAATATATCGTTTTTCACTTTATATTCTATAATATATCGTTTTTTCCTTTATATTCTATAATATATCGTTTTTCACTTTATATTCTATAATATATCGTTTTTCATTTTATATTCTATAATATATCGTTTTTCACTTTATATTCTATAATATATCGTTTTTCATTTTATATTCTATAATATATCGTTTTTCATTTTATATTCTATTATATATCGTTTTTCACTTTATATTCTATAATATATCGTTTTTCACTTTATATTCTATAATATATCGTTTTTCATTTTATATTCTATAATATATCGCTTTTTATTTTATATTCTATAATATATCGTTTTTCATTTTATATTCTATAATATATCGTTTTTCACTTTATATTCTATAATATATCGTTTTTCATTTTATATTTTATAATATATCGTTTTTCATTTTATATTCTATAATATATCGTTTTTCATTTTATATTCTATAATGTATCGCTTTTCATTTTATATTCTATAATATATCGTTTTTCACTTTATATTCTATAATATATCGTTTTTCATTTTATATTTTATAATATATCGTTTTTCATTTTATATTCTATAATATATCGTTTTTCATTTTATATTCTATAATATATCGTTTTTCACTTTATATTCTATAATATATCGTTTTTCATTTTATATTCTATAATATATCGTTTTTCATTTTATATTCTATAATATATCGTTTTTCACTTTATATTCTATAATATATCGTTTTTCATTTTATATTTTATAATATATCGTTTTTCATTATATATTCTATAATATATCGTTTTTCACTTTATATTCTATAATATATCGTTTTTCATTTTATATTTTATAATATATCGTTTTTCATTTTATATTCTATAATATATCGTTTTTCATTTTATATTCTATAATATATCGTTTTTCATTTTATATTCTATAATATATCGTTTTTCACTTTATATTCTATAATATATCGTTTTTCACTTTATATTCTATAATATATCGTTTTTCATTTTATATTCTATAATATATCGTTTTTCATTTTATATTCTATAATATATCGTTTTTCACTTTATATTCTATAATATATCGTTTTTCATTTTATATTCTGTAATATATCGTTTTTCATTTTATATTTTATAATATATCGTTTTTCATTATATATTCTATAATATATCGTTTTTCACTTTATATTCTATAATATATCGTTTTTCATTTTATATTCTATAATATATCGTTTTTCATTTTATATTCTATAATATATCGTTTTTCACTTTATATTCTATAATATATCGTTTTTCACTTTATATTCTATAATATATCGTTTTTCACTTTATATTCTATAATATATCGTTTTTCACTTTATATTCTATAATATATCGTTTTTCACTTTATATTCTATAATATATCGTTTTTCACTTTATATTCTATAATATATCGTTTTTCATTTTATATTCTATAATATATCGCTTTTCACTTTATATTCTATAATATATCGTTTTTCACTTTATATTCTATAATATATCGTTTTTCATGTTATGTTCTATAATATATCGTTTTTCACTTTATATCCTATAATATATAGTTTTTCATTTTATTTCAATACTCGTTTATCATTTCATTTCATTTTATTTCAATACTCGTTTATTATTTCATAATCAAAACGATACATTTTTTCATTTTATATTCAATACTATACCGTTTTTCATTTCATATTCAATAATATATCGTTTTTAATATTATATTCAACACTAGCGGGGGTACCCGGCGTTGCCCGAGTGTTTGTTTCCGGGACGGGGGGGGGAGTTTTAAAAAATGTTATGGTAGGTAAGTAGGAAGGATCAAACCCGGAGTCATGAGTAAAAGTAGGAAAATAAAGTGTGAAAAAAAACAAAAACATCTGCAACGTTAACAGTTCGGCCACCAAAAAAAGTCCATTCCAGTTGTTTAGGAAGAAAAAAAAACGACCACGGTAGGTCGGCGCGAACGTGAAAATATAATGTGAATTGTCCAGCACGCTAACCACTACGCCACAGAGCACTGCAGCTTAGTTTAGTGATTTTAAATAACTTCACATAAAGGAACTACGAAGCCAAACCGGTGTTCTCTTCTCAACTGTTCCTTGTGAACGATCCCCAAACGGTGTTAAGTGGTGGCAGGGGGAGGAGGAATTTATTAGAGAGAAAATATTTTACACTTCCATTGATCTTAACCGATTTTGGCCGTGACTTCTCAGCAGAAAAAGTATAGAAATCTAAGATTCTCGAGGAATTTGAGAAATAATAAGCCTATAACACACCTCAGATATTGTTCTGCCGTTTGTGCATATTATATTTGCATGAAATATCTTGATTTTTAATCCTATTAATGTCAAAATCATACGGGAAAAAATGAGTTCGTTTTATTTATATAGAAGATAGATAGAAAGATAGAATAGAAAGAAGAATAGAAAGAAAGAATAGAAGAAGACTATATCGTTTTTCATTTTTTATATTCAATACTATATAGCTTTTCATTTTATAGTCAATAATATATTGTTTTTTTTTTCATTTTATATTAAATGCTATATCGTATTTCATTATATATTCAATACTATATCGTTTTTCATTTTGTATACGATAATAAATCGTTTTTCATTTTATATTGAATGCTATATCGTTTTTCATCGTATATTCAATGGTATATCGTTTTCCATTTCATAATCAATACTATATCGTTTTTTCATTTTATATTAAATACTATGTTGTGTTTTACTTAATCTTCAATACTATATCGTTTAACATTTTATAGTCAATACAATATCGTTTTTCATTTTATATTTAATACTATATCGTTTTAGTTTTGTATTCAATACTATATCGTTTTTATTTATATTAAATTCTATATCGTTTTTCATTTAAATTTTTATAATCGATACTATATCGTTTTTTCATTTTATATCTAATTCTATAGCATTTTAATAAATGTTACGTTTATTCATCACTTCCTTTTTATACTCAATACTATATCATTTACTAAATAAATCATAGTCAATACTACATCATTTACTACTTTATATTCAATACTACATCACTGATCACATTTTATTACAAAACAACACGCATTATCTCTTTGAAATTCGATACTACATCCCTTTCACTTTTTAATCAATAATACATCCCCTTTAAACTGTATATTCAATGCTACATTTCTCATGACATTTCATTTGATGCTATCAGGTTTATAAGAAACTTCTCGCGGCTTTTAACTTTTAAATCAGATAAACATATCTCTGCTCAAGCAAAAATTTATTGATCGAAATAAGTGCCAGCAGAATCAACACACTTTTGCCAAAGGAAACAAGCAGTTAACGTGACAATCTTGCGTTCTGGTGGCGTCAATTCGCTGAAGGCGTTTTTGATATTGTTTTGGTTTTAGAAGCATTTCTCACGCAGAAAGTTGTCGAGATGTTTGAAAAAGTGGTAGTCGCTAGGTGAAAGCATGAACAGTATGGCAGATGAGGCAGAGTTTTGTAACCCAATTCTTTACACTTCTGCAGGGTTCATTTAGGAACGTGAAGTCGGGTATTTTCGTAGAGGAGAATTGGCTTATTTCTGTTCACTAATACTGGGTATTGTTGTCGATGTTTCTTACGCATTTTATCAATTTGTTGACAGTACTTCTCCGCTGTAATGATTTCATCTGCATTCAAAAAACTGTAATGAATGAGATAACTCGCAGACAACTAAACAGTTACCACCTTCTTTTAGTACAACTCTTGCTTATGGAAGTGTCGATGAGCTTCATTGGCATCTAGCAACGGAGTTGAGCGTCGCCGGTTGTCGTAAAGAACCCACTTTTCAACGCAAATCATAACCTGATCAAGAAACAGGTTGTTATTGTTTTTTAAAAGAAGGGAAGATTACACTTCATAATGGCGTTTCTTCTGGTTGATTATCATGTACGTTATGTCTAATTGAGAAGCAAGTTCTCGAACAGCTGTGTGTGGATTGGCTTCGACTAAAATTCTTAAGTGATCGTTATCAACATCCGATGGCCGACAACTACGTTCATTATCTTACAGACTCTCGTCCTCGCCATGAAATTTCTTAAACCACCATTGTGCTGTGCGTCCAGTAGTGGTTCCTGAGAAAAACGCTTCGTTGATATCCCGAGCTGTTTCAGCAGCTTTTCGACCTAGATTGAATTGAAATAAGAAAATTGTGAGTATTTGCTTTTTCTTACATGTTGTATTCTACGTTCTGAAAAGAAGAAATAATTGTTTTAAAACGATTGTAATTTTAACGATTAGATAAAGCGAAAACGCTCTTGAAAATAATATTCAAAGTAAAGATATTATAACGAAAACTTATTTGAAGATACATCATTTGAAATCAAAATTAAAAAATCCGCAATAATTTCTCGCAAAACTAATACATGCCTATCACTTTTATTCAATATTAGATTTCTTGTCACTTTTTATTGAAAACAACATGCATTTTTACTTATTATTAAATAATACATCTCGTATCACTTTATTTTCTAACTAGCAAGACCCGTATACCGGCGTTGCACGGTGGAAGTATGCCTCCCATCCCACCTGTAAAAAAGATTAATTAAACTACGGTTGTTAGTGGGAGCCACTGCCGACCTAGTATATGAGTAGCCACTGGCGCATGTATCGTGGACTTATTCCGATGGAAAAAAATCACAGAATTTAACGAAATATGTAGCGTAAATAAAATTGTTGGCAAAAAATAAGTTCATTTTATTTCGTTCAATAAACTTCCGTATTTTCGTTCGAGATTAAATATTTGGGAGATACCAAGTTATGACGAAGACGTTGTCGTTGTTTTTTGTTTTTACAAAAAATCTTCATATAAAAGTCGCAAGTATTAGGGAGTTAAACTCTTCACTATATAAATACATATAAAATGCGTCTTTTTGAAACATCACAGTGGGCCAAGATCACGGTGCAGTATCTGTTATAATGCTACACTTCTCCTTTTCTGTTCTCGGTCAGTGGAGAAGAAATCCTTTATGACTGAGAAAATGTTTATTTTTGTTCCTATTCAGAGTGCCCCTTTTTGAGGAGCTGGATTTCCTCACATTAAAAGCCGACCTTGTGTAAAACTCTGCTCTCGTGGGGCGGCAAGTAAATAGGACAATCACCAATATACAGTTTAATAGTGTCAGAACTCAGTTTTGTTGATGTTTTGACGAAGAGGTCGTCATCTCCGTCGTCAACGAAGATGTCGTTATGTTTTTAATGTTTTAGGAAAAATCTTAATATAAAAGTCGGAAGCTTATCTCCTCAATACATATGAAATGCGTACTTTTTAAAAATCACCAGTATGCACGCAGTGTGCTTTGTGGTAAAAGAACTAAGATGTGTTGATGTTTTGACGAAAGCGTTGCCATCGAAGCCGTCGGCGTTATTTGTGTTTATGTGTTTAGCAAACATCTCAAAATAAACGTCGCATATATTTCGGAGATACATATGAAATGCGTAGTTTTGAAACATCACCAATGTACATGCAGTGTGTCTCATGGTAAAAGAACTCAAGTTTGTTGATGTTTTGAAGAAGGCTTCGTCGTCGTCGACGAGGAAGTCCGAGTTTTTATTTTTGTTTGTTTAGGAAAAGATTCATGGGAATATTACAGTGGATATCCTATTTTAAACTTTGTAATAGACAGTAACTTAATTGGTTATCTTAAGTCCGTTTAATTATTTTCTCTGTCTTTTATTGTTCTATCTTACCTATGCATTTAGTGTACTTGAATCTGGGACCAATGATATGCCTTTTAGTGGCACCATATTTTAATATTAGTAAGCGTTCGTTTATAAAGCGAATAACTGGATACTGGAATATGAAAATTATTGGAGCGCAGCCAATCAGAATAGACGGAATTGTAGAAGGATACTTTATTGTTTATGAATCAGATATTGGAAGGATTATGTTAGGTCTATGTATCTATAAGTTTGTTACGATAGGTGTAATCACAGTATCTGTGAAATATGTAGAATTGGTCCCGGTGATAACCGGTAGCGGTGGTAGAACTAAATATTTAAAGAACAAATAGGGGCTCCTTCTTCTAAAGATCTTGCGATTGTGATGGTGTTGGTCGTCGGATGCAATGTAGCATTTTATTATCACGACTTAATTTATATCAAATTATGTTCGAAAGCTACATAAGATAGTGGCTATTAGGCTAGACTATTGAATTTGTATGTGGCTTCTGCTGTTGCAAATCTACGATACTTTAGTCCAGAAGGAAATTTCTGCAGTCATTTTATTAGTATATTCAAGTTAAATTCAAGTTTAACGATATCTGTATTTTTTTTTGTTGTTGTTAAATTGTTATGTGAAAGTACAGAATAGTTACAAAACACCCTCCTGGTGTTAAGAATGGATTTTTAAATATTAACGTTATTATTTCAGCACGGTACAATAAGTGCATAAGCACCGTTTATCTGTATCTATTATCTATTGTTCAGTTGCATAATTTTAAATTTTATTCATGATTACGTGGGTAGTATTTTCGGATCGGCCTATATTTACTTAGTGACGTCATCAGCGTATGTTTGCAGATTGAAGCGAATTTTCAGGATCAGTATTCTGCGTCAAATAACTAGAAGTTCAATCGAAATAACAAACGTTTGATCCGCTTCCAAATTATCTTCAGCGTCGCCCTTTGCTTGTCTTTGCCTGGAACTCTATTATTTGATTATCAGAAGATCAAGTTCTTCTTCACTTCGTCGTTGGATGTCAATGACACAGTTGCGCTACATATCTCATGCAGGTAGTGCACCAGTGGGCTTTTAAAATCTAAAAAACATAAAATTGGATCTATCCAGAAATTGCATTTTGAGCGATCGTCAACAAGATCGATTTATGTAGATAGATAGATATATAGATAGATAGACAGATAGATAGATAGATAGATAGATAGATAGATAGATAGATAGATAGATAGAAAAAAGAAATATCAGAAAATGAATACAAAAAAAACAATACACAATGGAGAATTCTTTTTCGAGTGTAGCAAAATGTCTGTGTCTGGCGTATTTTCATGAACGATTCGATTGTTTATACGTTGAAAATAGCTGAATTAGTTGTGACGTTTGATCTTTGCGTTAGATATTGGGCGCGTAAACACACTAGTATATAAATCTGATAGTTGAAAATAATAGCAAACTAAAGATCGGTTGCAGTTGACTTCTGAACCCTGTTACGATTACTAGATTGTGAGATTTAATAGAAACGGATATGACGTCACATGTCTCAACGAGAGAGAGTGGGGAAGTGAAATGTTAGTTCACTGGAACCACGCAACGTGTGAACATGAGAAATTTAGATGCGTTCACAAAATATGATTAAACAGTTATTATTGATCTCTAGACCTTTCTTCTTTTTTTGTCATCCACGCACACTCCACACCAATATCGCTGCATAATGAAAACAAAAAAAAAGAAAAGGATATTTTTACGACTAGAACGAGTATATATTTTTTTTTACATAGGCATCACCACTTATCAAGGCCAAGAGGCCACTCAAGGATAAGCGTTAAAGAGTGTACAGTAGAAGTTGGACAATATAGTAATCGCTAGTAATGGAAATTCAGTAAATTTGTTAACAAGTGGAACGGCTCATCAAGAACTTGTTTACGTTAGACTTGAAGACAACCATATTGTAGTCAGCTGGAAAGCAGGAAAACGGAAGACAATTCCACAGGCGTGCAGTTCTAAGAAATAAGCTTTGTTCATGGAATCTACGTTTAGGTATAGGCACAGATAACGAGTGGGGGGGATTATTGGTAGTGTTTTCAGCTAGACGAGTGTTTCTTGTGAAAGTTTGGCGAGGGGGGAGGGCACCATAGACTGGAGCTCAGTCGAACACTTTCCATGAAAATAACGATACAGCAGAGAAAACTCGCAACATCTCTTCTGTGAGATAGAGGTTGCAGGGAAGAGAAAATGATATCTCCTATGAGGCTACGAAGTCTATCTTGAACTCTATCAAGGCAGGACAAGTCCTTTCTAGCAGCTCCTGCCCAGATGTGGCAACAGTTTTCCATCCTTGGACATACCTGGCTCTTATATAGATAGAGAATTGCATCAGCAGTGAGATATCTGCTGGATCATAGAAGGATCCGACCATTTTTCCAGCGGCCTTGACAACAAGGAAACACTGAAATGAATACTAAACATATAGATCTAGTGCAATTCAGTAAAAGAAATGGTTAAAGTTGAGACAGAATTTTGAAAATACAGTATAGGATAAAAATGAAATAAAAAGTAGGGAAAAAAGGAATATCAAATTACCTAAAAATTTGTGCTCAATTTTTATCATGTAGCACTCAAAAACCGTATCGATGTGTGTGCCCAAGTTTTATTAAATGCTCATAAATTATGGATTTAGATATGGTAAGCCTTCTTATTTACTGTAGGTTTCTATCGATCAATGTATTGATTTGGTTGTCATCTGTAGAGAGTGAACTGCCAGGGCTTTCTTCATCATAAAAGCTAAACATTACCAACCATTTCCGTACAGATCTGAAAGCTAAATCATCTTTATTGTAATCTATACATGTCTTATTTGTTGTTTGCGAGGAATTGCTTTGTCTTTATGAAAACTAGAAGTTCCTGTGGAAATTCACCAGAAGATTCTTTCATATGTAAAAGTTATTATAAAAACGACGCGTAAATATCTTCACGTTGTTATTTAGGCCTTCATAGCTGGAGATTTACTAGCTAGATGCTTATTATTCATTTAAGCAAAACAAATTCATTATAATAGATTTTACATTATCTGTATTATTTAGGCAAGCGGGACTTGTGGAAATTCCACAGAGGGCTCTTTCATATGTAATATATTGATGTTGGCATTCCATGGATGTTCCTGATATTATTGTAGCTCTTTTGTTTAAATTGAAAAAGTATTTATATAAGCTAGCCCAGTCGTAATATAAGCTTAAATATGATATTTTACTTTATGAAGATTTCGTTTATATTATTATAGAGTCAATTTTCTATCGATTCTTATATATTATAAAGTTGTGATTTGAAAAATAAAAATATATCCATGTCTTGGGTGCATCAGCTTAAATCGAAACCGAAACCAAAATTATGAAGAATTCTTGGTAAAATTATTTATAAAAAAATAGATGACTTAAGTATCATCAGCTATAATCGAAACCGAAACCAAAACTTATGAAGAATTCTTGGTAAAATTATTTATAAAAAATAGATGACTTAAGTATCATCAGTTATAATCGAAATCGAACCCAAAACTTGTGAAGAATTCCTGGTAAAATTATTTATTACAGAAAATGGAAGGGCATAACAATTAAACGACAGTCACTCGGAACAAAAAAAAAGATGTAAGCGTTACAAATAAAATAACACACACACACACGCTATAGTATTAATATATAAACAGAAAAGCACCAAGTGCTTAAAATGGATCTTGCAATAATACATTTTCAAACGGCTCCAAAATACACTCAAATCAAATTATCTTCTTTTTTTCTCAAGAGATAACTAAAAATATACTCTAAACAAAAATGTAAGTTTAAAATATCAATAATTTGAAATATCCTAAAATGTTGAAACATTAATTACTAAAAAGTATGATAACTTTCCGAACTATATGATATATGGTATAATAAATGAAGATCACCTTATTCCATTGTAATGCTATGTCCAATGTTGATTATTAATGAGAGGGTCTTGGATTGAATCCTGACTTATTGCCAGGGTTCAAATCGTTTGATCGACAGTAGAGTTATAGGAGCCACTGACGAAGCATAGACTAAATAGTTATTTATAATAAATAATTTTATATACATGTATACATAAATGCATATATATACATATATATATATGCATATACATACATATATATATACATATATATAGAAAGAGATAGATAGATAGATAGATAGACAGATAGACAGAGATATAGATAGAAAGATAGATAGATAGATAGAGAGATAGATAGATAGATAGATAGATAGATAGATAGATATCAACTTCCCTATAGCCTGAGCACTCTGTGGGGAATGACACTTAGTTTTATGACAATACTCTTCCGTAAAATAAATGTAATACTTTCCATAATCAATACCATCAAAACATGTAAATAAATTAATACTATCATCTAAACTGCTAGACATTGGAATTCACTCCGGGATCCCTGCTTCCATGACTGTACTGACATGTAAAAGTTCAAGTGTAATATGAACAGATATCTTGCTGCCCGATTCCCTGCAGATTATCCCTCCAAACCTGGTCCTAAGTAGTAGCTCCTTACGTGCAAGTTGTACGGTGTCTTGCTTGAGGTGAATTAACAGTTAAATAAATAGGGCATACTTTTCCCTTTATAAATTGGAGACTTCTTAGCTCAGTTGATAGAGTAACGGACGCTAACTAGTTAGATCCCGGTTTTGAATATCGCTATAGGGACGTCAAAACATGTGCCTGTGGATACATATAGTTAATATAGGATAGGAATTGCGTTTATATATATATATATATATATATATATATATATATAGTCATCCACATACAGTACTGTTTCGCTGTTTCACAGCTCATCAGTGCGGCTAGACAGGCAACTACCTCAAGCCAGGATTATATACATATATATATACATATATATAAATATATGTGTGTGTGTGTGTATGCATATATATATATGTGCGTGTATATATATATGTATGTATATATGTATATGTATATATATGTTTATATATATATATGCATGTATGTATGTATGTATGTATGTATGTTTGTGTGTGTGTATATTTGTGTGTGTGTGTATATGTGTATTGGGGTAGAGAGGGCTCCCGTAAGCCGTGGTGAAGGCAACCTTTCTAGGAGAGGCAAATCTCTGATTTAAAAAAACCATAAAGCGGGAGACCAGTACCCGCATTAAGCTAGTCTGCAGTTTAATTTGTTGCTGGCTATCTTGCTCTTGCTTGTTGCTGGATCTCAACATTTTGAACCGAGAGAGAGACTTAGTTGTCGTACAAAGCTAAGACTCTGTAACATCATATTTGTATAGATACTCCCTCAGACATTTGGGCTCATGGGTTTTAAATGTCTGAGGGAGTGGCACTCGTCTGACAAGACGTTGCAATCATCATGTATGTATGTATGTATGTATGTATGTATGTATGTATGTATGTATAGGTTTATTAAAGTATGTTGAGAAACACTTTAGCAAGAGTTAAACACATATTTATTATCCGGAAAGGAAACGCAAACAGAAGTGAAAGTCCTTAATCGGCAGAGTTTCGAAAGAGACCTTTCCTCTCTTTAGAGGGGAGAAGTTAACAAAATGCATAAAAAAATTTTGCTTTGAATGTATTTAAAAAAAAAACTAAGTATTAAAAGGGCCATACTAGCGTGAAAATGAAATATAGAGCAATGAAACAGATGGAGTGAAATAAAAGGAAAAAAAGATTTGACGTGAGAGTGTGTTTTCATGGTTGTTGTGTCCAAAATCCGTTGAATCCAGGAAAGTGGGAGAATTAAGATATCTATGTTTATAGTAGTGCAGGTGCATGTTTTTTTTTTATTACATTTTCACCCCAAACAAGGCACATTGCCACTTTGGTGTAGGGGGCTACTATCAGGGGAAACATCTACTGGGGTACTATGTAGGGATTAGGGCAGCAAGGTGTTCGTTCACGTTGCACTTGAACTTATGCATGTCAGTACAGTTGGGGAAGCAGTGACCTGGAATGGAAGCAGTTCTGGGGAAGAAACTACTGAAGTAGAAAGATCTTTTACATCTAGGGATCTCTACAGTGTGGGGGTGGGATTTTGCAGCTTGTCGGGTCTGTCGAGGGTGTTCACGTCGTGGGGGCACAAGTGCTTGCAGTTCTTCAGAGCATTCACCATTATAATACTTGTAGAACAGGCAGAGGGATGCAACGTTTCGACGATGGGACAGAGGCTGAAGCTTAGATGACAGTTTAGGGCCTATCAGATTTGCGACTCTCTTTTGAACCCTGTCAAGGAGCGAGAGACTAGTAGCCGATGCACCAGCCCAAATATGACAGCAATACTCCATACATGGGCGAATAGTGGCCTTATAGAGATACAGGATACTTTCGGGTGTTAGAAGTTTTCTAGCACGGTAGAGAGAGCCCACCTTCCTCGCAGCGGCCCTGGCAATGCTTTCAATGTAATTGTTCCAACTCATGTTTCCTGTGAACGTTAGGCCAAGGAGCTTGAGAGAGTACTCTCAGATAAAGAGTCGTTGGCCATTGCTATAGGTGGTAGAGAAGGTTTCTTGTAATTATTGAATGAAACCAGTTTTGTCTTGGCGGCATTGAACGTGACCATCCATTTTTGTCCCCATTCCACTACTGATTGGAGGTCATCCTCTAGTGTTTCTGCCATTACTTTAGATATATGTCCATTTGTTTTCCTGTCGTGCCTGCTATAGAGTGTGGTGTCATCAGCATATATACCCATCTCAGAGGCAATTTTGTCGGGGAGGTCATTTATGAATATCAGGAACAGCAGAGGTCCAAGGATAGATCCCTGGGGCACTCCCGCATGTTGTTTGAGATTATAAATTGTCCAAATATATAAATATCTTTGTAGATAGGCACAGATGAAGAAGCCCAGTCTGTGATTTTACCCAAAAAGAAGGCGATTTGAAGAATAAGTGGAGAACGTCTATATATATATATGTGTGTGTGTGTGTGTGTGTGTGTGTGTGTGTGTGTGTGTGTGTGTGTGTGTGTGTGTGTGTGTGTGTGTGTGTGTGGTCATCCATTAGAAGAAACTTTGTGAATGTAACGGTTAAATTCAAGATTAAAAATGAATAAAAGGAAATTGATATAATGGTAGGCAGAAATACATTTAATGCCAGTTAAAAATGGAGTAAATGAATAGTCGAAATATGAGTTAAAGAAGTGGAAATAGAAATTTAAAAAAAAAAACGGAAGAAAGAAAAATATGCAGAAATATGGATGACGATTACGGGTACGAAAGAATAAAAATAAAATCAACTTGAAAGAAAAGATGAAATTTAGAAGAATGACATAATTATGAATAAAGTATTGAACAGATAAATCGCAAAATAAAAAAAAAAGTCGTTGAGACAAAACTACAATTTTGCTGACGATCGCAGATTTATCTGAAATTACAAATAAAAAAGCATAATAAATATAGAGGAAAGAAAATGGCGACGAATGAAATTACAGAGGAATGAGCGGTTTAATAAAGGAATTAAAATCGTTATACTAAAAGATACGAGGAGCGAAAGAAAGAAAGAAACAGAAACGAAAAGAAAAAAAAAGAAAAATGGGAGAATATTAAAATGGTCATTCATCTATAATTATAGAAATTTGAAAATGTCAGATAATGAATTATAACAATGTCTAAACTGCGCAGACGACAAAAAAGAATTGTCATTCAAATGAAAAACAAAACAAGAAAGAATTTTTTAAAAATGTACATGGAACAAAGAATGAAATGGAATATAATGAATATGAAAATAAATGCTTCAGTGCATAAACAAAAGAATTAAAAACAAACTTAAAAGGAGAAAAAATAAAAGAAATATATACTCAAATGGAAAAGAATAGACGTTTGGTATATTTTTTATGGAAATTGTTCTAGACAAGACAAAAAGCCACTTGATGTAAGGAGCTGAAAACGATACCACGTCAGGATCAAAACAGTAGTCAACGATAAGTGTTAAATAGATAGTTTCCGGCCCAGAAAACAGCAATTCTTCCCCATTTGTGTGAAACATCGCTCATTGAATATCAGGAGTAAAGGACAAAATAAGAGAAGCAAGAGTTTCGAAGTTGCAGACAGTAAACCGAAGACTTACTTTGTAATTTCCTTACTGCTACCCTACCGCTCCTTTGCCACTGTGACGGCTGACATATCCTACCACCATAAGTGCGACTCATTCTGAAGTATAGTTTCCAAGATTTGTCCTATTTTGTTCGAGATATCTTCCACGCACGTGTTTAATGCAATGCTAGTGGTCCATGAGCCGTACACAAAATCTTATGAACAGCGATTGGAGGCCTTCAGCCTGTTTTCTGTAGAGCGTAGGCAGTTGCGTAGAGACCTCATCTTCGCCTTTAACATCATACGCGGCAACTACACTGTTTCACAGATCTCTTCATCACACCAGTTTCGCAGACAATTATTCGTGATAACTCAAAGAATTTGTACCTGAGAGGATCTTGGTTTAATTGTTAAATGACGTCTTCTTTGGTTCAGGTTACTTCACTGTGAAACTCGAAGACAACCAAACAGTTCGGGACAATGCTGTATATATCCTGACCGCTGATCTTTGGATAATCTTCGGATAATTGCCGCTAAATTCAGCAATGGATGGTTCCAGGGACGAAATTTTGGTATTAAACATCATTAACCAGAATGAAAATATACATTTCGATAAGTCATTTACCCTATAGCCAAGTTGTGGCCTCTACGGAAACTAGCAAAGGTGCAGCATAAGTGCTTGTGTCTCATTAAAAGAAAGCGTTCATTTTCTCTCCATATTTCTGCTCAGATGTAGTGATGACATCCATCATATTTAAGATTAAAATCGTCTTGGACAAACATTCAAACAATATTAACGTAAACATCTTTTAATAGTCCTTTTACATAACTTGTTGGCCTGAAATGCTACCAAAGGCAAGATACGTTAGTCTTTAAAATTAAACGCCTTAACAATTGGTACAAACCTGCTTGTGTGTAACCTGTAGGGTCCCGTGCAGTAACAAAAAATGAAGATAAAAGAAAAAAAAAGTCACCTTTCTTTTTATATGCTTGCGATATTGTCACCTAATATGCAAATGAGATTCTTCCGGTTTAAAATAAAAAGCCTGATTTTTCAAAGACTGAGTTTATTTTGGATTTGGATATTGGAGTAAGAAGTTTTATCAAGAGTGCGTTGTGTTTTGTAGTTAAGAGTTTTTGACAGCAAAGTGTTGAGTTTTGTAATTGAGTTTTTAATGACAGAGTATTGAGTTATGGATTTACGAGTTTTGATAGCAGAGTATCGCGTTTTGGAGTAGCGCATTTTTTTTTTTTTTTTTTTTTTTTTTTGGGCAACAGTGTGTCAAAGTGAGCCCCAGAAATTGTTACTTAGAACGGGCAGAATAGTTAACAATCTTTCAGGGCAAGTGCAGAACAGTTTATACTTTATTGTTTAAACCAGAGCTCTGTATTCTTTTCTTTTTCTTTTTTCTTTTTATTTATTTATTTATTTTGTTTTTTTGTCAGTTAAATTGTATTTGGTTTGATTTGATAATCCAAAAGAAAAGATGTGCATATGATGTGAGTTTTCGGGTGACAACAACGGCATGCTTTCACAGCCCTCCTCCTCCCCTTTCTCTTCAACACAACAACAACAACAACAACAACAACAACAACAACAACAACAACAATACATCCAAGAAACACAACTGGATGCCCGAAACAGAAATTCCTTTAAGCATGACTGCATTCTCTCCAGTAACAACTAAACTCCCAAGAAGGCAAACTTTCTCTCTTTCTCTTTCTCTCTCACATAGTCACACATGCATGCAAACTCAGACACACACACACACACACACACACACACACACACGTGCATACACACATAACGGAACTTTGAAACAAGCTTTCTAACGATCGTGGATTGTATATATTGAAGAAATGCAAAACTTTCTCAATTAACTTTAGCCTTTCAAATTATAGTTTCCATCTCTGGATTTTTTTTATACAAATATGTTTTCTCTCTGTCGTCAACAAAACCCTAATGTTAAATTTGGTACTTACCAAATGATAACCCATTCATCACATCTTTTTCATTCACCTATTTGACTACATTTATATTAATTGTTAACGTTGTCCATGGCAATTCCCAAATGTGCTACAGTCGTATAAAATAACCTATCTTAAGCTAGGAACTATGTCACACATTCACACAAGAAGATGCCACACAATTTTACTAATGGCAATTGCTTTGTCTTTACAGACGTTAGCCATTCCACTGCTCCCAAAACCTCATCATAGTTTTCTGGTTTATCGTCAGCAATACCCAAACCCCGCCCGTGGACCGGAAGATGACTTTTCAGGCCAGCATTTGACTTGCACAGTCTATCACACATATGGCAGACAAAGTTGTGTGTTGAGACTTGTTTCACTTCTGCACCCGTTTTTTTTTTGTTTGTTTTTTTTTGTTTTTTTGCTCCCTCTGCTCATGGCATTTTTCTTTTTTCTCTTTTTTTGTGGTTAATGAAAGCCTCTTGTTAGAGGAGCACACGATTACAAGCTTCACATTCCCAACTATTCAATCCAATGGGCAAAACCGACACATTGCCTTTTCGAAGGTTTCTCTTGAGTTCAGCACGATCGATTCTTTCCCTCGCAAAAATTTCAGATCCCCCTCTAACTAGCCTCCTCCATTCGGGCCAGCATTTTACCAGGGTCTCACAGTTCTGAACAGGAATCTTGAAAGCTTTAAGATGGTCTTTTATGCAATCCTTGAATCGCTTCTTTTGACGATGTTGAGGACATTTCCCGGTCTTAAGCTCGCCGTAAAACAACTGCTTAGGAAGCTTTCATCTTCCATCTGAACAACATGATCTACCCAGCGCAACCACTTCCTCATCATTATTGTTTCGATGCTCAAACACTCAGCCCTCCCGAGAATATCCATGTAGTAGAAATTTTACTAATACATAGATAAGATTAGACAAATTTTAAAAAAGAAACGATCCTTATTGCTTGCCTCACAACGAGGCCAGCCCTAGACACAATGAAGTCAAAATGTAGCTGCCTTCAAAAGGACCCACTTTATGGAAGTAAAAATAAAAATTGCTTCAGTCTCACCGAGAACAGAACAGATTAAGTGTAGTATCGGAACAGATATTACACTTTGATCTAAACCAAAAATCCAAAAGAAAAATGAAAAAAAAATGTTATTCAAAGAAAATTAAAAAAACAATGGGGCAGAAATACGGAGTAAATATTAGAAATAATTTAATTTGACAAAAGAAAAGGATATTGATACGAGATGAAGAATATGTTGAAAAATGGTGCAGAGTGAATCTAAAATTAAATTAGAAATCGGACATAAAAAGGAATAAGCGAAAAGAACGAGTAAAGGAAAAATATATATCTGAAAAGAAAGAAATAATAATTGTCAGAATGGATTTAATTCGGGAGATATTGGAATGGTTGAATAATACAAAATAGTTAATTTCAATTCTGAAGAGATTATTACAGAAACAATGAGACGCGGTAACGAACATGAGATAATAAAAAAGGAATGGAATAAAACGAATGAGTTCGAGTTACGTCTAGTTTTCCTGCGCATCTAATATGCGCGTATCACGATGAAAATGATATTTTATACTGGAATGTGACAGAATGACCGACAGATATATGGCATTGTAGATGCCATACAAAACAATGTTAGCGAATAAGAGTTGCGTGACCCGAAAACTGCAGATGTATTTATCTCTTCTCTATGATGTTGGACACAAGATTAGTTCTGGTTTAGATGAAACTATGTTTTTTTTTTTAGAACGAACTGGATTCGAACCGTTACCCCCTAGCAACGTAGCGAACAGGAAATCGCAGTCTGTAAGCGATATGGACTAAAGAGATGAAGTAAACAAAAGAATTGTAACTCTCTCTCTCTGTCTCTCTCTCTCTCTCTCTCTCTCTCTCTCTCTCATACACTCCCACACACACACACACTGTCTCTCTCTTTCTCTCTCATTTTCTTTCTCGGTCTCTCTTTAGTTTGAACTGCAAGACGAAACAGACGTGTTTTTGAACGACTCTTTCTCACTTATCTAGCGTGGTCGCGTGCTGCAATAATACTCAAGATATCGGTTTTAATAAGTTTGTGTATCTCATCCGTGTATATCAGCCATATCCGTTCAGTCAACGGATAAAAGTAATCTTTCAACCTTCAGCATAATAAACCGACGACATTATTATCTAAAACTTCGGCGTGTTAGAACGACGAACATACGACAGTGTAGGAGTTACCCAAAACAACGTTAATGGACGATAGTTACGTGGCTGCGAAATAAACGAGTAGCGACGTAACGAGCCAGAAGCAGCATCCCGGAAGTTATGTAAAATTGTGAGACGCGACAAAATGGAAGACTAGTGTCTATCTTTTGGTTTGAACTACGAGACGAGGCATGTTTCCTCAAAGACTTCCCCCATTATCATCATCATCAAAACATGTAAATAAGTTGACAGTATCATTTAAACTGTTGGACATTTATCTCGGTAAAGAGAGGTGTGCAGGGGAAATATTCATAATACACCAATTTTTATAGGTTTCTGGAAAGAAATGTAAAGACCTATCAATTCAATCTGTGCATATAATGATGAAAACCCTATCTTAAGCTTAATCCCAACAGAATAATGAAAGTGTTATTTACGAATTGAGTATGACAGACAGACGAAAATTTAAACATGGCAGTAGTAGTTATATTAACTGCAAATATTAAGCCATGTTTTGTTTTAATTTGGGCACAATAGATTGATAAAAATCGAATACAATACTGTGATGCAACTTTTTTAACAGTATCATTACATTTTAACATACCAACATGTTGTAGACCCCATCGCAAGGAAACAGAAGAAAGGAAAAAACTCAGCTCACTTTCTTTTTTAACAAAAACCTTTTTCTGATATTTCCAACAACGCATTTGTTTCTAAATGTTTAAACAGTTCATTTCTCCGTCTCCGGCCACGTGTGACTTTTCGTATCTACTGCGGCGTCACCTATATGTCTCGAACACGTGCTTCTCTCGCCACGTTTACAAATACCTGTTTTGCCGAACACCGCTTCTCTGAACATCTCTCTTTAATATGAACACGTCTCGAATACGGTCTTTTCTGAACTCTCTGATGTGACGTCACTTAGCGCAATCGGCTTGGTCATTTGTATATCTTTACGCAGCTGCTGTTGCTATCAGCACCAGCGGCTCTGTTACACTGAGTTATTGTGAAAAATAAACAAGAGTTATTTCTGAATTAGTTTACGTATGTAGAAAAAGAAGCAACTGCATGGATAAATAACATCTGCATAACTAGAAAACAGGTAGAACGAATTTTGTGACTAAACAGTGATTATCGTAAAGGGGGCTGGGGCTTATAAACCTAGACGGCACATGTAATATTTTTTATAAACCTACACAGTACATGGAATATTTTTATAAATCTACATGGTACATGCTATATTTTATAAACCTACACGGTACATAGAATGTTTTTATAAACCTACGCGGTACATGGAATATTTTTATAAACCTACGCAGTACATGATATACTTTTATAATCCTACACGGTGTATGGTATATTTTTATAAACCTACACGGTACATAGAATATTTTTATAAACCTACACGGTACATGTAATATTTTTATAAACCTACACGGTACATGGAATATTTTTATAAATCTACATGGTACATGGAATATTTTATAAATCTACACGGTTAATGGAATGTTTTTATAAACCTACGCGGTACATGGAATATTTTTATATACCTACACGGTATATGATATATTTTTATAAACCTACACGGTGTATGGTATATTTTTATAAATCTACACGGCACATGGAATATTTTTATAAACCTACACGTTACAGGGAATATTTTTATAAACATACGCGGTACATGAAATATTTTTATAAACCTACAAGGTTCATGGAATATTTTTATAAACCTACGCGGTATATGGAATATTTTTATAAATCTACATGATACATAGAATATTTTATAAACCTACACGGTACATGGAATATTTTTATAAACCTACACGGTACATGGAATATTTTTATAAACCTACACGGTACATGGAATATTTTTATAAATCTATATGGTACATGGAATATTTTATAAACCTACAGGGTACATGGAATATTTGTATAAACCTACACGGTGTATGAAATATTTTTACAATCCTACACGGTACATGGAATATTTTTATAAACCTATACGGTGTATGAAATATTTTTATAATCCTACACGGTACATGGAATATTTTTATAAACCTACACGGTGTATGAAATATTTTTATAATCCTACACGGTACATGTAATATTTTTATAAACCTACACGGTAATATGGAATACTTGTATAAACCTTCACGGTGTATTAAATATCTTTATAATCCTACACGGTACATGGAATATTTGTATAAACCTACACGGTGTATGAGATATTTTTATAAACCTACACGGTACATGGAATATTGTGATAAAACATGTAACATAAAATCAAGTCAACTGCAAGAATCTCCTTTTGTGTTTTTCGGGTCTTTCATAATAAATAGCAGAAAATGCGATGAGAAATCTCCGACAAAAGGGCAAATAAGTGTTGCTCTTTAGTTTGGCTTAACGGATACCTCGCAAGCAAATGATGTCAACATTCGGGTAGGAAATGTGCCACATTAAAGCTCGGGCAACCAAATTACAGGCAGAACATCTCATGGTGATATTTGAGCTTATTTACAATGAACTACATGCATACTAAATGGGATTATAGCTATAACAGTATGCGGCTAGTTGATAGAAAACAGTTTTCATTGTAAAGTTGTAGGCAATTTTTCGACGGATAATATCGTCTAGTTGTAAATGTAAACGATTCCGTTGTTTCCAAGGACAATGAATATCCTTGTAAGGATTCTTTCACGTGTAATTGAGAGGCAAGGGTTGCACAATTCTAGCCACACCTTTCCTTAATCGGCATTGCTTGAATCATGAAAAAAAACATTAGATTTGACATTCACACCTGGGAAACAACAGCATAGAACCGGCACCCGTGGCGCCGTTCCATCTCATCCGGTACCAAACAATAAGAAACAGAAAGGAGAAAACAGTTGGAGATAAAAAGGCAGGCAATAAAAAAAAACTAGCAGAACAGCCCGCCCCCTGCCAACCTTTGTCTGCCTTCTCTGCCCACGCAGATTCTACGTTCAGATTAGTTTAAGAAGCCATCTACGAGCTAAACACTAAAAGAAGAAGAAATTGAAATTCTCGGATACGTTAAATTCGAAATTGACTTTCCAATTCGAAGAGAAATATTAAGAAAGATGTCCACTGTAGTTAAAAATGCGATAAATTATTTTGAATTAGCTTTTTTGAATTTTTTGAACTTGGAATTATTTGAATTAGCTTTATTGTTCATACGACACAATCACGTTAACACACCGGTTCTCGCCAGATCAACGATGAACCTGGCCAGTATCAGATGGGTGACCATTTAAGAAAACTAAGTGCTGTGTGTACCGCGCCGTATCGTAGAAATTTCCAGGTTGATATCTGGAGGCGCGTTTAACTCATGGGGGTAGATACACCCCCGAATCAAGACTGAAAGCAACAAGAAACTACCGTCTTTACTTGTCTTCATGTGATAATCATGGCTCTACAATTTGGAGAGCCGTGGTCGCGGACGCTGTTAAAGCAGCAGGGCCGCTGCATGCATGTATTATTCGCGGAAACATCTGGAGCCTTCTTCGGCTTCGACATCCGATGAAACATTCTGATACGTGCATGTTGGTTTCGAGGGGATGAGTCATTTTATTAATTAATTTTTTTTTTTTTTTTGCCTCCTAATTTTTCTAATCATATTTTAGTTGATTATCATTTAAAATCTGTTGTTACATTCCTGTAATATTATTGGCGTTGGACATTTTTCCTATTTTTATCCGTGTGTTATTTTTTTCTTTCTTGTTATTTATATTTTAGTGCATATTATTCTAACTGTAATCGAAAGCTTGACATTTTAAAGGAATAAGTATTCTTAATGTATGCAACATTATATTGAGAGATATTAATCAAGTTGCTATTTTACCAATGGTTTGGAGAAATTTAGGATTCATGCTTCTTCAAACAAGTACAAATGTATAAATTTGACACTTAACCGAATATTAACCAGAAAGAGATTATTATCCTCAACAAAACGCATGTGACAAAATTATGAGAAAAAGTTGATATTTAATATTCTTCCTCTTTCGCGTTCTCCATATCAATTTTGCCAAATAAACTTGTTTTATTCCAAAATTGAATTCTAAAAGGTTTTATCGATCAATAACTGAAATTCTTTTAACAAATTTAATCCCTAGAGTTCGAAAATCGCTACAGCAATAAGCGTGCTAAAATTATGTGCAGGCAACACAGCTTTATCTAAAACTGGCTGTATCTGATTAATGTTACACGTGAATATTTACTTTCATCTTTTAATAAATATGATTTTGAAACTTAGAATTAATTATTATGGTATCATTTAATCATTAAATTATTAGTTGTTATGTAACTAAGTCGATCGATTGAAATGGAAAAAAAATGTATTTCTAGTACTTATTCCCTGTTACAACAGATCCGATTCTGTAAGATGAAACAAACGCAGCGATTAGTCAAATCTATGTCGATTAGCAAAGCAAAACACTTGAAATGTGAATTAGTACATCTAGACCGCACAAGTTCTGTCGTTATATTTTTATTTCATTTCAGTACATTGAAAGAAAATCTTGTTCCCCATCGTCTAAATATCACTAATCAAAAAGATATATCGGTAGGATTAAATGTGTAATTGATAGAATCGATTGAAACTACATTTTAAGGACATACTCGAATACAAAAAGACATACTCGAATCAAAAAGACATACTCGAATCAAAAAGACACACGCGAATCAAAAAGACATACTCGAATACAAAAAGACATACGCGAATCAAAAGGACATACTCGAATCAAAAAGACATACTCGAATCAAAAAGACATACTCGAATCAAAAAGACATACGCGAATCAAAAAAGACATACTCGAATCAAAAAGACATGCGCGAATCAAAAGGACATACGCGAATCAAAAAGACATACTCGAATCAAAAAGACATACGCGAATCAAAAAGACATACGCGAATCAAAAAGACATACTCGAATCAAAAAGACATACTCGAATCAAAAAACATACGCGAATCAAAACGACATACGCGAATCAAAAAGACATACTCGAATCAAAAAGACATACGCGAATCAAAAAGACATACTCAAATCAAAAGTAGAACAACATTAAATATGAACATTTTATTCGCTAATATATAAATGACAACATAAGGTACTGGCTTTTTTATTTTTACAAAAGAAGTCACAACTTATCAAGGCCCTGAGGCTACTTGAGGATAAGGTTGTTGAGTACACAGTGGTCAAAGGTAACATGTTGTAGTAATCGTTAGTAGTGGAAATTTGGTAAATTGGATTACTTAAGGGAGTAGCTCATCAAGAATTTGTTCACGTTGGATTTGAAGACAACCATATTGTAGTCAGTTGGAAAGCAGGAGAACAGAACAAAGTTCCACAGTCGTGCAGTTCTAAGAAAGAAGCATGGAATGAACGTTTAGGTTTAGGCACAGATAAAGAGTGGGGGATTATTGATAGTGATTTCAGCTAGATGAGTGTTTTTCGTGAAAGTTTGGCGAGGGGGGACCTTAGATTGGAGCTCAGATGAGCACTTGCCATGAAAACAACGATAAAGCAGAGACATGCTCCTAACGTCTCTTCCATGGGAAACGTTTTATATATTTGATAGGAGTATGTGTGTATACGTTGTGTGTTAGTACATTAACGAAATAAAAATGTATAGGGGTGGCCCACTTAAAAGTATCCCAGAAAAACATGTAGTCGAAATGAGGAACATTTTTTAGTGTTAAAATTATGTGTAGTATTTTTAAATTACATGTAGTGTTATAAAAAATGCTGGAAATACTCCCTGCTCACATCTATGCATTTCTGGGAACGTTTAACAACGTTTGCAGATACTGCCTGTAGATCTTCTCTAATGATTCTCCTGATAGCGTTACTAATCTTCTTCTTCAGTTGGTCTAAATTGTGAGGATTATTTGCATAAACATTTTGTTTTAAAGTCCTCTAAATATAAAAATATTACAGTCTGGGGAACGTGGTGGCCATACCCCTTTGCTTATTATTCTCTCTTCAGTAAACATGTCATGAACTCGTGTCAGTGATCTGTGATACGTGTGGTATGTAGCGCCATCTTGTTGGAAAAGAATTGCATTTTGTTTTGTGATGTCAGTTAGTCGTTGAGAAAGATTAGAGAGATCGGGCTACTTTTAAGTAGGCCACCCTGTATTTAACTCTTGTGTAACCGATCGCTTTCAGTTCAAGGCAGAGTAAAGAGGACGAATAGGAATATTAAGTTTGAAATTTAGTAGAGTCTGCCACTGTTTGCGTTCTGATTTTGTCTACATTTGTGAGATTTTTCGAATTTTGTAACAAGTACATCATATTATTGTTATTCATACGAGGAATAATTTTCGATACCGTATACTGATGTTTGCTTATTCTTAAAATCAGGTCTTTGTTCCTCAACTCGCTTGATTTCTTTTATAAGCCCATGACATCTGTATCAGCCTAGCTTTGCAAAAAACTCATTTAATATTCCTATATTGAGAATTTATAACACTATATTTTATATAAATAACTAGTTGTGTCAATCTGGCGATTCTTAAAATACGTAATTTGCAGAGAGTGCATAATATTTGACTATCTTGTGTCTTAATTATAGTACTATAATATATAAATTCTGTTAATCCACAGAAAGATCAATGATGCAGTATTATTATCAAATACTATCAGTCAAAACAGCTGTTGTTGAGATGAAATACGTTGTTTATTGGAACATGAATTAGATGCTAAGAAAAAAAGGCAACTAACGGAAAAATTATCCTAGAGGAAAAAAGTATTTTCTGAAAAGAAATTAAGTTGAAATAGAAGTTTATCTATCTTAAAAAAGTAGAAACAACGATAAAGAAAATGAAATGGCCAATCAGAAGCCAATATCGATTTGTCAGATACATTGCTATTTAGGTCTCACTTTAGAAACCTGACAAAATTAATTTTGTATATTAGATGACTACACGAACGGTTTCATGAACATTTACAAATCCACTGTACCAGCACGGGAGTCACTTTGTTACACAGTTGAGAGAAATGGGCTTAAATGTTGGTTTTAGAAGATGGAAATTTGGATTCTTCTCTATAGAAACAAAACGTTTGAAAACAACTAAAGAATATATTATTCTTGACTCAGTAGTTCCAGGATTATCGTCTAACATTAACTAACAATAGGAATGGCAGCATCTGTATTTTGAAGACTAAAAGTGCAGATATGAAACTGGAAGGACATGTTAAACTTTCGAAGTTAGGACTTTAAAACGATTGATAATTGTTATTGCTTTTCATGCAAGTGAAAGAAGTGAAGATATTGGCAGAGAATTGGAGGAAGCTCAATATCATTTAAATGAAATGTGTAAGTTCTGTTATTCGAGTAGCGTTTTTAGATATACAAAAAAATATAGTTATCTGAAAGATTAGACGTCTTAAAAACGGCAAAAGTTACGACCCGTTTATTCACAATGAGTGCTTTATGCTAAATTGAGTTAAATGTGTACTCATTAAATACTGATCCATATTAACCCTATTAATCCCTAACTCTGCATCGAACGGATACCATAAAACTTAGTTCGCTGTACCTCATCATTATAAAGGTTCATACAAAATTTCATCCAGATCGGCACAATCGGTCCCGAGGAGAGTAGAATTTATGTACTAATTCCTATTAATCTATATTAATCCTTAACTGTGAACTGAACGGATACTATAATACTTAGCTTGCTACACTTTATCAGAATCAAGGTTCATACAGAATTTCAGTTTAATCGGTTCAGTAGTTTCTGAGAAAAAGACGGAAAAATCAGAAGGACAAAGATAAATATAATGTAGAAATACGAGTATAAATATGAGTGCCATAATAATACTCATCAACAACGAGAAAATGAGAAAAATTTGGTCCAGACGTGTTTCTCGGTTGCCAGACTCCAGCTACACAATAAAAGCAAAGAAAAATGATTTGATTCAAGAAAAGTCAAGAGGTGCCTCCCTCAAATAGAATGGTCGACTAGATAAGCGTTGAAACTGTCATGCTGTTTCTTGACAGGTATAAAAGTGGCCCAAGGCCGTGGTAAGTAACGGACGTTTGTTCTCAAGAATGTGGGAAAACTCTCTGGAGTATTCACATGATGAATGATAATCAAGTATGAATATAAAGCAGAGTACCGATTTCCACCTTGCATATGCTTTCGGCCTTGTACCGCACACAACTATGACACACAAAAGAATAGATGTTCAAATAAAATAGAAAAATATATAACGTAATCGCTGAAGAGGAAAAACGGAAAAAAAAACGTCATTAGTGGCGGGGGGGGGGGGCAAATGAGAAATAGAGAAAGATATAAATAGAGGGAGGGGTGAGAATGAAGAAAGGAGAGAGAGAGAAAGAAAGAAATGCGTTGGAAAGGAAACGCATTAAGTTGTGTCCCTGGAAGCAAGCGAGATCGCTATATCGAAGCAAACTTCCTTACAGAACTATTGCTGGATTCATTAGTGCAAGAGAAAGAGACGGGAACGAGGTTTAGTGGGCGGATTGGTGAGATGGGGGTTAGAGGTGTCTAAGGAGAGGGTCGGGGAATGGGGAGAGACATTGAGTTGTAGGCACTTGTTCGCAAATAACCAATAAGATCATGCATGTCTGCACGCTGCGACTAAATGTAGGTCAACAGATATAGGAAAGTGAAAGTAAAAAAGAAAGACGAACAAAAAAAAAAGGAATGCGATAACTATTAATAATAATGGTTTATGGGGAAACAAAAGGATTTTTTAAATGATGGATAAAGGTAGAAAATAGAAATGGATAGCGAGAAATAATTGGGGAAAAAGAAGAAAGAAAGGAAAGAAAAGGGCATAGGTAATAAAAGAAGGACACATGAGAATGTAATAAATTACAAAATAGAGGTTCAAATTAAAATCGAAAAAAAATAGAAGAAAGAAAAAAAACGGTGCTTCTACACTATTGGGACGAACGTGAAAACAATGGTATCTCCGTATTCCTCGTATTTTTAAGATGTAACCATCTTAAAAATTACGAAAATCGATGAGGTAGAAAATTAATTATTAAAGAAAATAATAAATAGAATTTGATGAAAATAATCGTAAGACACAGGAGAGTTCAAAGGGGAGGTAATTTTCCGTTTTGATTTAAACAAGACGGCGGCAATTTTTCACCTGTTGACACGATTAAAGTTGCTTTGTTTAATAATTCAGTAATATTCAGCTAATTTCGACTGCATAATTCGGAAGCTACCATTGTAACTTATTAGAATCGACAAAAAAATAATCCGTTGAAACCATGTTTATTTTTTTTAATCTGAAACTCCATTTATCAACTACAAAACCCCGTCCCAATTCTGTAGAAGCGCCAAAAAGACAAAGGGATTAAAGACGAAATTTAAAAAAAGTATCATTAAAAAAAAAAAATACAAACGAATAAAAATATATGCATTCTTTTGCAAACTGTTATCGTCATCTTCATAGTTGTTGTTTTACTACGTTTCGACTAACTCATCCTCTGGCATATTATTTGGAGTTATCGGACTACTGTTCTCACCTTGAGTATGATTCTCACAAAGTTTACGCCGATGTAACCTCCGACATTATCAGGTGTATCTTGTCGAACTCGGGAATGTTTCGGTCGGATTTGGGAATTTGGACAGAACCCTTTATTTATTTCATAGGGGGGGAGCATGCTCTTGTTCCATCAGCCATGACTGGATAGAAGTCCTAAGTAATTTGCAAGTGTATTTTTCGGTCACCAACACGGAGGATTGAACTTTCAACCTTCAGGAGAATATCACTTTTATAAGTACCCCAACCACTGCGTCAGAAGCCCTTGCGGAAAATTCTAGTTCGAATTTTAGGAGCCGTAAGCCTATTTTAATTTCTAGTTGTAAATATTGCTATTTATTATTAAATAAATACGCACACACAGACACACACATACACACACACACACACACACACACACACACATATATATATATATATATATATATATATATATATATATATATATGTAGCATTTATATTATATATTTATATTATAGAGCATTTGGGAAGTGATATACAATTAACATTAGCGTATGAAGCCATGCTCTTTGTGTAAACAAATTGAGCTTTAGTATTTTGAACAATGTCAATACAATTAATTCACTTCCTACATAGCACCAGCCATATAGCGCAACGGTTAGAAGCTCCGACTGTTGTTTGTGTCATCGGGTTTCTATCCTGACTTGAGGTAGTTGCTTGTCTAGCCGCACTGATGAGCTGCGAAACAGTACTGTATGCAGATGACTATATATATATTATTGTTTTTACTTATTACTGTATATATTATCTGTTATGTATAATTAACAATTCCGACATCGTACTAAATGCTATATTAGGTCTACATAGTAATTGATTGTCTTCTAGAATATGTGCGACTTCATTGAGTCGTCTTACTCTCCACCGCTCTTCTCTGTCTCTCATGATGGTAGATGGTTCTGCTTTTCCCTCCAGATATGGTCATCTATACCCGAAACGTCATAGTCTGGCCTTCTTCAGGTTATTAACCGCGACGAGATAGGAATGCTGAGTCTTGTAATTATATCCATAGTTGTTGTCTCATCGTGGCGCAGAGAATAGAGATGTTGGGTTTGTACGGTTCCAGGTGATCATTGTCTGAAGATAGCGGTCTCAATCCTATTCAAACAGGCCAGAGAATGACTTGGCCGAAACATGTGAGACGACATCTACGGAAGGCAGTAATTACTTGGAATACAATTACAAGAGTCGGCATTCTTATCCTGTATGCAATAAAAGTGGGTATACGCGAAAGAAAACAAAGCAAAGAATGAAGCACAGAACAGGACAAATAATTGAATCTAGAGAAAACTGTATGGACGAGAATTTAAAACAGAGAAGATAATAAACCTAATGATAAAATATGGCTTTTAAATGTAAACGAAATAAAATGAAAAACAAATATAACGGGTATCACAGGAAGGAAAATTGACGAAAAACAAAGTAGTAAACGTTCGAGATCTCGTAAACAAAAAACCAACGCATACAGGTTGGAACGATAAATTTGTCGCCATAAAGAAAACAATACTACAGCTTTATTTTAAAACTTTCATTGAAAAAAAATCATACCAGGTAACTTGATTATGTAATAGAACTGATATCTATTCAATGTAGCCGCCTTCAGCCTCAATCACCGCCTCGATACGGGTCCAAAACTGGGAGCATGCCTGTTCCACAAGTGCCGGCGGGAGCTCGGCGAATACTCTGCGGATGGCGGCGATGAAACTTGCTTTGGTGTTGTGGGAGGTCAGATGGGTTATGTTCTCGACATATGACAAAACGAAGTAGTCTAGCGGGTTCAGGTCGGGGAAGATAGGGACCAGTGAAAGAAGGGTACAAAGTCGTAGCACTCCATCTCAAGCCAAGCCTTGCTCTGTTTGGACGTGTCGGCCGGAATCGAGTCCTGCCGCCACACTCAGGGTCTGGCAGTAGCTACCTGATTGCACCAAGAGATTACCATACTCTTTAGCACATCCAGGTACACTTTGGTGTTGACTTTCAAGCCGACTTCGAAGATGTGATGTGGCACGATGTGGCCCGCACTGAAAATCACCCCAAAAACCATAACCGTGGCCGGAAACCTCGTTTAGCTTTGACCTCAATCGTTGAACCGCCCGGATTTGCACTTTGAGAGTGCTGGCAATGATCCTGTTGTCATAACTTGGATCGGAAGAGAGCATGAGTTGTACAGCGGCATTTCTCCGATCTCGCTCGTTGAACATTGTGTCACTTTCAGACATGATAGGAGGTTCCTATCGTTTTGGGAACGTGTACACATCTGGCCATCTGCAACAAAAAAAAAGAGAAAACCGGTTTCATCAAACGAAAATGGAGCAATGTCTTTTCTAGGGCGACAATGTTATAGCTTTACCCTGTAATTTATATAAAACACATTATAATGAAATTATCTGCCGAACCTGTTATAATAATTTACCCGCACAAGCCTTCAATCTTCCAGCTATAAATAGCAGCAGGTACTACTCTTAGGGGAAGTCAATATACCAACGGACATCCCTAACAGTCGGACTGAACATGTTTTCATTGAATGAGATTGTCGGACTGACTTCCTCATCGAGTATAGCCAACCATGTCTGGATGGAGAGGGGGGACCATCGCCCCCTATGGGATGAAGTAAAAATAATAAACAGAGAGACCAACTGGAAAGTGAGAAAACTTAAAGAAACAGCTCACATGCTCGGACATAACAACCTACTGAGCAAACCTAGCATAGAGCTGAATGCAATTTGGACACCTCTGATAGAGAGAGAGAAAACCTTGAATAACAACATAGGTTTATACAAAACACCTGACGAAGGCCGGAGGGCAAAACGCTCGCAACGTTGTGACAATAACAACCAAGATTAGGAAGTCAGTCCGACAATCTCAATCAATGAAAACACCTCATCTCAAAAATACAGACAATTACTGAACATGTTTTGTTGTACTATTTGTTCAAATATTTGTTTAGTTATTACCTCTCTTGTGTTTTTATTACTGGCCCCTAACAAAGCCCAAAATATCCGGCTTGTTTTAACATGCAGAAGTTTAAAAAAAAAAAAAAACGGCAACGATACAGAAGATTAACACTCAATAAGTCTTAATAGCACATACACCCCCACACACACACAAAATTGCGGAAACTACTTTTTTAAGTGTGCAAACTATTTATGCAATTTTGTTAATGTTTAAGAATCATATTATTCGTTTCCACACGTTAAAAATAGCACTGTTCGGTAGAGAATTTCATTCTGGTAAGTTTTATATTAATTATTATATTTGATATATTTTGATTTAAAAATTCTTGAGTGTTAACTAATCTGTACTTTTATCGAAGAACAAAATAAAAAGTAATAAATGCAAGCAGACTGAATATATATATATATATATATATATATATATATATATATATATATATATATATATATATATATATATATATATATATACCGAATCGTATCAAGGATCCAGCAATTTCGTCAGACTTTAACAGAAGTGGTTATTATGATTGGAAAAACGATATTAGAAGAAGAAGGGAAAATGGGGGAGGGGATTTCAATTCTGATTTTACAACATTTAAGTTTTAAGCATTAATAATTAAATAAGCATCTAAAAGGGGTAGAGAGGAGTTTAAAGAACTTCAGCCAGACACGGATCGAAGTATAGGAAGAGAGTATATATATATATATATATATATATATATATATATATATATATATATATATATATATATATATATAAGCGACTAAAAATTGTCAGACAAAGCCATTGCAAGTGCCAAGAGGAAGAAAGAAAGCGAATAGCAAGTCAGACAAACATCGCCGTCTGAAAAACAATTTTGAAAGTAATCCTTCATTATTTCCATATGCGACCTTTTCTTTGTTTGTTCCTTCATTCTTTCTCTACTTATTTATATGTTTTTTTTTTCTTTCTTTTTCATTTTTTAACTTCACTGGATAAAACGTTATTTTAGAAAATGAATATTGCTGCAAAGACTGAAAAAGCGTATGTCACGTCATTTTTTGACGACGGAAATAGACTAGTTAATTATAGAATAGAGATTGAGATATAAAACAAAGGAAAGTGGAGATAGGAAGTATAAAATTACGAAAGTTGAGAATGGGCAGGGGGGGGAAGGGTCGATAAAAATAAAAGAACATAAAGAATACAATGAATTTTGAAACAGGCTTTTAAAATGACGCGGAAAAGTTAAAGGAAGCAATAAAAGGAGGGTGGTTTTTAACCTTAAACACCGCGATAAATGCGTAACTTTTTTAAATAAAACCGTGGGCAACATTTTCGACATACTTGTGTGTGATAGTAAAAACCTAGCAGTCATTAAAAATGACGGAAAACAAATCATTACGTTTTTAGGTTCTCCTGTAGCATATACCTCCCAAAATACTGTTGCTCTGAATTCGTATCAGTGAACCGACATCAGAGGATTTTTTTCTACCAAAAACAGTCATTAACAATGTTTGTTTTCGTTTTCTTTAATTTTAAAACTGATATAAATTATTGCGCAATACAAGTAATTAAATTCAAACAAAATCATTTTTCTTATTTAGAATTATTTAATCAAGTAAAAACTTTTTTGGATTTTTGTTTATTCACTTGTAACGTAATTTGTTAGGATAGGCTTTTTTTTTACCCCTTAGCAGCTATTTTTACCGGCTATATAGCGATAAAGGAACGTGCCACTTTTCGACCTTGCGTCTCGGAAGAGATGCACTTTGAAAAAAAAATGGAGACAGATACACAGACAGAGAAAGACAGCCAGTGAGTTTTATAAATTGGAGTAAGTTAAAAACTTATTAGAAGGAAAAAGTTAATTACTTAGATAATAAACAAAAATACTGAATTATTATTCTGAAATTTGATGATTGTTTTGTTTTTATTTTGTTTTTTGTTTTCTTGTTGTCTTTTTAAACACAACACGTGATTATTTCAAGAAATTTGATTTTTAAGTAACGTACATATCGGAGTAGATTATGTAAAGAAATGTCAAAAGCGGTTACAACAGATACATATTTAAAAAAAAAAAAAAACGGACGTAAAAGTAAATGGGAGAAACAGGTAAAATAAATAAAATCAAGAACAATTAATTATAGAAAAGCGCTTGAAAATAAGATCTTCTGGGGGGGTCGGAATTTTTTAGATGATGATTGGCAATTCGTAATATTTTGGATTATTCTGCCTACTGCTCTAATCTTGGATGTTAGGCATATCACATAGATATATAGATAGATCGACCAACAGATAAATAACAGATAATTTCTTGTGTTCCACAATTACATAAAACTAATCTTGGATGTTATTCTCACAAAGTCTCGGTCGATGTGACCTTAGAACGTCTTTGTCTGCATCTTGTCAAACTTTGAATCTGTACAGAATCTCAAACGAAACGCTTTATTGAATTCACAGGTTCAATCCTCGGCACAGGCGATATTAGAATATAATAAAAAAAAATTATTTTAAGATTATAATGGCTGACAGGACGAGAATAGCCCACACCAAAGATTAAATAAAGTGTTAAGTTTCAAATTCCGTATAGATTCCAGAGTATGAAATAAAAAGCCCTTGAAGAAGGCCGGGAGTTAAATTGACCGAAACGTTGTGAAAATAACATGCTAGGTAGGAACAATAGTCGAAATAATACAAAAACTGATGTATTTCTAGGAAAAAGAAGTAAAATAAATTCAAAAGAATAAAATGAACAATAGAATAAAGCGTGGACTTTCAAACGAGTGCAAAGGAAAGGAAGAGCTAAAATCGGATATAACAGATACAAAGCAATAACATAGGACAACATACTAAATAAAACGAAGAAGGAAAGAAATTGCATCCTGTTATAATGACGGCAAGACAGAAATGGTTAGGTTTTAGAAATATATAAAACGTTTTAATGAAAAGAAAAAGACGAATAAAAATAGCCTGACTTAAGGATAATAAATAAAATAGTTAGAAAGAATGACAAATATATATATATATATATATATATATATATATATATATATATATATAAACAAATCAAATAAACATACACATACAAACATCATATATATATATATATATATATATATATATATATATATATATATATATATATATATATAAACTAACATAAAAAATTTAACCTAGGTTTAAAATAGGTCAGGACACTAGATATCAACGCTCCCCGCTAAAATAGCACACACAAAGGAACGGGTGAATCGTAGATTAACTGGGGCTTTGTCCTGTAAGTGTCTGCTCATTGGCTGATTAGGAAAGCTGATTGGCTAACTAAAAACTCAATAGAAGGTGCGTATTTATTAAAACGCGAGACAACCACAAAATCCTCGCATAAACCTGATGAGTCCTAGCATAGATGAAACGCGGAATATTCTGTGTAGCTTAATTGCCATATATGTTTTATAACTTAGTATATATATATATATATATATATATATATATATATATATATATATATATATTATAATTTATCACGTTTTTGTCTTCATAAGAAGATTCTACGTGTATACACCTGTAAAGTTAAGTTTTTCTACACTCTGACATTGAAATGAAACGCCTACTTTTTCTATACATTCTTTTTTAACACTACATGTAATTTAAACAATAAAATAATGTTCCTCCTTTACTACATTTTATGGACTACTTTTAAGTGGGCCACTCTGTATAAGATGATAATTGCTAATTACAGGCGTAAGTACTAAATAAAATTCAGTTCTAAGTAACACTTTTCTAGATGTTAAAGGTTCAATCCTCATAGTGAATGATACGAAAAATACAATTACGAATTACTTAAGATTAAGACTATTCGGTCATGGCTAATGGATCGAGGGTATGAGATCCCTGTGTATTAAATAAAAGATGGCCATTCGAAATTCAGTCCAGAAAAAGTGCAGATTTTCTGAGTCCGACTAATACATCTGAAACAGATCGGGGTTACATCGACCGAAACGTTGTGCTAATAGCACTCGAATTGAGAACAATATTCTGAATAATGCCAATAATATAAAGATACAGTAGCGTCCAAAAGTTAAGGAACGGTCGATCATGTTTTTTTTTTTTGTTTTTTTTTTTTAATGACTTCTAATTTTATCTATAGAAAAAGAAAAAAGGATCTTGGATGAATTTTACAATGTTTAATTGTTGAATATTTTTTTTTTTTTAAATACATATTAGTTTCTTAGATATAAATAAATTTTATTAAATTACAGGCGTCCAAAAGTTAAGGAACGGGGGAAATTACACTGGTTTACAAAGAAATTTAGGCAAGCACAAAATGCCTGTTTTTTACCTAATTTGGGGTGCTGAATTCAAATTTTAAATCCGTTTTTTCTCATCACCTCTAGTTTTTTTTTTTTTTTTTTTTTAGATATACATAGTGTGCATCTTGTGCATTTACGTTACATAAAGGCGTACGAATATGAATTCAGGATTAATTTTAATATTGTGAGAATTATGGGTTATTCTTCATTTATTATGCACTGGGCTCGACACATCTGTCGTAAACCCTGCTACAATAGACAAACTGCATGACTTGATGGCAAAGAAAAGCGGCTTTGAACTTTGTAGTCCCAATGGTTCGGAGAGAGCAGTGAAACCATGCAGATGATTGCTATTTTTGTTTAGCTAATATAACTGGTTTCAATGCATTTTCTAGAAAAAGATCAAATATCCCAACTTCGATCTGCTATGAGACCCGTTCCCCATGCAGATGATATCCCTCTGCCCACACCTCCAGTAAATAAGGATCTTCTTTCCTCGTCCGATGAAGAAATGCTTTCAAGGGAGGATTTTGCCGAGTCAATATGTTTGAAAGATATTGAGTCTACATATTCAGGAACAAGTGGCAACAAGCCTCACTGGATCACGCAAGAAGACCTGAATGATCTCGCTCGGGATTTGTATCTGTCAAAACAGTCTTAAACATCGGACCATAGTCCTAGATGTAAGGATCACCCGTTTTTGAATGATTGTGGTAATTTGAATTGTGTAACTGTGTCATCCAAGTATATTGATTCAATCAATGTTCTTTATCTATCCTGATTTATCTGTTATACGCTGCTGCAACTCTTGAAATATTCACATATATTCTCTGTTAATACTAAAATGAGACTATTTAAAAGCCAGAAAACTAGAGCTGATAGAGTAAGACTATTTATAAATTTGAATTCAGCCTAAATTAACAAAAAACAATTATCCTCATTCTTGCCTCAGACCAAAATTTTATTTTTGCAAACTAGTGTTATTAATAAAAAAAATAAAAAATCCCTTCTGTATTTAGCTAAAAGCCTCTTGTTTTCAATCACACTGTGACATCTTCTGCAAGACAGAACCAATCGTTCACATGTTATATGTGAGATATTATTCCAGGGTTTTTTTATACATTCACATAAATCATCAAGATATTTTGTTTTGTGTTTTTCTATGATCTTATCACCAATAATTTTCCAAACATTTTCAATTGGATTCAAATACTGGATCTATTTAGCTCTTCTCAAACTTTTTTATTTTTTGCTTTATGGTACGGTGTGTTGTCTTGCATAAAGATATCAGAATCAGAAAGATTAGGAACCACATGTTCTCTAATCAATTCTCTGTACATTCGGGTATTAACTTTTCCATGAATCCTCACAAGGGACCAGATCCTTTTGAAGATATGATGCCCCATACCATTATACTGCATCCTCCAAATTTTACTGTACTTTTAACGCACTTAGGGGACAGTCTTTCTCCATTTTTTCTTCTGACATGTGGTCTTTTGTCTGTTCCGAAAAGAGTTAATTTAGATTCATCACTAAAATGAACCTTTTCCCATTTTTCCCCCAAAACAAATGTTTTTCGGCGAATAACAATCTGGATTTTTTTTATTTTTAATAGAAATTAAAGGCTTTGGGCATGGACTTCTTAAAAATAAACCAACTTCAGTTAATCTTCGTGAGATCGTTTGTTGGGAAATTTTTTGTCCAGTTTCGGATGTAAAATCCCAGGCTATCGAAGCCGCAGTTTTAAAGCGATCAGAACGAGATGAATGATTTTTCTATCCTCCCTCTAAATTATTATTTGGGGTCGAAACAGCGCTTTTAGACCTTTTCAATATTTTAGCAATCTCCCCATGGACTTTTCTTCATCATAATGGTCAGAAATTAGCTGTTTTTTTTTGTATATATAGCTTTTTTTCGAATTGTCGGAGTCGACATTTTGTTAAGTTATTATTAAAATTGCTAAAGTTTGTATTAATTTTCAGCGTTCCTTAACTTTAGTTTAATTTATTTATATGTTAAAAACTAATATGTATTCAAAATAAAAAAAAAATTAATTGTTTATTTAACTACCATAATTAAACATTGGAAAATTCACCAAAAATTATTTTTCCTTTTCCATAGATAATGTGAGAAGCCATTCAAAAAAAAAAAATGATCGACCGTTCCTTAACTTTTGGACGCTATTGTATAATCAACATGCGTGTGTTATGTTGATTAATCGGAATACTACGAGGGACGTGCAATACGTAATGCCCCTGACCCACTTCCAGTTGTCTGATCTAGCTGAAATTTTGCATGTGCAATCATTTATATCTCTATGGGTTATGTGGCAAATTACAGCTCTGAACTACTTGTGGTTTCTCTTTTACAGGTGTTTGAACTGAGTCAGGTGGGAAATGGACCCTGTTGAATGCCAAGCAGTGATCCGGTTTTTGTATTTGAAAGGACGCACACTACGGGAGACTTTTGATAAAATGAAAGAAACTTATGGTGATAATGCCCCATCACATGACCTTGTAAAACGCTGGCATCGTGAATTCAAACATGGCCGGAAGTCTGTGGAAACAGCTCCCAGACCTGGTCGCCCCTCTTCTGCCATTGATGAGGCATCTGTCCGTCAAGTTGAGGCTGCCATTTTGGAAGATCGGCGCATTACTATTCGCCAAATAGCCCAAGATGTCAAGATTAGTACAGGGTCTGTGGAAACTATCATTCATGACCATTTGCATATGCATAAGGTGTCTGCCAGATGGATTCCCAGGTTGCTCACACCATTCCAGAAGCGAGACCGCGTCGAGTGCTCGAGGATGAATTTGGAGATGTGCGAAGAAGATGAGTCAAAGTTTTTCGAAAGACTGATTACACAGGATGAAACCTGGATCCATCACTATGATCCAGAGACCAAAGCCCAGTCAATGCAGTGGACGCACTTGGACTCACCACCTCCAAAGAAGGCAAGGGTGCAGCCCTCCGCTGGCAAGGTCATGCTCTCAATCTTCTGGTACCAGGACGGAGAAGTGATGACAGATTTCCTGGCAAAGGGTACCACAATTACATGAGCCTATTATGCTTCACTTTTGAGGAAATTAAGGGAAGCTATCAAAATCAAGAGGCGGGGCAAGATCAGCAAAGTTACCCTCCTCCTGCAGGACAACGCTCCAGTCCACAACTCGCATGTCGCCTGGGCGTGTGGTTATGAAATCCTACCCCATCCTCACTACTCTTCTGACGTTGCACCCTCTGACTTTCACCTCTTTCCAGCCATGAAGTTGCTTTTGAAAAGAAAGCGTTTCCCAGATGATGCAGCCTTGATTTCTGAAGTCACGTCGTAGTTTGAGGACCGCCCTGGGGTGTTCTACAAAAACGGTACCCAGAGCTGCATCAAATGATGGGAGAAATGCATAACTCTGGGTGGTTCCTATGTAGAGAAAGACTAATAACAGTGCAAAGTTTCGTTGCTCTACTCCTATGGGACGTGGGGCAGGAGCATTGCACGCCCTTCGTATTCTCATTTGAAGTGTGAATAACACAACGCTTCGGTCGCTGTAACCTGCGACCTTCTTCGGATGTTGAGGACATGCTTCTTTTCCTACTAAGTTCGAATTTTTGTAATGCAGAGCCAACCCTCTTTTTCCTTAGTAGGAAAAGAAGCATGTTTTCAACACCTGAAGAAGGTCGCAGATTGCAGCGACCGAAACGTTGTGCTAATAACACCGAAGATGAGAATAATAGTCTGATTAATCAACATAACACAAGCATTCACACCTCATCTCAAAAATTCAGAATTGCATATAATCAACATGTTTTATACTGGTTGCATATAACAGGTTTATGTAAAGTGTTTACTTGTATCGTCTCTGTTGATATATGTTTGTATCACCGTCTGTGTCTTCTCTAGGATGTTGAATGCACGTGCGTTTGATCGTCTAGGTCGTCGTGTGTGTGTGTGTGTGTGTGTGTGTGTGTGTGTGTGTGTGTGTGTGTGTGTGTGTGTGTGTGTGTGTGTGTGTGTGGTTGTTTACACATATACACTACACATATAGATACAGTTCCTACGGAATATATAACAGTTTATAAACAATTTCTTACAGAATGAATAAACATACCTTTTTGTAGTCGCAACCATTGACGTTTGATTCTGAACAGACAAACCATTTTATCCTCACAAACAAATTAGATTTTACACACTTAGCATTTATTCATAGTTGCAACTTCTTTTGCTCTCGGAATGCACGCCGTTCCTTTTTGGTGATTACATTCCGCTGTCTTCCCAGCCAAATTTTTCCATGACTGTCGACCCCGACTTTCAAATTCGAACTGATTATCTGGTCTGTTTTCTGACTCGAACTGACTCTAACGACTCTGTTCCCTGACTTGAAATGAGTCTAGCTACCATGTTCTCTGATTAACTGTCTGTGTATTCAAACTCTTTTATCTGACTATGCCATCATCCGCAACGTAGTACAAAGAATCAGTCACATAATCAATTCTTTTGTTATTGTTTTAAATTCTATTTTATCAAATTAAAATTCCTGATACATATTTTAGCTGGCAGTCCACTTTCTTCACTCCCAAACCATGGGAAATATCTCGTTTCCATCAACATTATTTTTCTATTGCATCGAATAACAACAATCCTAATCATAATAATCGTTCAGGTTACTTGGCGATGCCCGGCAGTCTATAATAGAATCAAACATTTTTTTAATTGTTTCAATAATTTACCCCCGTCTTTTCTTTAATAAAATCTTTAAAAACTCGGCGAACGTTTACATGTGAAGTTTTATTCGTCTTGAGTTATATTTTTAATTTATTTATTTAAAATGTTTAGTGTTGAAATTGTTATGAAACGCAGAGAAGTGAAATTTGGTACACTTCAAGAGCATAACAAAGTGCCTTATTTCTCTGATTTTTGTGGAATTTGAAAAAATAATTGGAAAATTATGCTTATTTTTCTATTTTCTGGTAATTTTTAGTGTGTATTGCAGGTATCCCAAAATGCATAGAAAGGTCGATTAACAGCTAACATCACTAGCAGAAACTGACTTCCTTGTGTTTTTGTCCTTCCTTAGTTTGATGTTTGGATTTTCTACGAATTAAGAGAATGTTCTTCGATCTCTTTCAAGCTCATTGGTTAGATCTCCTAGAGATAAACCTTCTGAAAGGCCTGCGACAACAACACGTTTCTTTTTCACTAGCTGCCAATCGACCCTTTCTACGCATTTTGGAAGATCTGCAATAAAGTCATACAAACTTAAAATTACTAGAAAATAGAAAAATTAGCATGATTTTCAAAATATTTGTTCAAATTCCTCAAAAATCAGGAAAATAAGGTACTTTGTTATGCTCTTCCGGTGTACTAAATTTCATTTCTGCGTTTCATAATAATTTCAAAATTAAAAAAAATATTGAACTACAATAAAGCGATACACAGGGTTTATGTGAGAGGCAGGAACATCAAGGAATGCGTTTTGTAAACTGTTTTAGTGGTTATGGGCTTTTTCAGATGTCAACTGAACTTGAGGAGTGAGGATAAAATATCATGCCCGAAAAGATTAACTAATTTTCGAAGAAGACTTTTGATATGCAAAGATGAAGTATTTAGAATCTTAATTTATAACTTTGTTAAATTGCATTATCTTTGTGTATCCGTATTTTTTTCCTTTTTTGCTTGTGTGTGCGTTATCTCCCAAAAAGGAATAAATAGAAATTAGAGATGAAAAATGATAAGGTAAAAAAAATAAATAAAAGCGAAGTGAATGAAAAGAAAGATAAAAACAAGGAAAGATGAAACGAAGGGAAAAAAGCAGAAAAAAAATAAATGAAAAAAGATAAGATGATGATAATGATGATGATGATGATGATGATGATGATGATGATAATAATAATAATAATAAGAAGAAGAAATAAATAAATAAATAAAGAAATAAAGAAATAAAGAAATAAAGAAAGAAATAAAGAAGAAAATACGTTTCGTTTAATCTGTTGGTTCTACGATATATCAACTCCTTGGGTTATTCACTGCTGAAATAAAATCCTTCTGTAAACGAATCGCACAACATGATCCATGCAACAGAATCAACTTTGGCTGGAGGGGATTCAGAGTTTCGAATTATTCCAAAGAGCTTAGTGCATGAGTGATTCTGCAAAATCAACGCAATTTGAATTGAAGGACAAAACGTAAAGATACTATTGAAATATAAACATAAATACGCGGTGTCTGTGGATAACAATATCTTATGTATATTTAAGCTCCCCAATGATGAGAGAACTTTTATGTACGAAATGCAGATTTTCATTTAAGGTAATAAACCAGATTATTTCTTAAGGGTAACTGAATGCGTTCAGCTCACTGATATCGTAAAAAGTAATCGTTTTAGTAATAGTGGCTACGTGCTGCCCACCACAGCAAGATGTTGTTGAAGTCAGCGCTCTTAAATGAGGAGCACTCAGGCTTAATCAAAATTGCTTGAGCATCCCGGTCGGCATTTCCAGATAGAGGAGCCTCAGGCAATAAACAATAAACTTGTCCCACCCTAAAATCGGGTGTTAAGGCCTGGGAGGGAAGACCTCCTTTGTAACACGTAGGCAGTGTACCTCAATCCGACAGGTATTGAGCCGGTTTCTGGTCCCGCATCTGTCGGGCTTATTGTCAAGAACAGATTCTTGACGGGTACTTTCAACCCAGATCTCCAAGCAACCGAAGCAGCGAAAAGACCAACCCTGCAAAAGAATGAGGATAAGGGTTAATGAGTGTCAGGTTGGCAGTAAAACAATACAATGACAATCGATGATGTTGAAACTTGGCTCAACAAAACTCCTTTATATTAGGCTTCAAAACAGCCATGTTATAGTCAGTTGGGAAGTAACTCCGCAGTATTCTGTTCCAAAGACAGGTAGTTCTAGGAAACAAACACTTTGTTCATAGAATTTTCGTTTAGTTTTCGGCACGGATAGTAAATAAGGAAAACTATAGACAGGCGTTGCAACTAGATAAATCTACTTCGAATGTTCTACAGAGAGGAACATATTATGGAAGCTCAGTCGAGCGAAAAAAAAACGATGAACCAGACATTTCAAGGAAATATTTTGTTTACCTACTTTCTAGGGGGTTAGACACACGCTTTGTGTAGTTTTGGAAAGTAAGCGCACGGGGATGAGATACAAAAATCCCTTAGCAGTCCTTAGTAGAGGCGCCTCAGGCTATTAGCAAAAAGCTAACCCTCATTTAAAGAAAAGATAAAGCCGGATAGGGTTGCTCTCACAGAAATGAACAAAACTTTTCCTTAGCCCGACAGCAAGAAAGCCATTCTCGGGTTGATTGTCAAAGACGTAAAACACACTATCCAAGCATGTGGCAGATGAGTAATGATCGTAACTTAATAATACCGCACTAGCATTTACAATTGAATATATGTAACATTTCAACTCTTTTACTGTGTTATTTTACACTCATTCCCTTAAGCGCTTCCTTTTTCTTCGTTCTTTTTCTTAATTCTTGGACTTTTCCCCAACATTCAAATTTTTTCTGCTTTTCCGTCGAAGACATTTACAGATTGCCGGTTGTTTTAGCATCACTGCTTATTTAGTATTACTAGACACGAGTAGTAGTAGTAGTAGTAGTAGTAGTAGTAGTAGTAGTAGTAGCGTTATTAGAGACTGATTGTCTAGACGTATATTCAACTGGTATAGACATGTTATAAGAAGTATATTTCTTTACACTCCAGCAGAATTACGTTGGCTAAGACGAAGTTTTATACATAATCTAAACCACAATATATGGTCCGCTTTAGATCTGGCGACCTCTAGCTCCACCGATAATTCGTAGAGAGGAAGAAATGCGTACCTGTGGTAAATTCTAATTCGAAAAATGTTATTCCTTCATATACCGACGCTTTATCTCAAATACTAAGCATTTTGATCTGGTTAGGAGTGTCCTTTAAATATTATATTTATATATCCTTTTTTGTTTCCAAGCTTCTTCATTTTGTAAACTTGAAATTTCTGAAATTATATATATATGTGTGTGTGTGTGTGTGTGTGTGTGTGTGTGTGTGTGTGTGTGTGTGTGTGTGTGTGTGTGTACAACCCGTGGCAGAATTATATGCAAATCGATGTTTTTGTTCTAACTCCGATAGTTTCCAATAAAAGTTTATGAAATGTAGCACGTTATATGGCAACACTAACACAAGCGCGGACCTAAAATTTTAAGCTAATCTGCACAGTAATAAATAATTGGAAGCCATTTTTGTGATTTGCATTTTTTTCAGCGTGCACACTTTATATGCAAACCAATACTAAAATATGATGAACTGCTAAAAGATCATCGAAACTTTGATTATTCTAGGAATTTGTAAATTGAGAACAACAATAATAAAGAACAAACAACTTCAATATGGTTTCATAATACAATCAATATCTTATATAATTGCCATTTTTATTGACAAGAGCAACAAGCCTTTGGTCCATTGAAGATGTAAAACTTTCGATTTCATCTGATGAAATGTCTTTGACAACAGTCAGAATAGCATTCCAAAGGCCATCCTTGGAGTTGTACTGCCTTCCTCCGGAGTAAATATTTTGTTTCAAGATGCTCCACAGATTTTCGATGGGATTTAAATCTGGAGAACAGGCTGGCCATCGCATTATTTTACCATGTCTGGCAAAAACTCTCTCCAAATATTCAGTGGTTATCCTTGAAGAATGAGACGGTGCATTATCATCCATGAATACCATCTTTTTCCAGAATGCCAAATTCTTCTTCTTTTGCCAGTGTTCCAAGTGTTCCTTAATGAAGTCAATGTAGAGTTTGGCGGTAATTTTCACTCCATCTACGACTCTGAATGGTCCTACCAACTCATTGCCAATGATTGCAGCTCAGAACATCACACCATCACCTCCTTGTTGACGCCTGATCCTTTGGGGACGTAAACCCTCATTATGGTACCATCCTCCCCTCGACACATCGGGTCCATCAAGGGTCGCTCGACACTCATCGGTGAACAAAAGTTTGAAAATTCACCTTCATGTAATCTCTTACCAACTCCATCCTCTTTTTCTTGTGGATATCCTTCAATTGAGGGCGGACCTCTGGCTTTCCAAATTTTGCAATCGTCCTCAGGATACGGCAACGAGTTAATTTGGACATATCAAGAACGCCAGCTTTTTCAAAAACTTGTTTGCTAGTTTCAAGTGGGTTACGGCGAACTCATTGTTGGACGTGACAGATATGATTTCTTACGAATTTTCCCTTTGTCAGAACGTCTGTTGCTAGATCACGGTGTAATTCTTTGGCATTTTCTAAGGTGGAAATCTTATTATGGAGTCTTTAACAATTTTAGAGTTATCAGCTTGACTTAAAGCACCTTTACGTCCCATCTTACATATAAAGTTGGCACGCAGAAAAAAACTGCAAGTCACCAAAATGGCTGCCGTTTGCTCGCTATTGCGCACAGCAGCTTAAAATGCGTAAGTGTTGCCGTATAACGTGCGAAGTTTCACGAATTTTCGTTGAAAACTATCAGAGTTAGAACAAAAATATCGATTTGCATATAATTCTTGCACGTGGGTATATATATATATATATATATATATATATATATATATATATATATATATATATATATATATATATTTATATGGAAATATTCTTTATTCATTTATATTTCCTTTTTATATACACCCATCCTTATTTAAGAAGCTCAATGTAATCACAGAGCATATAATGAATGAACGAGAAAAGTCTATATTCCAAATTCCATGATGTGCACCAACTTACAATTTATTCCTTCAATTCAGTTGCAGCTTCTCTTCCAATTTTGGGGTTTTTAATCATATCCAAACGCATTTTCTTTCCTTTTGGCAGATTGATTGTTACTATTTTTTCTAATGACTAAAGAGCAAAATAGATTCACTGATTGATATAATAATAAAGTGACTGATTTTGTGCTACGAAACAGATACTGTCAAGAATCGAAAGTGTCAACTGAATCCAAGGAATGAATTGTAATTGGTGAACATCATGAAATTTGGAATATAGACTTTGCCAATCATTCATTATATATATATATATATATATATATATATATATATATATATATATATATATATATATATATATATATATATATAGTAAATGGTCCGCTATGAATGAAGCACTTTGGTGAAGGAATTAATGGTTTTCAATTTGTGAAAAAGCAATTTTATTTTTGTAAAATATAATCAAGTACTTTCGGCTATCAGTATCGCGCAAACAGCCGGGTTCAGTGTTTCGAATCTCGCTACGCCTAGTCGCACTGATATGACTTAGAGACGACTAAACACATGCCTCTATATAACTATATTTTACACACACATACACACACACGTACACACACACACACACACACATATATATATATATATAATTATTTTTAATATCTACCGACACTAGTGTCTCATCCTTTCGGAATCAACAGTGCAGGAAGTTATGATTGTCGCTGGTCGTAGGATTCTAACCCTGCACCAATGCCATCTCTGTCTCCATTAGCATCAAACCACACCGCTACCCTCGAGCATAACGATATTCTAGAAAAAAGAGGCATAAACGCTATACAAGGATGATCTAGGCCCTGTCGGTGGGGCATTAGAATACGCCGACTGCCCACCTGCAGAGGGTAAAAGTCCCTCAATGGGCGTCCTAGATATGACCTTAAACTATATCCAGTGGTGAGGCCCCAGCTTGTGGGCTTTGGGGAGTGTGGAGCAACCCTTTAATTACCATTTCTCCCAGGTCCACTCTGACCCGGAGTGGTAGTACCTGTTAGGGTCCCAACTATGGGTTAAATAGAAACCAACGTAAAAACAGCAAATATATTCTATTAAAAAAAAATTTCTTCAAAATCTTTGGATTCGGCATTAAATAACCCGAAAAGGGTTGATATGCCGTAAAACAAAAACAACCAACCAACCAACAAGAGTGATCTACAGTTGTTAAGCCACTAAATATCGCGATCTCGCATGCAGGCCAAATAACCGACTATTTCATTCCAATAGAGAAAAAGTTAGGAAACATATATATATATATATATATATATATATATATATATATATAACTACTTCATTTACTCACATAAATTAATATACGAAAGTATAAATTTATGCGTAAACTTTAAGTATTTACTTCAACAGTGCTCAATACGTAGGTAGAGCTAGTTAGTAAGCTATAAAATATATATGGCGATTAAGCTACACTGAATATTCCGTTGGGACGATTAATTGGAATCGGAATCGGGAATCGGAAAAATCTAAATATTTGAGGGTATTGGAATCGGTATCGGAACCGGAAATATTTCTACTGATTTTCCGATGCCAAAATGATTCTTTTAATTGTCTTTTTTATTAGATTTTTTTTAAAGCTAGATCTTCCATTGCTGGTAATAATGATAAAATCATGAATATTTATTGGTTTTAAATGACCAGTGAAGCTAAAATCGATAGATCATCTTCCACAAACATATTTTTTACAGTTAGGAAAATAGTTGCAGATTTTACATGTGTATTTTTATAGTAATCAGAGAAAAAATACAATAATATAGTTAAATATTTAGAGATTTATACAGAATTGGAATCGAAATAAGTCATTGTATCGGAATTGGGAATTCAGAACAGATTCGGTAATTGTATCGGAATCGAGGAAAATATTGGAATCGTCCCATCATTAATATATATATGTATTATTTACATTTAAAATTAATTTACTAATTCCATAAAGTATTAATTTGTAGAATTGTTCATTATTGTTAATATAATTCATTCTTTCCTCTATGCAAATATTTCGTATATTGTTGTATTATTTGATAAAAAGTAACATCGGGTTATTTTAGTTACCTCTTTTCCAGTTGGTTAGACACGATGTAAATTATGAGTTTGATGAAAGTCTATCCGTGTAACAAACTGAGTTCAAGCTTGGCACATTAAACTTCCGAGTTCGTGTCCTTAAATATTTAGCAACTGTTTGCTACAGAAGAAAATGCATTGAGTTATTTGTTATTTATTTTTATTCAAACATTTAGTAAACATATATTGAATGCAAAAACAGAATGAGAAAACCCGAAACAATCGTTAATCCACTTTTCTTGATCCTCTGTTTTGATCTGATCCGCCATTTTCTTTTCTTTCTCTGACAACTTCTTTTGGGGGGAATGCAGTGGTTCATTCTCTTACTATAATTCTCCTTTTTTTTTTTTCAGGGTTTATTTCAAGTTCAGGCTTACTTAATTTTATATATAGCTGCTGTCTTCATCCAAGTTTCCACATATTTTTTCTTTCTTTTTTTGTCTTTGTTCCGTTTTTTTCTTGATTTTATTCTGTTTCAGCTTATTTTGATATTTTAACCATTCATATGTTCAATTTTGAATTCGTCTTAATTTCATTCATTCTATCATATCCAATTTCCTCTTATTCATTTTTAATATAAAATTTTACCATTAACGTCATCCAAGTTTTTAATCTCATACTTAGATATATATATATATGTGTGTGTGTGTGTGTGTGTGTGTGTGTGTGTGTGTGTGTGTGTGTGTGTGTGTGTGTGTGTGGTGTGTGTGTGTGTGTGTGTGTGCGTGCGTGTGTGTGTGTGTGTTTGTGCGTGTGTGTGTGTACATATTATGAAAATATATCTATGCTACACAAAAGCGTTTATGTTGCATTCCCAGTGGAAAATATCAGTAATATTTCATATTATTTTATAATATCGAAATAAATGTGTGTATAAGATATTGTCAGATATTTGAAACTAAACAATGCGTATTTTTTTAATGAAATTAACTATTTATTTTACTAATAACATCCTTTCCAAAGACGAGTAAGTGAGTCAATCGAAATTACTCGGAAAAAAACAGATGGAACAAAATACCCATACTAGACTTACATATGATAATTCCACAGAAAGACGCAATGAATTATCAGAAAAAATCATGAAAATTTTAAAAATACTTATTAACCAAAAACCCAAGGCTATTGAATAAAGTTCATATATATATATATATATATATATATATATATATATATATATATATATTACATTTTCACCCCAAGCAAGGCACATTGCCACTTTGGTGTAGGGGGGAGATAAAGGGCTACTATCAGGGGCAACAACTACTTGGGTACTATGTAGGGATTTGGGCAGCAAGATGTCGGTTCACGTTACACTTGAACTTCTGTACGTCAGTACAGTTGGGGAAGCAGGGACCTGGAATGGAATTCCAAAGTCTAGCGGTTCTGGGGAAAGAACTATTGGAGTAGAAAGATCTTTTACATTTAGGGATCTCTACTGTGTGGGGTGGGATTTAGCTGCCTTTCGGATTTGTCGAGGCTGTTTACGTCGTGGGGGCACAAGTGCTTGCCGTTCGTCAGAGCATTCACCATTAAAATACTTGTAGAACAGGCAGAGGGATGCAACATTTCGTCGATGGGACAGAGGCTGAAGCTTAGATGCCAGTTCAGGACCTATCAGATTTGCGACTCTCTTTTGAACCTTGTCTGGGAGCGAGAGACTAGTAGCAGATGCACCAGCCTAAATATGACAGCAATACTCCATACATGGACGAATGGTGGCCTTATAGAGGTACAGGATACTTTCGGGTGTTAGTAGTTTTTTAGCACGGTAGATATATATATATATATATATATATATATATATATATATATATATATATATATATATATATATACTAGCAAGGAGGGTGCCCAATGTAAATATATTTTAATTTGTACAGATTTCGTATATATAATTATAAAGTCTTGATTTCAAAAGTTAAAAAAAAGGTGTTTGTGTGTCACCAGCTAGAAGCGAAACCGAAAGCATAACTGCAGCATTCGAAGCTAGTGATGTAACCACCGTACTAACGTGACATGCATATGAACTAATTAAAAATAAACTAAGATCAATGTACAAAATGCATAACGATTTATTTTTCAGTAATGTTGGATCCTTTTGGATCCCTAAAAAAATATTGTAACTGACTAAAGACTTGTAAAAGAACGGTCCATAAAAAATCCAACCATTAAAGCCGTTAATGCCGCTTTGTGACTTTTAGTTTCGGTAGAGATAGAGTTTGAAAATATGGAGATAGACAGACAGCAGACAGACATAGTGAGTTATATATATATATATATATATATATATATATATATATATATATATATATATATAATTTGAAGTTGCTATTTTCAAAGGTAGGTTAACCAGTGAAATATAACGAGGTTCGTAAGAGAGTGCTCAATACAGAAGTAGAGCAAGATACATTTGTATTTACATAAGCAGTAGTTTGTTGCTACACAGTCATGAGCATGTTTCGGTCTACCAGTATTTACCAACTAGAGACCTCATCAGGCAACAACCCTTATTTCCGAAAACGAAATTACGTTTTATTTTTTATTACCGTATCTTTCTGTTAAGTTACATTATTGTTTCAGCTACCCGGCCGTTTTTTTTACCGTCCGTCTGTAGCTTCCTCAGACTTTTACAGAAATGCCTATAAAGTCTGAAGAAGCTACAGACGGCCAAAAAAAAACGGCCCGGTAGCTGAAACAATAATGTAACTTAACAGAAAGATACGGTAATAAAAAATAAAACGCATATTTGCTCTACAACAGTATTGAGCACTTTCTTCAGGTTTTATTAATTACCATTTCTACTAAATATATATATATATATATATATATATATATATATATATAACAAAGCAAAGCTTATCAAAATAAGGACAGCTGAACACTTTTAAGATGAGCGAACAAGTATATGAAATGAAAGATGCGATATAAAAGTTATATATAATTTTATTATATCATCGGAGCAACAAGGAAAAATAAAGGGGGAAAATTAAGATAAACTCTTTTAAGGCCATGGCATTTCGAAGCTAACTGCTTCTCACCAGAAGAAGAGCATGGTCAGAATTATACAAAATGCAAATATTAAAAACATTGGCTTTATTAAGCCAGTTTTTTAAATTATTTATTTAGATATGAAATGAGAAGGAAGTAATAGAATAATATGATCAAAATAATTTTTTAACCTTATAGTGTACCTACTTTTAATTTTTAACCATGATATGTAATTCCTTTATTTTCTTTTCATATGTAAATGTTATTGAGTCATTTTTTTTATATTTGCATTTTGTATAATATTGATACTTCTTCTCTTCTGGTGAAAAGCATTTAACTTCAAAAGTCCATTGCCTAAACAGTTTTTTTCCGTAATTTTCCCTTTTACCTTTTCTTATTGTTCTGTTGATATGATAACAGTATATATAATTTGTATTCCTCATCTTTTATTATATATATATATATATATATAAATAAACCTGACCTTTTAGAGAGCAGTTAAACATTTCATTCATACATCAGGCTTGCTATAAATATAAAGTAAATGTGTATGTTTAATAATTACCTAGAGAGCTCGATATTATTTTGAAGCGTAATGATTTATGCTAAGCTGAAATGATTACTTTTCTTTAGCAGAGAGCTCAAACCATGAATTTTAAAAGCAAATCGCGCCGATATTGTTTAATAATAGGGAGGGTAGCATTTTATAGGATGGGGGGGTCCATGGGGCTAAGAAACATACTGGAATTTTCGGGTTGTTCATTGTCATTCTAAAGGAAACAACCGGGTGTTTTCAACAAGAAATCATTTGTTGTGCGAAAACGCTACAACGATAATGGCGTGGATAGAGAGTGCTGAAAATCAGTATAACACCATGATTGGCGCCAACCAGCAACTGACAATATTAAGTTTTGTTTAAAATAACTTAAACTGTCATTTAGTGCGTACAAACAGGGGAAGGTTACACCTGAACATTTTGAATTAGATTTATCAAAACAAAACAATCATGAAAAAAAATTTTTCTTTTAATATAACAACTTCAAAAATTTAAATGTGAGTATATACTAGCAGGGAGACCCGACGTTGTCCGGGAATAAATTAAGACCAACAAATGTTCCACCCTCCCATATATTGTCAACAAAATCGGTGAAATAGCCAATTTCTCCATCAAATTGATTGATTGCATGTTCTAGTTGAGGACCACCACCACCGCGGTATAAGGAAAAGCTTCACATGCGGCTCCGAGTGATTTAGTTCACAATACACCGTAGTCTTCATTGCACTGTAGAGAATCTAGTACTGATTTTATGAAAATATTTTGTATAGTGGCTTAAATTAAATTTTCAAATGCAAAAGTCAAGTATCATGGTTCAATTGTGCTCTAACAGAAACATTCATTTTAGATGCGGTCATGTCTTATGAAAGACCATACTCTGGATTTTATATGCTAGGCCTTTCTAATTGTGTCAATGATAAAACTTCTCAAATGCACTTGTAATGTTAGGCTGTATAAAAAGTTAACATTAGTAAAAATCGGATATCCTTCGTTAATCGACTTTTTTTTTCGATTTTCGATATTTATCGAAGACATTCCTATACAAAACATAGGACAATCTCAGACAAGTCAAGTACATTTGTTTGAAATTTCAAAAAAAAAGAAAAGAAAAGAAAACTAAAGCCATCGCCTCACTTGTTTCAGAATTTATGAGGAATGAACTACACGACTCTCCACACATGCAAAAATGGCATATACAGAGAGACATGTGTATATGCAAATATGTAGATGTACTTATGTACACATGCAATGTATATATAGTAATGTATATATGTATATGTATACATTATGTATTATACAATGTATGCATGTATATATTATCTATTATACAATGCAGATATACATATTTGCATAGATGTATATATGCTTATGTAGATATACAATGTATATATAATAATTTACTTATATATGTAATATATGTATATATGGAAACATGAAATAAAAAATATATATGCATATTTACATATAGAATACATGTATACTTACACACATATGTATTTAATGTATATATATATATATATATATATATAAGTGAAAGTGTCTGTGTGGGTGTCTGTGTATCTGTGTGTCTGTGTACATTTCCCTACGCAATAACTCTGTCAATTTTTAGTCTACAGACTCGAAATTTGATATACAGGTTACTGAGATTTGGGAAAATCGATGTGATCTGTTTTGTGCCAGAAATTTGGCGATTAATGGGTGAAAGTTCAACGATTTGACTTTTGAGAACTCTACCAAACTCCAATTTTGGGTCTACGCACTTGAAAGTTTAAATATAGGTTCCTTGGACATGAATCTAACTTTATAACTTGATTTGAGCCCAAAACAATAAATTTTAAGGGGTCATAATAGGGGTCAAAGTTTTAAAAAAATTGACCTCTGAGGTCTCTTCCAAATTACTCAATATTTGTCGTATGAAAGATCGAACTTTAAAACGATACTCATCTTGGTAAAATACGTCGCCTCTATTGAAAGTTTACGGCAGACATGCAAACAGACATACACACAGACACTTATATATTGGTAACTAAAAATTTTCGATCGAAACTGATGAAAACCTTGCCCTGTTTCTGAATACCCTTTATGTAAAATTTCAAATATTTAGACCAGAAATATTCTGAGTAATTTGGTAGAGACCGCAGAGGTCAAATTTATTTTAACTTTGACTCCTATTATGACCCCTTAACATTTATTGGTTTGGGCTGAAATCAAGTTATTAAGTTAGATCCATGTCCAAGGAACCTATAACTAAAATTTCAAGTGTTTATACCCATAATTGTCGGGGGAATTTGGTATGAGTTCTCAAATGTCAAATCGTTGAACTTTGACCTCTTAATCGCCAAATTTCTGTCAAAAAATCGATCACATCGATTTTCCCAAATCTCAGTACACTGTACATGAAATTTCGAATCTATAGGCTTAAACTTGATAGAATTATTACGTAGGGAAATGTACACAGACACACACACATAGACACTTTCACTTTTATATATATATACTAGCATTTCAGCCCGGGTGTTTGGATGTGTATGTTGAGCAAAAAAAAAAGTGGTAGTAGGAAGGCAGGCTCGAACCCGTACTGCAAAGGAGGAAAAGAACGGGGTAAAACCTAACGTTTATGCTGTTACGACCACCGCCAAAGCGGAAGCGAATTTTTTTTTAAATTAAGGCTAGACAATCTAAAGAAGAGGATAACTTTAAAAGATATCGGCGAAAAAAGTGACCACCCCTGTAGAAAAGTGCCTAGTTTAAGGGGTAGATATTAATGATTTTAGCCAATTTTTCAGTATTTGTCGTATGAAAGGTCGAACTTTAAAACGATACTCATCTTGGTAAAATCCGTTGCCTCTATCGAAAGTTTAAGGCAGACATGCACACTGATATACATACAGACATTCATATATTGGTAACTAAAAATTTTCGACCTAAACTGATGAAAAAGCTTGCCCTATCTCTGAATATCCTTTATGTAAAATTTCAACTATTTAGACCAGAAATTGTCTGAGTAATTTGGAAGAGACCGCAGAGGTAAATTTTTTTAAACTTTTACCCCTATTATGACCTCTTAAAATTTATTGTTTGGGGCTGAAATAAAGTTATTAAGTCAAATCGTTGAACTTTGACCCGTTAATCGCAAAATTTTTGGCCAACAACCGATCACATCGATCTCCCCAAATCTCAGTAACCTGTATATCAAATTTCGAGTTAGTAGACTAAAAATTGACAGAGTTACTGCATAGGGAAATGTACACAGACACACGGTCACACAGATATACAGACACACAGACACACACACAGACACTTTCACTTTTATATATATACTAGATTCAGCCCGGCGTTGCCCGGGTGTTTGGAGGTGTACGGTGAGCAAAAAAAGAAGAAAAAGCGGTCAATTTTTTAACTTAGACCCCTATTATAACCCCTTGACATTTATTGTTTTGGGTTCAATGTCCAAAGAAGCTATATCTTAAATTTCAAGCGTTTAGACACAAAATTTTCGGAGGAGTTTGGTAGAGTTTTGAAACGTCAAATCGTTGAACTTTGACGCCTTAACAGCCAAATTTCTGGCCGAAAACTAATCACATTGCCCCCTATTTGAAATTTGCCCCCTATTATGACCCCTTAACATTTATTGCTTTGGGCAAATCAAGTTATCAAGTTAGATCCATGTCCAAGGAAACTATATCTAAAATTTCAAGTGTTTAGACCGAAAATTATCGGAGGAGTTTGGTAGAGTTCTCAAAAGACAAATCGTTGAACTTTCACCCCTTAATCGCCAAATATTTCGCCGAAAACCGATCATATTGATTTTCACAAATCTCAGTAACCTGTATATCAAATTTCGAGTCTGTAGACTTAAAATTGACAGAGTTATTGCGTAAGGAAATGTATACACACAGACACACACACAGACATTTTCATTTTTATAGATATATAGATAGATAGATATATATGATAAAAAACATTTCCCCCCCCCTCCCAACTAACAAAAAATAAACGCGGATTCCTAGATAACATAAAATAAGAAAGCACGAAAGTGTTAGATACAAAGTTAATAAGAGATGCGTCACTTGAGAAGTTGCACACGCATTACGGCTAATCAGATCAATTAAAATGAAAGGTTTCTTGGCTTTAATTTAATCCAAAATTGGTAAATATTTTAACAGGTATATTTTTTCGATTAAAATGTATAAAAATACACCTTAACATAACAGATATTTATCCACTCTATTTATAGTTAAAGAAGTGTCCCTTTTAAAATTTAAATTATAATAGTTTACCCGACGAAGTTCTGCTGCTTCAGCTAGTGTACATTAGCGTAAAGGAAAAGAGTTAAAAGTGCCAAAGAAAATAATTCCCTTAAAGTTGAAATCTAAGAAACTGCACGAGGAAGGTACGTCAAAGTAAAAAGCAGATGCAATTGCAAAACCTTGTGGCGAAGATCGAATTGCAAGTGATCGATTACGTGACGTTCGAGCTGCAATCAGTGCCACAAGCCCAGTGGCTTTAAAGGAAGGATCGGTTGGTTGGCTGGTGGGGATGGCGGTCGTGGGATGCCCGCTTAGAGGGGAGAAGAGTGGGAGGAAGTTGGCGCACAAATGGTGCGCATTTCCTGCCCATGATTACCGCCAATTGTGTAAGAACATTGACAAGTAAACTCGACGCCCAATGCCGTATTAATGGGCCACGCAGGAAAAAAGGGGGTTTTCTTTTCACGCTTTTCATTCGTTATACGTAACAAGACTAAAAATGTTTAAACAATAAAGAGAGAAATCTTAAATGCATCTTCTCATAATGAAGTTTTGGCGTCTGTCTGTAATAGACTTATTTATGTCTTCTATCTACTTTTTTCTATTCTATATTTATAAAGTAGCCGCAGGAATCCCCTCTGGACAAAAGTAGCATAGGTTTGCAACAACAGATGCCAAATACAAATTCAATACAGCTAGGCTTATAACCACTTATGAAGCTTTCGAATGCCATTTCAAACACATTCAGTCGTCTTCTACCTCTTCTCTTCTATCTAGTCTATCTTCTATCTATCTATCTATCTATCTATCTATCTATCTATCTATAGTTCACTTCTTCTTCTCTATATTTATAAAGTAGCCGCAGGAATTCCCCTCTGGACAAAAGTATCATAGGTTTGCAACAACAAATGCAACATACAAATTCAATACAGCTAAGCTAATAGCGACTATCTTATGTAGCTTTCGCATGCAATTTCAGACACATTCAGTTGTAATACTAAAATACTGCACTAAATGCTTGAGCATCACCATCACAACATCGTTAGAGGAAGTAGTCCCTATTTTTCTCTCTAAATATTTAGTCCTACCATTGCTACCAATAATCACCGGGAGGAATTTTACACGTTCCACAGATTCTGTAATTACACCGACCGTAACTGGCTCATACATACATAGATTTAACATAATCTTTCCAATTTCGGATTCATAAATAACAAAGCTTCCCTCGCCAAATCCGTCTATTCTGGTTGGCTGAGCTCTGATAATTCTCATATTCCGGAATCCAGTTTTATATATATATATATATATATATATATATATATATATATATATATATATATATATATATATATATATTCTCGATCTTACATGACTGAAATAATCTATGCATTAAATGAACATGAATATTTAAATGTTAGTAACCGATCGTTTATATATATATATATATATATATATATATATATATATATATATATATATATATATATATATAGTTTTCGTATTTAGATTTAAAAAAATATTGACAGCAAAATATTATTCATAAATATATGAAATGTTTTTTGTAAATATTAACAATAATGATAAAAACCTTAAATTCAATCAGATTAAATTTCTCCTTCAAATATATTTTAATTGAATTCATACGAAACTGAATTCGATAGAAAATCCGCTCGGCTTACAGATTAAATTATGTTATGTAAACATACTCGCTTAAGCAAGAACCATACGTATATAAATGCATGTTCATTTTAAAATTTAGAGTATACATGTGAATTTCCAAGACTGCAAATACTGCTGTGTAGCAGGGAACTCATATTGGGAACATATAACGGGGACATATATAACAGGGACTCAGAACAGATGAGGCTGTTAATGAGGGAGACATTTATACAATTCTTTGAACTTCATGAGAGGATGAGATACTTCACTTATGATGATGGCGACTGTATGCTATAAATACTAAAAATTAAATATTCCACCAAAAGCTATGCTACTTAAAATAATTTGGGATTATTTAATATTGACACCTGTCCGCAATTTCCGATTTTAGATACGATGACCGTGACGAAGCGGATACGTTATATTTTACAGGAGTATAAGATACATTTGTGTCTGAGTTCCCAT